>NC_141702.1:54492316-55074773 GCF_971803275.1 Cyanistes caeruleus | reverse complement strand
TCCTTTCCTTTCCTTCCCACACCTTCCCTCCGCGCACCTTCCCGCACCTTCCCTTCCTCCCTATTTAATTTTTTGATTCATTTTTCATGCTCTATTCTTGTCTTCCCTCAAAAGTGTGTATGTGGGCAGCCTAGTTCAAACATAAAATTCATGTGCATCTTTATAACATTTCTCAGATCTTTCTTTTCTCCTGTTGCAAGTGAATAGTTTGTGTTTCAGAAGTCAATTTTAGAAGAACAGACTGAGCTACAAGAAGCATATTGATTATACCAAAGTGTATGATACTGGATTATAACTTGTTGAAACTGATTATTGCTGTGAGCCTGAAGTTTGGCCAACATAGCTGTACAGAAAGTTTGGACCCTGAACTTTCCATAGGACATACCTAAACCTATTCCCCTTCCTACAAATTCATAGTTTGCTAATGACTGATTCAACACACCACAAAAAATACTGGTATGTAGAAATACGGTATCTGATGAGAAGGAACAAGAAGAGAAACTCTAAAATATTAATGGTGAAGGTAAGGGAAAGGAAGTGGCAAGGTTCAGAATATTAGACATGGTGTTTTTATTTTGGGAATATGGGAAAATTGGTCTGTGGGAAGGAAGGAGTCTGAAGGATAGAAGACAATGGAATTGAGCTGAAATCAAATTTAAGTGCACCAGGGAGGAAGCAGAAGAGCCTCACTGAGCAGCTGCCACACAATCAGTAGAAACTGAATTCCTACAACTCTTCTGGGGAAAGCAGGACTTTCAAGGGGGGGGGGCTATCCTTTACTGGTCATTTCTCCTGCTAGGCTTCCCACTCCCAGAATAGCTCTGGATATCAAATATGATATAATATAGAAGTACGTAGAGCTCCAGGGATCAGTCATTAGTGAAGTCTATCTAACATTCATTAACTTCCACTAACTTTGCTAGTTCTATCTTCAGCAGAACCTCTGAGAAGAATATCACATTTGGCAGGGCCTAAACAAACCTTTGCTTATTCTGGTGCAAATCAGCACAAGTTGAATTTTACTGATTTAGGTGAGACTTGAGACTCGGCCTAGGACTCATTTTCTTCAAGTAAAGACCCCAAACTAAATCTTTATAAGGACCTAGCAGTGGGGAAAAGAGGGGTAGGTTGTTTTTTTGTTTGGTTGGGTTTTTGTAAAAATTAGGCAGAAAGAACCAAAACAAAGTATGCAGATCAGCTCATTCGAGGTGGGATAAGAGCAACAGACAAGACTGATGCCTCACAACAACATACCAGCTTGGAGAGTCCTTAGTACATAGCATTCTTAAAATATTGAAACAGAACAGTGTTTAGAACCTGAGTTTGCTCAAAAACACTGCAATGAGAAAAAACTAAAAGAAAATAGTTGGCTACGACTTATATGGCTCCTTGGAGTTGGGAGAAAATATGTTATTAGAAGCAGTAATTAGTGAAATTATAGAAAAGGACAAACTGAGGTCTAGGTTAGTTAGATGTACTATTGTCTGCCAGCTGTAAGGAAAAAAAAAAAAAAAAGGTGTACTTTTCTGATTTTTTTTTTTTTCATGAAGTACCTGTGGCTTCACTGAGGAACTAGAAAACCCCCTCACATTGGCACATCCATGACATATGGTGCTCCATGTTTTTTTTCTCATGTGTCTTACTTTGATTTTTGGCCATGTAATCAAATCTTGTAAACCTAAAAAAAACAACAAACAAACAAAAACCTAAAGATCTATGGGCAAACAAAATGTAGTACCAAATAATATTTGAGGCTGATGTGGTAGAAGAAGAAAATGGATCAACAATTTGTGAATTACAGTTTTGACACTAATGAGGGAAAATGCTGTAACACAGTTCATACCCTCAAATATTTGCCGCTTTCCTGTCTTTGCATGGGACCAAGTTCTTCAGCTCCTGTATGCACCTACTCATTATAGTTCAACAGCATCAAATGCCAGTGTAGAACGACATTGACCAGTCCCCTTTTAAGTATCTTTACATGGGACTGAGAATATTTGCACATTAACTGAAGGCTAATCATTGAACTTCCTTAGTGAAAGAGAAAACTTTGGTCACATTTTCCTTTTTGACATTTTCTTCTTTTACTTTTTTGGGGGGGAGGGGGGTGGGAGGGAGACTAAAAACATTTGATTTGGCCTAAAGTAAAAGTGCATACTTCACACATATTTCTAACCAACCCCCAAAAACAGTCTCTGGCTTTGAATGTGTTGAACAGGAAGCCATTTAGTGTTGGAATGCTTGCTTTGCTGGTCCAAGAAACACACATACTTATTACTCCTGGGCTATCTAGAAAGTTTGAGGGTGAAAAAGTTTAATTTATATGTAGAAACTTGTTTCCTGTTTTGTTTTTTCCCCATGTATGCCAAATCTGTTTTTTAAACTCTGTGATAGGAAACACATTTCCCTTTTTCTCCCTTTCATCTCACTTTATTTACCCAGCTGTATAATTCACTTCAATTTATAGCTCATACTCTTACCTGGTTTAAAGTCCAAAGACAGAGACAGAGAGAGGAAAAGATGGATGTTGTGTTTTCATGGTTACTGAGGAAAGGGAAGAATCTGGGTGGATGTGAAGCTGCCTTTATATCAATATCAAGGGAGTGGTGGTGGGAGACTTCTCTTTCAGGATGTGCCACAGTATATGTTGAAGAAAGGTGAAGAAGAGGGCACAAGGAAAGCTGTGCCAGTGTAGAGTGTCCCATGATTATTGAACCAAGTAATACATGTTTTAAGTCTACTTAGTTTTCCTGAATGAGATATCCATCTCAGCAACTTTGCTCACTTTGGAACTACTTACATATAGAAACATGAGCAGCTAAAAATAAGTAAAACAAAACAATTTAATAATAATAGTAATAAAAGTAATAGTAATAGTAATAGTAATAGTAATAGTAATAGTAATAGTAATAGTAATAGTAATAGCAATAGTAATAGTAATAGTAATAGTAGTAGTGATAGTAGTAGTGAAAAGATCAAAAGACCCGTTCACAGATCTTGGGTGTGCCTAATACACAGAAGTATTTATGCATGAATTCTGCAAAGGAATTGGTTGCCCAAAAAGGAAGAGAAGCCTTCCTGAACAAGAGCTGTAAGATCTTATAATAAAGTTTTGCATGTAAACTAGGATTTATACAATTAAAAAAAGTGGGGACTGCCTGTAGAACTGTTTTTTATTACCATTAATCTGGGGTCATTGTTCTGACCAGACTTTTAGTAAATGGAGGGGTTTTGTGGAGCTAAAGTGATGGCTAACAAAATCTGTTGTGCTCATAACTATAAATTTTATCACAGCTAAAGAGAATTGCCAGACACAATATTTTATTTACCTTGCTATTTAAATTTACAAGACTATAACAGCCTATGGAACAGTTTGAGGTTTTTGGTTTTTTTCATGTCCCAGCATTTCAATATTGCCCAGTATAACAAACAGAACAAAATCTTTCCAAGCTAATGAGCAGGGCAAATGCACCAAGAAGAAATGTGATGTGATCCCGCTTGTGTGCTCTCCTGGGAGTGAAGTGATGTAAAAAAACTATTCCTCTCTTTTGCACTGCTCTTTCTATGGAGGTCAAATGCTGTATGCTAGTAGCCTCCAATTAAATTTTAGCATAAATGCATGTGATTTCTTCTGTATCTGCAACAGATCCTTCACTTCCTTATACCTCTATTGCTAAAAAAGCTGTCAATAAAATAGTGAGTGCACCCACCAAACCTGCCCAAACCAATCCCCTTTCCTTTGAGACTGTGGCTGGGGCAGACTGGTTGCCAAGCACTATTACCTGTAGAGGAACTTGCTGCTGCAGGGAGCTCCCACGGGCCACCACATCGCATCACCATCCCACAGGTTGCTAGAAGGCCACACACAGCAATGAAGAGATTTCACTTGGTATTTGCCCACATTTCTGCCAATGCTCCTGGCCAGACTGCCTGCGGCACCCCAGCTGGTGCTGAAGCAGGATTGTCAAATCTCTCTGGGAAGCAGAAATTCTTGAAAAATAATTGAAAATATGCGTTTGTAGCACATTTTCCATTTTCACAAAGGTTTCTTCCTATAGCTGGTGGCATATCCCAGATGGTGGCACATGTGCTGGACGCAGCAGGTCTAAAGTTCAAGATCTTTCATTGCCCTGGTCAATGTCTTTTCCTTGAAGAAAAGGTTCAACAACAGAAAGAATAATCGTTCCTCATTTCTGCCAGAATGGCTCAGTCCTTCCTACAGTGTCTCTGAAGCAAAGCTGGCTCGTGGTACTGCTCTGCCTCTTCTCTCTCCAAGGATCTGGGATATGGGAAGGAAAGAAGGAGGGCTGAGCCATCAGTGCACATCACCCTGCTCAAGGAGAAAAGATACCGCATTTAACGCTCAAGTGTTCGGATGCCAAATGTTCTGCAAGGGACTCACCCAACTGCTGTACAGCAAAATAAAGAAAGCCTTACTTGGTCTGTCAAAACACTTGCAAAACAAAGTTAAATTATGGCTTTTTCTGACAAAATAATATAAAAATGAGGCACTTTCAAAGGCTGGCTGCTAACCACCAGCAATAAATACATTTCAATGGTAACTGAATGCAGGAATTATGGTGGAGCAAATCTTTATTTGGACCCTGGTTGAGGCACATTACAATGAAGAATTGGCAGAAGTAGAATGAGCTTCTTTTATCCAACTGGTGTGCTTTTCATCCATTATGCCTTTTATTGTCTGAATAGATTGCAAATATTTTTTCTTTCCTAAGATCTTACTGATTCTTCTGAGTATCATTTAAAATTCCTAGGTTTCTTTCTTGGTTTAGGAACTCTCAATTTTATCACTGTAGCAATAATGTAGCTACAGCCACATTACAACAGACTTTCCCTCAAGGAGCAATCCTACACCAGGTGGCACGGAGTGACTTGCATCCATACTGCTCAGGGCGATACTCTGGAGCACCTCATCTTCTGTCTCATCCAGAGCTCACACAAAGCCCCCACAGCCTAAGACATAATTATTTTATGTTGTGACCTTTCAGAACATTTCAGCCTGCTGCAGAGATGTATTTATATCATAATGTGTAAGTAATGCACACCACGGAGCATGTTATGAGTTAGTGAGAGGGTAGTCAAGAGAACAAATTTGCTAGAATTACATAGAATAACTGCATAGAGCTGAATAAGTTGAATTTTCTGAAAATAAATTATCCCCAAAATAATTAGTGGATTTCATCTCAGGGAAGGCTTGATTTCTTCCGAAGTGCAGCTCAAACCTGTGGTTTCCACAGAGGAAAATGAATAGAGATCAGAGTATGAAAACAGGCCTAGCACCTGAGTTACAGTGTAGACATATCCATAGCCTCTGGCATTTCTAACTAACAGCTAGCTTCTCAGCTTCTCTTCCTAATTAGCTGTAGGTGGTCCTGCAAATGACAACTGAGCACATCCCTGTCTGCTGAAGGGCTCTGCATGATTTCTATTTCTGAAAATTTCCAAAAGGTTGTATGGTTCAGAATGTTCTCCTTACCAACACAAAAATGACAACTAATGGGCTTTTTTTCACAACTGTTTTCCATAGCCTTAAAAAAGAGTTGATCACAATTTGGTGTGACAATGACCTTCTTCCATTAGTTTTCTTTTTAACGCAATAGGTCATTCCAATCTTGGTCACTACTATGCAAGCAAGTCTAGGTACCTGCTCTGGTGATAAGGAGTTGAGAGTCCAGGAGCAGTGTTCTGACAGGCCTTCAGCTGTCTCTGACACTCTTGGCCTGACACTTCAAAAACTTTAAGTGCCTGACTCTGTTCTCAGCAAAATTGGTAGAATCTGTCTCATTGATTTCCACATTTTCTTAATCTGTGTCAAAGCACACACTTCATAAGGAAGTTACTGGTGGGTTGTGATAAAAAATATTTAGAGAAACAGTGTCCATAAAGACATTTCTGGAGATCCCTTAAATCAGCCTTGTGAAGGATGTATTAAAACTCAAAGGTAAGTTTTCCCTGACTACAATGCACATGGAAAAAGGCAGTCACACAGGGCTTTTGGAAATCACTTATCAGCAGCTCAGGTGTAAAGCCTAAACACATACTCCAGAGCAGGCATTTGCTGATAAAGCCTAGAGAACTAAAATTTTTAGTTAATTTCCTTGCTGACATTAGAAAACCTACAGATAAGGATGTAAAAAACCTGGCAAGCACTTTGCAAACTTCCTAGGCCAAACAGTTCAAGCTAAGTAGAGACCTCACCATCTTCTCTAATCTGTTGGTACTAGCCTAAGAAATGGTGCCTTTATACCCATTTTTATGAAAGGCATAAACACATCCTGTCTAATCTATGAATCCTGACACACAGCCTGCCACTTCCAGAATCTACATCTCTTATCTAACCAAACTGAGCAGTAGTGGTCCACTGAAAAACAAAATACACCTTTCCAAAGCCATTCCAGTAGGCCTTCCTACAAGCTGAATATATAATACCAACAGGAAACAAAGAAGAATGGTCTCATTTTGCATAGCTCTCAGTGACTGGAACTCTTCTTCAGCCTTATATATACTCTATAAACAATGATACAGTTTATATTTCCTTTTTTTTGAATTGGGCAGAAATGGAATGCCTGAGTTCTAACAGTACTTAATAAAAACTGTGCAATTTTTCAAATGCATTTTATTATTTCCTGCCAACGTTGTGGGAACTGTAAGCAATTTAAGGATTCCAGGTAATTCATTTCAACTTTCTCAAATCCCAGAGCAAACTTTATTGATTTTACTAAAATTACCTTCACTTTTCAAATCTTGCTTAATCAGTAAGTTCATTCCCTCACCAGTGTATTTTTTATATATATATATATATATATATATATATACCATTACAATAAATAAATTAAGATGTCTGCAGGAAAAATAGACTTTTTTAATCCTGTGTCTATTAGGAGGAGCCTAACAAAACTTTTTGCATTACCCCTTCATTAGTTGTAATTTACTTTGAAGATTAGAAATGGAAACATTTGCATTTTATAGGTAGGAGATTCTGGGGAAAAGAAATGGTCTTTTCTTTTGAATCTAAAGAACTAAGAGGAATCTCCATTAATTTTGAATGAACAGACAAAAAATAATCCTGAGGAAACTTAAGAACCAAAATATGTAATTCCCTCTGCCTCCTCAAACGCTTGAGGCTGATATTTTCCAATTTCAATTTATCAAGAGTCACCTTTCTACTGACTGATAGATAATGAGGTCACATTTTTAGTGAAGATTTTATGTTTTGGGTGAGTGAGCAAGAATACACATATTCATGTGGACAATTTCATACATGTAGTGTTAAATTTCTGTCTGAAAAGCTGTATTTTATGAATCATTTTATCTCTAGAAAATCTTATCTGAGTGGTTTTGTGCCTTTCTAGGACCTAACTCACTCTCTTAAGGAACGCTAGCTATGAACCCAAGAAACCTTTCTGTAAAACCTTTGACTGCTTCCTGTTAGTAGTATTTTGGGAAATGGAACTCAGTAAACATTGTCATTTTCTCTGTGTTTTGTGTGTTTATACATATCTGCAAATATGTGTATACCAAGGACTTCATTGTTTATTAAGAAAAAAAAATACCAATGCATGTATTAATTATCTTGTTTATTCCTACTCCTTTTTGACTTGTGTTCCTGGTGGTACTTGGTTTTCTTTACTGTTTTATTTATAGATTATGTAAATATTACAATTTTCATTGTATTTGCACCAACTCTGTATAAGTCCCGTAAGTCCCAAAATAAACAGTTTTCTGTGTGTTGTCAAACCACCATTTAAAGCTAGCTTGGCATTTAAAAGTGGTTCACATTTACTGTCTCAGTGACTTCCCATCACTTTTCCTTAGCTTAAAAGCAAAAAAAAAGGTGGTTTTAGCTGTCAGGTAATTGAGTTGTTTCTTGATTTGAAAATAAGGTGGAGTCCTTCCTGGCTCTTGTGTCATCACCTCTAAACCGGTCGTAGTTGCAGAAGACATTAATGTAGAGAACTGGGCAGATCTTGAGAAAACCAAATGGCAGGAAAGCACCACAAAGTGACAACCATTTATAACAAGGTAAGTTAGATTGCTGGGCAAGCAGGGATAAGATTACTAGTTGCTGCTTATCAACCTTACTCATAACTCATGGGATTGAAAGAAATCCAATATTTAATAATATTTTACCTGTAAATGCATTAAACTCTTTTAAGACAGAAGAAGAAAAAAAAAACCCCATGGCCTATATGAGCATTTTCAGGGAAACCCTTCAGTAGACAGAACTCAGCCTATCCATAAATACATTGTTCTGAGAGAAGGGCTCCTCTCCTTTCCCGTGAGTATCCACTACTATACAATTAGTTATCCTTGATAATGCCATTGACCATTATTATTACTACTATTATTATAATTATTTTCCATTCACTACTATATTTTCCATTAGGCACCATTATATTTGTCTTTGTTCATCTAAGAGGTCTGCCTTTTAATATCTTGAGATTTTCTGACCAATGCTGTGATGAGGAAGGGCAAAGTAGTTGAAGCAAAATTAAAGGTCTTTGCTTATTCTTAGAGTCAGTACTGCCTAAAGCTTGCCTCATTTCCTGAAATGTTAGGTTGGTCTGTTTTCACAAATGTTTTGGATTTCTGCTCTTCCAGGTCTGGGTTAGACAGGGAAATAAATGCCAATATTACAAAATTTAAGCTAGAACCATGGTAGTGGCAACTGGGACCAGAAATATTGGAGCTCTGTCATAGAATTCTTAAATTCAAATTGCTTCCTCTCCAATTTTGAAGTATCTAGACATTTGACTTATTTATATAAGATAAGGTCTAAATAGATAGATAAGGAATAAGAGACAGGGCTCTCCACCTTGTGTCTAAAACTAAATTGAGGTTCCCAACTTTGGGACAAGAATATTTGGGCACTAGTTCAATTTAAATGTTATAGGAAGAGTATTCTAAAAGCTCCAGTAGCTGTCAGCTGTACAAAACACTGATTATTTGAAATCTCATCATCAGTCAACTTTGTGCTAAATGGTGGAATAAAACCTGAATGTGAAAAAAGAATCTCATTAACAGGTCCCTGCACCTACTGTGGGAGCAGCTACTGAAATCTGGGGAGTACATTAGGGGGAAAAATCTGCTCAGAGCATAAGGGGGATAGAATGAGGCTTAGTTAAGTGTCTTCCTCGTGACCTTGCTGAATTTCGGATCAGCTCCTAAGATGTCATGTAATGTGTACTTTGGTAAAGAAATGCTATATAAATGCATGTGTACACTATGCCTTAGGATCTGCAAAAGTATAGATCAAAAGTATGAGACAAATGTGATGGAAAATAAGTCATATGAAACAAATATATTTTTCAGCTGTAGTTAAGAGCTGTTAAGCAAATAGTGGTTACATATTTTCATCTTTCTGACAGGGAAATGCAAGTATTTTATAGCTGTTGGAAAGCAATCTTTGTAAACCACATTGTCAAAGCATGAGCAATCAGTTTTCCTTTAATTTTCCCAAGATTCTGTCTTTTCACTGTAGTGTTTTAGTGGTTCTTCGCAGGGGGGAAAAAGGAAAAGGGTTTAGACAGTTCAGCTAATAACGATAGCTTTGACATGAAATAATACTTTATAATTATAGGTACAGAATGCAGTTCCTATGCTAACTTATTTTGTGAAGTCAACAAAGATATCAACACTGAGCTCAAGGAAAATAACTGAAGCCAGAATTTTGAAAAACTGTTTTTCATAAACCAATCTTTAGTTCTTATTATTTCCTAGTTCTTTATAAGTCTAATACAGCTCCCTATTACTACTGTTGTTTCAAACATCAGCTTTCAAGAACCTATATTCTGTTAGTTAAAATTGTGTCAAATTGAAGTTTCGCATATGGCATATCTTTCTCAAGACGAAAGTTTCTGAAATGTTTCAGCCAAATCTATAGGGATATTCCTGGGAAGAAAATAGAGATTCAGTGCTTTGTTTTCCTGACCAGATTCATTTCACAACTTGGTCATGTTCTAGCTGGAAGTGACTATGACTGTCCAACACAGTGCTGTAGGCATGTGCTTAAGCACACTAAGCTATTGTTTAAAATACTGCTTCCTCAGAAGACAGGCACAGATTGCTCAGATGGCAACATGTCTCCATCCCATCTTTGGTGACATTTAATTCCTTTGGTGCATCTGAGATGTGAATAAAGATGTGCAATAAACAAATACCAAATTGTTTCTTCTTTAGTGAGCACCAGTCAATCTATGCCTCAATTGGAACAGGAGCTCTTTTGCATGACAGCATGTGAATGTGGGCTGCATCAAAATGTGAACATTACAAGGTGCTGAGTTTAAAAAATGTCTGGATACTTCCTGGCATGGCCTCAACTTTGCATATTTTGCATAATAAATTGTCACATTGTTGGTGTTTCTGCAGTGGATGATGTTACTAATTCACTTTCTTGTTTAATCTTCTTTGTGCTATTTTGCTTTAAACCATTGGAAAGTCTGCATTTATAGCATAATTTCTTTATAGAATATGTAATGAAAGTAAACAAAGTTAATTGTCATCATTGTGAGTGCTTTCTTGGAATGCAGTGAGGACAGCAATCTTTCTGCCAGATTGAGAAGAAAACAGGCAAATCGTCTTTCCCTTGCACTGGTGTAAGTTAGCTCAGCAACTAGAAGTTTATTCATTGAGACTGACTGAAATGTGTGGCATGTTGAACACCTGAAGATACAGTTAGCTCTGATTATCAGTCTGCCTCTGTTCTGAGTAAAAAACTTACTAATATCAGCATCTGTTGAGCAAGTTGCAAAAGGGTTCTAGGACATATCTCTCCTCTCATGAGCAGCTCTAAGACCTTTGTTATGACTCTAGGAACTGCAGGAACTGCATCATGTATAAAAAGACAAGCTACATCTATCAGGTCCTGTATTACTCTGTTACAATCCTTGAATTGTCACTCTATAATTGTCAAGCAATTTCGATAATTTGAGTCATTTAGAAAGAAAAATATTTCAGAAAATGCTTCTTTTCTTTTCCCCACATACAGCAAATTGTACTGATGTTAGACTTATGTGAATGTCCTGCAAAGACAAGTTGTATTCAGCATACAGTGAGGGTCTGACACACCAACATTAGCAGAAAGATGATCTGGCTGTTGCATTTTACTTTTAGTTATACTTCAGTTTTAAAAACAGCCCTCTACTCTTTATTTCTTCTCCCAATTAAAGTCTCTCACTAGGAAGGTGTGGTGACTCACCTACTTCTTCCCTTTTGCTACAGTAAGATAAAAGAGGCTGGCAAGCAGCTGCAGAGCAAGATGAAGTAGAGGAGAAGCCTATTCACCCATCCTATCACAAGCAGCATCTAGCAACTGCTGTCTCTGCAGACCTTTTCTTCAGGTGACTCAATCTCTCAAATTGGCTGTGATCCTGGAAAAAGGGCTCATGCCAAATAACCATCCAGATAATGCTGCAAATTCCAAGCTAATCAGAGAAATTGCCTATTCACTTGAACAACAGTCACAGGCCTGGGAGGCGCCAGTCTCCAACTGCAGTCATGCCTTGGCTCATTAGTCCTATGTGCCCCCGAAACTAAACTGTCAAAGGGGTGTTGAGTGCACAAAGACTGGGCAGCAGCTGAATTAAATTCCTGCGCAGAACCAAAAATAGAACACTTTGAGCCCCTTCTCTGTTGTGAAGAAAAAATTCCTGGACAAAAAAAATGCTTTTCTTGGTATTATTTAATGCGTTTTTCTGTCTAAAAAGCTAAAGATTTTTGGCCTCAAGGGGTGCTAGCCTGTTACCTTAGAGACTGTTTCTTTTAGAGGCAGTGGAGTGGCAGAGGGCATGCCTTTGTTGCTTACCTTGGCAACCATGAATTGCTAAATGCTGTTCCCATGAATGCAAGCCTTTCACTGCCATTAGTGCCTGCCCACAGGTATAAACATTCCTTCATGAAAAGGTCCAGGGGAATGTACACTACCTCGATAAAAATCAAGACGACAAACAAAAGCATATTATATAACACAGCAGTTATATAAAATTAGATTTTAAAACAAGATGTGTCTTTAATGACATTGATCCTGGTTGTGGTCAAATTTCCTGTTCCATTTATATTCCCTACAGTCATACCAAGTTGTGGCAGTGGGGAAGGGAGGAAAGCGAGAAAGCTCAACAGGATATTCTTGTTTCTGTAATTGCAAAATGGAAGACCACTCCGTCTGTACTCAGAATAAACCTGCTGGACAGTTTCAGAGGAACAGGACAGACTTCCTCCCTGGCATTAGGGTAGATAGAGGCAGGAGGCAAGCAGAGGTTGCCGGGGCTGGGCAATGGCACTAGATCCCCTCTGCTACCAGGAATTCTTTATGGTCTAGCTGGGCAAACACTACAGGCAACATTCTCAACATGTTTACCTGTATAAAGGCCTTGTGCTGCAAAAACAAGAGATTTGTTGTATTCTTCCCGTAAATGAGCCTGTTGAGTGTGGAGGAATTAAGTTCTAAACTTAATTCTCCTGTCCCTCCCCACTCCACGGTGTCCATTTTGTAAACTGATTTTTAAAAAACACCAAGATTTTCATTGCATTATCAAGTCAATTTACTTTCTCATATCTGATAGTCTGTATTTCTAACGAAACCTTGGCCCACCTGGATTTTCAGATTGTAATGTGACATATTTGAGAGAACAATCTCTTGGAAAAAGGGATCCACTACAAGATATGTCTCTACATGTCTGTCAAAGGGGATTCAGAAAGAAGCTCATGGCTCATGTGGACTGAAAAGCTCAGACTGGAGCAAGGGGACCACGGTCTTGAACTGCCATACAAGAGCAACTTTGTACAATGAGACTGGGGGAAAACCTATAGGAGGTCTGCTGGGCCAGGAAAAAAATGTTCCTTGCCTTATGAAAATCCACGTGGTAATGGTGCTTGGCACTTCCCATGTAACCCTCCCTGAGAGGGCTGGCCTTGCATCCACTATGCCAGGACACCTGGCAGTCACATAAGCTCCTGAAAGCTGAGCCAAATGCAAGGGCAATGTTGCAGACCTTCATCTGTCGGCCATATAGGTGCACCCAGTTAGCCAGGTGTGCACACAGACAGACAGATGGCTGCCCCTGAAACATTCACATGCACCCAGCAGATGACAGTGGAACAGCAACTCTTATATATCATGTGGTAAAGCGTATTTGTGGTCCAAACCCCTGCAGAACCCCACTAAAGCCAGAAGAATGACCAAGCTATCTGTGTGGCCCCTATTTGCACAAAAGGAAGTGCTCAGTGTTAAAAAAAATAAGAAATGTCTTCATGGCCAGCAGGTCAAAAGAGGTGACTCTGCCCCTCTGGTGAGACTCCACCTGGAGTCTGCATCCAGCTCTGAAGTCTTCAGCACAGGAAAGCCATTGAGCCAAGCCCAGACAGAGACCATAAAGATGATCAGGGGGCTGGAGTACCTCTCCTATGAAGAGAGTTGGGGCTGTTCAGCCTGGAGACAAGAAGGCTCTGGGGAGACCTTGTTGCAGCCTTCCAGTAAGTAAAAGGGCTCTACAAGAAACATGGGGACAGAATTTTTAGTAGGCCACTGGTGATAGGACAATGGGTGATGATTTTAAATTAAAAGAGTGTGGATTCAGAGTAGATATAGGGAAGAAATTCTCTTATGATGTGGGTGGTAAAACACTGGAACCCACAGATTTCCCAGCGATGTGGTGGTTGCCCCATCCCTGGAAACATTCAAGGTCATGCTGGATGGGGCTCTGAGCAATATAATCTAGCTGAAATTGTCTCTGCTTATGGCAGGGGGTTTGGAACTAGACAACCTTTAAAGGTCCCTTCCAACCCAAACTATTTGACAATTCTATAAAAACAAGCAGAACATTTCAGCCAGCATTAGCAAGGGCCACACACCAAGCGAGCACACAGAGGGACAGCTGTGATCAGAAGAACCTGGTCTGCTGGCCATGCTCTGTCCTTCCTGGCTCCCAGCGGGGGAGCTGGAGACCAAGCAGAGAGAACATGCAGAACAGGAGACCCAGGCCTTTTCACTTACTCCTGAAACCAGTGGGTTTGACTTTTCTCTCAAAAGAAGAAATGTTATACTGACTGGAAAAATATTCACAGATGTCACTTTTTAAGATACCTCTTTCTTTCCCCTTTGGAGCTCCACTCTAGTGATTCCCAATCTTTGCTAGTAAAGAAGCTACATTTTTATTCACTTTGCCCTCATGTTGTAGCACTGTCAGAAGGCAAAGAATGTGGTAGAGGCTTAGTGAAGTTGACCAGCCGTCCCTGAAGGTCCTGCTTCAGCATCTCCTCTCACTCTCTGACTTTCCTCTTTCCCCTCATGCAGTCTGACAGCTGCAACCGAGCTGTGGATGCTCCCAGCACTCAACAACTGAGTATCCTCACCCATCTGCTGTGGCACAAGCTTCATGCCTGCTGACCAACTAGTGCTATCACTTTGGGCTTGCGCCGCTGTCATTGCAGGAGCAGCTTTGTGCTTCCTTCTGATGATCACACTGCTGATCACACCATCACTATTGCCTTGTAGGAATGGGGACTTCACAGGTTTATATCATGTTATTTTGTTCTAAACACACCTTTGTTGACATTTCCACTCCTAGTGCAACATCAAGAGAAAGAGGAACCCTCTGGTTTATTGTAGTGGGCAGTGTCTACGGGCCTCACAGCCTTAAGGGGCGTGGAGAAAGTTTAAATACCTCACTTTTAGAGGTTTCCTCTAGAAAAGAAACAAAAAAACTTGCAGAGTACAGAATTCACTCCAGCTAGATTTCAAATTTTATGGAAGATTACCAGCCTTTGTCTATGTATATAAAAATACAACCAAACAAAAAAAAAGGGCAAGACCACCACAAGGAGAAGACAGGCACTAAAAAGGACAAAAAATTACACACACTTTTGGTGCCCAAAGGAGTGTTCTTTTCAAGAGCACTAAATCCAGAAACAACAAAAATGAGGTCTGTCTTCCTTGATCAAAACAACCTTCTGTCATGAAACAGGTATTATGGCTTTCCAGGTGTTTGTCAAGCAAGAGACAACGGTAATAATGGGACATTTGTATAATCCATAAGTAAGAAAAATTCAAAAGACATTTTATATATGATACATGAAACAATGATAAAGTAATGCATGTGTAATCCATTATGGCAGACATCTTACAGGGAGTTTTAAAACACTGGGAACATGCAGAGAAAGTTCAGCAAGCTTCTAAGCTTTACAAACTTAGAATGTTTGCTGTGTAGAGTTATGGTGCATCGCAAAAAACTAAAAACTATTTCTTCATGATATTTTTTGCCCTTGTTTTTCCTCATCATCTAAATACACAAAAATGTTCCAAGAAGCAGGATATTTGCTCTGCTCAGTTCAAAGTAGCAGAATATATATGCAAATTGAAAAGATTAAGTAAATCAAGTCATAAACAATTCTGAACTCAATATGCACTTCAAAAAAATATGTTGTCCTACAGTTCTGTGTTCAAAAACTGTTGCTTGAGTTGGTTTCTGAAGTTCTTACTGTATTGAGGTAACATAAGTTCTGGCATCTCCTTCAGGAAAAATTAAAAAAAGGAAGGAAAACGACCAGGAGGGCTGGAGGATCTGTAAGCATCCACCATCTGTCGGCTGGTAACAAGCAGACTTTAAGATTTAGAGGCAATTAAATTAGAATTCTGTTTCCTTTTAAAGTATGGATGGTTCAGACTTGGAGTCCCTTCCTTCCTCTGCCCAAAAGGAACCCTCACCTCCCTCCCTTGGCTGACTCTGTTATGGAAGTACAGACCGATGGCTGCCACAGTTTCTTTCCTGGCATGGATGAATAATAACCATTTACATCAATTAAACATAAATCTGGGAGCACAATAGCATCATATATCAATCAAAACAAGCCAGATACTAAACAAACCTGAAGAATGATAGGGCAATAAAGACAGGATCAAAGGCTACAGTTCTCACCTCAATGAGAGCTTTTCCACTGTTTCCCACCTGTGCCATTACTGCTCAACCAAATGACAACACACCACTGCATTTCAGAGCTATCAAAGAAAATTCCACTATAGGAAACACAGAATGAGGTCAGATACTTCACTACTTTAGTTTTCCAGTAGCCACATCAGGTCACATTTAGATTTGTTCAGCTGAATTTCCTGCATCTGAACTGTAAATTCCTGATATATTCAGCAGCTCCTCAGTAACAACAGCTCCCAGAAGAAAATATTCTTGCCTTGCCTTGCTTTCCTTCTCTTCCCACAAAAACTCTCCTTCTTCTCAAAGTCTTTGGTGTGGCTTGGTCACCAAATTTTGTCACTTTAGGTTATGGAGAGTAGCTTTCCCCAAGTCCCCCCTGACCTGAGCCCCTGTGCAGCCAGCCAGCAGGTGGGCCTGGAGTGCAGCACAGCCCCAGTCTTGACCCAAGAACATCTACGTGATCACTGGGTCTGGTATCCCTCCCAGTGATTGCCACAGTATGTCCAGGGTGAAAGCAAATAAACTGGTATCATTTCAGGGGAAGCAAGTAGCCGTGGTTTTTGTTCATTACACTGAATATGGTAAAGGCCAAGATCTGCAAGGAAGAGGACCATGCAAATGAAGGTATTTGGTTTTTTTTTTCCATAACATGGGGGAATCAAATAAAAGCCAAAATTAGTATTCTAAAACTAGCTTCACAGTTTCCAGTTCTGCCATTACTGAATAAGTGTGCTGAAATGTGAGGGGAAAAAGACTTACTTCTGTCAGGGAGCTCTGAAATGCTCTGATTATGAGGAAGTAGTGGAAAGTTCCCTGGAATTATCTAGTGAACATGTATCAGGCTCTTTCAACTCATACCTGAACTCATACCTACTGTGAGTATACCAAAAGAGGAGCCCTCGTCTCTCCTTCTCCAGATTTTGCCTGTGGGCTGGATAGTGCTGATCATTCTCTTCCTCTACTTACAGCAAACATGCCCAAATTCACCCACCAGTGACTTCTGCTGTAGAACAATGGTCACAGTTTGAAGGTACCAGTACACATGGCCCACAATGACCCTCTTACATTGTTGTACCAAAGTCACCATCCAGTATTCCTCATTTCAAAGCAACCACAGCTAATAATGTTGCTGATTAATGCAGTAAGTTATTGTACTATCTAGTCAGGGTTAAAAACACTTTCATCTGGAAGATTTGGACTAATAAGTATTTTGGATGGTAAATTCCATGAGACTATGCTCCTAATTTTATTTATTTGGTGGCTTACTTCAACCACTGCCTTTATAGTGAAGTCACTGCTGGGATGGTGGACAGCAAATATTTAACAGTAGTCGATAATGCTATGCACAAGCGTAGGGAACAAACTAAGGAGGAACACCATATCTAATTGAAGTGGCAGAGGAATGCAGTAGGCAGAATGTAATTACTTGTGTGAGAATTTGTCTAGGAAACTGAAGCAAACGCCTTTGCCCCTTTAAAAAATGTACTTTTTAACATATAATGATCGAAGTCTCTTTACTAGGTGAACATTGCATTGTTAGAGTGCTGGCAAAAATTGAAAAAGTACAACAGAGTAAATGGTGTTTGAATGTTCATTATTTTTAATCTCATATAAGAAATAAAATGCTATAACTGCCTAAGAAAAGCAAAATAGAAATCAAGGGCAAGTATGGTTAGTTTTGAACTTCACACAACTAGAAGCCAGGTCCAGAAGCAGAAAGAAACAGGGGTATTTCAGACTCAGGAGATGCTAAACTTCATGTAAATGCCCTTTTTTTTCCCCTTTGGATTTAAGACCTGGAGCTGCACTTACATTTGGAAATTTTTAAAAATGTTTTGGCAATTTATTATGGCTTTGATGACAGATCTCAAATATTTTAAAAAATAGCCTGGGATCTTTTGAATGTTTTTGAGTTTTGCAAGGAGGGTCTGAAGCCTATACTCATTATTAGTAAAAGCAAAAGTCTACATCCGGAAAGTGATCCAAACGTGGGATGCAGGAATGTGTTTGGAAAAACAGCACCCAGCCTGGTGATGCTGGGCCTCTTCTGGGCAGTGTGCAGGAGATGGCTACAGGGAATCTGTGCACTGCTGAGAATGACTCCGAGCAGAGAGCTCTCCGGCAGCAAACAGGGAAACCCTGAGGACAGGCACAGATTTTTAACTCCACCCTCAAGGCACCACATGTTGTACTCAGAGTTGTCTGAGTAAGTACTAAGGTGCCATCCCCTCTTCAAATCAAAGTCTCAGTCTGTAGGAAAACTTCCTAAATTACAGCACAAAGCAGAGGTGTCCAGCCATGCTTTGGAAAAATGACCTCAGGAGAGTCTACAGTGGCCTAGTTGACATCTGCAGTTTCCTGGGAAGTGGCTGGCTGCTACTCTGGTCCTTCAAAACTGGGAGTAATCCTGTTTCTTTGGAAAGCTTCCAAACCAGCCAGTAGCAGGCATGTGCCCTCCTGCCTGCTCAGACATCCTGTGCAACAGAAAAACAGATGCTCTCAGACAAAGTGAGTGCAAGTGGCAACTTAAACACTATGCACAGAGGAAGAAAAGGAGGAGCTTTCACATTGCTCTTAATCCCCTGGGCCCTGCCCTGCAACCAGCACAGATGGAAAATCTGATTAGCTGGAAGCATAGCACCATGCAGAGGTGGCAATATTCCCTTTCATCCAAAAGTTAACTTGGGTGAGCAGGGTCTACATGTGTGCTGTAGTCAGAGAGAGGTGATAGGGATACCTATCACTGCTTCAGTCACTGCTCTGGTCATCAGTTTGTTATGATGTCTGATTTTCCACAGGTGATAAAAACGGGATATTCTGGTATCTGCAGGTTGAAGACAAACATTATACATTGAAACAGCTGTAGCAAGAAAGAACAGAACAGACTGAGGAGAAAAACTTCAAATATAAAATTCTATTTAGTAACACATCATGTTTTAGTCCAGCATCCCTTCACGGTGTTCCACAAAACCAGTCTTAATAGAGACATTTACAAGCACAGAGTATAGATTTGGAAGAAGTCAAAACTCCTTTTATTCCAGGAAACTGAGAGAAACTTTCCATGAAAACATACACACCCGTGCAATCAGAAAATCTTCTTGAGTGTAACTTTAAGAGACACAGCAGCTTTGCTAGTCAGATCAGCCAGAACCACTTCAATTTGATTGAAGAGAGGAAAAACAACAACAGTAAAACCACTGGGTTCAACAATTTGGGCCAAGTCCTAAAAATAGAACTGCTTTCTTATGAAAAGGAATAAAAAAATAGAAAAAAATCCAAAACAAAACAAAAAAACCCTTCAGAAGATCTGAAATGTTCTCAAAATTGTCTCAATTTGGTGCCAAGCACACAGGGGCAGCCTAATACTTAAGAGGCTGCCTGTGCCAGCTCTGAATCCCTCCAGTAACTAGAGACTGTATATCCAAGACTGGGAAGTGACTGTGGAAAAAAAACCGTTTTCTAGTGGGCAAGCTGTCCAGCCATTTTAACCTTTGCGTCTATACTTGCCTTGAGGCCTCATGATGCAGAGGATTTCCTCAGCAGGCTGCTCCAGCTGCCAGTGCTTGCAGCCTGCATGACACTGCAGTGGGACCAGTCTTGGCCACCCACGCTCCAGCAGCAGCTGGGGTGAAACAGCAGCTTTGTTTCTGGAGAGGAAAGGGTTTGGCCCTGCTGGAGAGGATGGCAGCTCCAGCCTTCCCCGCTGCCCAGACCAGGTGCCTTTGGTATTGTGCGTCTGCAAGAAGGGTTCAGCCCCAGGTTCCAACCAGCCTGTCCCTGCACAGGCTCACCCCCTCCATGACCACTGGGCAAAAAGCAACCCTGCAGCTGCCTCCTAGCAGGGAACAGGGCATCACTGGAAGAGAATGGATTTGCTCCTGCACAAAAATCATTTCTGTGAATGCGTTGCCTGAAATTATCGTCTTGGAATAAGTCCTTTCTGTGTTGTATAAACCCAGGAGTATCTGTGTGGTACTGGAAAGCACAGGGGACTGTGCTGTTCCTTTCATGCAAAATAACTGAAGAAGAAAGGCAGTTTTCTGTTTGCTTGCCTGCACCTTTCAGAATGGGCAAAACACAAAAAATAATGTTAAGGAAATAAGTAACAAAGCAGCTTACGATTATCCCCTGTGAGACTCCCTATTATCTTAGTAAGAGCCAGGCAGAAATACAGCTCCTCATGATTTTGCTTTCATGCTTTGCCCAATCTCAGAATGTACAGTACTAAGACAATTTATCCCCTTCAGGGACAAAATAAAGGAGTAAACACTTTCTGCTCATTATACTGGCTAGAAATACAGGTCTTCTTTATTCACAAAGAAAGACAGGATTCTGGATTTTCACAAATAGCCTGAGAGCTTCATGCTAAAAAAAACCTGAAATGTCATTATTGACATCTAGCAAAAAGAGTTGTCAAGGGTTATCAAAACTTTCTCTCCAAACCAGTGGCCTAACAGCTGATTGTCCAGAACACCCAAGGATGCTGCTTGAAAAGACTCTGGGAGTGCAACTTCTCCTCCCCCCTCTGAAATGTTCCTCAGACCCTGCTACTCCTCTGAGAAATTTCACTGGTATTCCAAGGCAATCTCTGTATTACTGATTTTTACTTTTGCCTATGATATAGAGAGTTATTTTTTAAAAGTGTATGAAAGATTTTTAGTAGTAGAATAATCTTCATCAGTTTAATTGTTTCTAAACTGGTTCCAGTGTAGCTCCATCAGTTTGCCCATAAACTCCAGGCCTCATCCTTGCTTCAGTTTCCTGAAAACCTTAGCTAAAGTGGCAGGATAAGCTAGTTTCTTCCTTTCCACATGAAAAATTGGCATAAGCACCAAGAGAGGCCAGGACATTTAAGGAAGAAAGGTCACTTTTCATGCAAAAAAGGTTTTTAAGAAGCCAGGGTCACACCTGAATTTTCATTTGCCAACTTCAAGAAATATAATATGAGAGAAACAGAAGTGCTATTTTGGGTAACATAAGTATTATATTCTGAATAATCCTTTTATTAGCAGGCTGCCCTTTCCTACCCCATCTTTCTTGCCAGCAGTTACAGACCTCAGGCTCATACATTTCCATCACTGCTATTAGAAAGGTATTTATCAACTTCCTGTCGCTCAAAAAATATAACTAAATCCGAGACTGAACTTACTAAGAAACACATCAGAAAGCACAGAGCAGCAGCTCGCAAAGTTCTTTAAAAATGTGTTTTGAAGAAGAAGGTCAGTATTTTTTGTATGATATTTTTCTTTCTAAATGTCTGACCCAAATAAGTAATCAAAGAGAATGAAACCTAAAGCAATCAGTTTAAATTTTGTCATGTGATTCTGGCCTGGTGTGTAAGAAAACACTCTTTGAACTTAACAAGCAAAGTGTGCATAGGAAATATTATTCTAAGCATTTAATGAAGTTGCACAACCCCTGTGTGTTTGCTAAAGATAGAAAAAATAGTCAAGAAACATTTTTCAATTAAAAATGCCCTTTTATTTAAAAAATAAAAATAAGTTGCTTATGCTTTTTATAAACATTTTGTATCAAAGTGCATCTAATAAACATTTACCAAGGCTCTTTGGGTAACATATTCAACAAAAACACTCATAGAGAATAGTTTCCTTTTAACATACTAAAATGAGAATTCAAATTTTTTTTGTGCAAACATTTGCTTTCCAAACAGCTATCACAAATACTTTCACTTCACGTACAGTGTGGTTAAATTGTTTATTCGAGAGTCTGAATCATTAGTGTATTTTCTCCCACCCTGTTTTTTTTTTTTAAATTTTAACATTAAGTATAAGTTTTAAAGCTTTCATATGATTTGGACAATTAGAGAAGCCCCTTAGAACTGAAGCTCTGCCTGTAGTAGGCATGGCTCCAATGTTGAGGCCAACTGAGTGAGTCCAGGAGCATTTTTAATTACAGCACCACCCTATGCATTTATGATTACTTAAGTGTACTTGACCCCACCAGTTGTCTAATCCTTCCTTTTAACTTCTCCGCGGTCTATTAAACATCCCCATTTACAAGACTCTCTGCTGGAATCAAACCCTTGGTGGCTGCAATGTCTGCCTTTCCTGCTTACAGCGTTCTGACAGCCCTTAACATATTCCAGTCCAGATCTGACCTCTCAAGGGAACGTGTCTAAATTGAGTCGATCTCATTGACAAAGATCAAACCACTACTTAAAATGTCTCGTGGCTGGATTTCCTTCCCAGCAGACCCACAACTCCAAGCTGAAGTAAACATGAAAGGCTGCATGCAGCTGCAAGCGGTATTAGGTAGGAGAACACTGCAAGCCTCACATGATCTGAGCAGCAAGTGTTCCTGTGGCAGCGGTACAAGGAGAAGGGAGGGGAAATGGGCAACAGGCTCCTGACCCTTGAGTAAATCCATGCCTAGAAAGCGTGATGGGAATACTCATCCATGCACAGCAGGGATACTCACTCACTGCACACTACACATGCACAATGATGATATAGTCAGCAGTGGATAAATGACTTCTCCTAGTAGAAATGAAAGATTTTATGCTATTTCTCTTCTTTGTGGTGTTGCTTGATTCATTTGTACTTGTGGTTTAGAACTTTTCACAAACACAATCTGGAAAACCAGCTTTCCTACAAGTCCAGGCAATCCAGCAGTACAATATACAGTATAGGTATTTTGCATGAAAAAAAAAGAATTGCTGCTCTCAACTACATAGAGTAATTTATGAATGCTGTCCTTAAGGTGATTACCAGCTGATATCAAACTAGAATAGAAAATACTATTCCTGTTGTTTTCCACTGAGAAGTCACCATGTAAACAAAACCACTGTTTTTGCAGGAAGAGGAGGAGAGTAAGCAAAGGCCTATAGCATCTTCAGTTTTATCTGTGATTTCATTACTTACTTTCAATTAGGCATTTAATTTTCCTTTTAAGTTTTGGACAAGTATTCTAGCAAGGAGTAAGAAGAAAACTCTTGATTTCAATTTCTTGAAAAGGCTATTTTGCCATTAATATACTGAGATCCAGTCAACAACTGTGCTCCTGCAGGGCCCACAGAAATAGAACTGGTACAGAAAAAAAAGAGGGGTTGAACTAATTCTTTCAATGTCAATGTGAAAAAAAAAAAAAAGTCAGGTTCTCACCAGACAAGTTCTTTAGGTCAAGTGCAGCCAGAAGGTGCACTTTGAAAAAGAGTTTTCAAAGTGTTTTCCAGATAATCATGTTCTTTGGAAAGAATTCCAGGCTCCTAGAAATTGGTCTGTGGGTCTGTGCAAAGGCCAAGGGTGTGGTCCTGCAGGAGGGTCAGGACAATCCCAAGCACAAATATAGACTGGGAAGAGTATTGTTCAACAGTAGTCCTGAAGAGAAGGACTTGGGGCTGCAGTAGAACAAAGGCTGTCAATGTGCACTCACAGCTCAGCAGGCCAACTGCATCTTTGGCTGTATTAAAAGCAGCATGACCAGCAGGTTAAGAGAGGTGGTTCAGCCCCTCTACTGTGCCCTTGTGAAATCCCAACTGAAGTGCTGCATCCAGCTCCCCAACATAAGAAGGATGTGGACTTCTTGGAGTGAGTCCAGAGAAGGGCCATAAAGATGATCAGAGGGTTGGAGCAAATCTTCTGTGAAGAAGGACAGGCTGAGAGACCTAAAGCTGTTTACCCTGAAGAAAGCTCCAGAGAGACCTTACAGCAGCCTTCCAGTACAAAGGAGTCCTCCAAGAGAACTTGAGAATGAAGTTTTAGGAGGGGCATGTAGTGACAGGACAAGGCTAATGGCTTTAAACTGGAGGGCAGGTTTAGTTTAGATATCAGGAAGAAATCCTTTACTGTGAGGGTGGTGAGGCACTGGAAAAGGTTGCCCAGAGAAGTTGTGGTTGCCCCATTCCTGGAAGTGTTCAAGGCCAGGTTGGATAAGCAGCCTGGTCTAGTGCAAGGTGACCCTGCCCATGGCATAAGGGTTGGAATGATATCTTTAGGGTCCCTTCCAACCCAAAAGATTCCACAGTTCTGTGATATGTAGGTGTATATACAGTAACCACTGGTATTTTATATTGCCTAAGAAATATTTCCTAGTTCACATACTACACAGTGGACTGAAGAGTTTTAATTATACCCTCCCAACTTTGTACTAGTCCTCCTCCCTGCCAGGAGGAAAAACCTTGTGTCATTTAAATTACACTCTGCAGCTGAGCATTCTCAGTACACACTGCACGTTCATTGTCTAGAGGTAGCAAAACCAATTTGTTAATTTGGTTGTTAACTCAGGCGGAGAGGAGTAGAACTTCCGAGCTTCTTTGTAGTTCTCAGTCCCTTACTTTTGTCCGGTTTTCTTCCAAATATACTGTGGAGTTTGGCATTTGTAGTAAAGACAGGAAATTATTCTAGGACTTGCTTTCCCATTTAAAAGGTATTTAAATTAAGGTATTAAGGTATCTGGCTAGAAATCATTACGTAGAGAATAGCTTCTTGATAAATCCTGTGTTGCACCTGGTGCAATATCCTCAGTCACTGCACCAAAGGAAAGTGAGAGCATTCCTGGGGATTCCACATTTTGGCAATGTCTTTCTAACTGCTATAAGATAGCACCGGGTTTAATGAGAGTTATCACTTCCCCTTCCCACATGACTAAAACTGATGGCATCTCTCTATAAGAACACAATAAAACCACTGGAACTGCATATTGTGAAATATTGGAGGCAAGATGTCTGATAACTGTAATATGGGAATATTAAGCTCTAAAAATAAAATGCAGAATAAAATTAAGGGTATCTAAGGCACTTAATAGTTCAGAATCTAGACAGATGTGAATGCATGTGCACACAGATTTGTTTGAACACAGTATGACTAAGCCTTTGACTAATTTAAGCATTTTATAATTCTCATAATTCCAGGAACACAGCGAGCCTTTTGCTGCTTGGATGTTTTGAGTGCAGAATCTTGTATGCCAGGTAAGCATCTGCTTTCATTATGGTTGCTCTGGTTCCTAAGAAAAAAAGTACTCTGGCTTTTAAAGTTTCCTCTAGTTCCTTTTCAATTCTATTAATTAAAATTGAGGAATAGATTTCATCTGAATAAAAATATCACGTACATTTTTCTGCAACTTATTCCTGGGGATCATTATTTTTGCTTTTGCAAAAGCAAAATATTTCTAAATCACAGTACTTATACAAACAGTCAACATAACCAGTCAATCTCTGACCTGATCCTCTGCTGTCATAAACAGGACCACAATAATGTGTAACTCCACTACTGAGCTGATCTTCAGGTATTTTGTTAATTCTTTACTGGGCTCCTGGACAAGAAATAAATAATAATTAACACCCATCACAGGAGATGCTTTAATTGCTTTTACAGTTAGAGCCATTAAGGGTAAAGTTTATTGAACTTATACATCTTATCTGAGCCTGCTTTCTCCCATCTGTAGACTGAAGAATCTTCATGAATCTGTGAAGGTCTTCATTAGTTTAAGTTTTCTTCATTCCTCCCATAGATCTCACCTCTTATAATAAAGTGTCCATGGAAACCTCTATTCCAACCCTTTGCTTTCTTCTTAATAAATGAGCATTCATGTAGATGATTGTAGTGGAAAAGAGAAAATACATAGAACAGTACAAAAGCTTAATACTTTCTACTTAGACAAATATTATACATATTCCTTGAAAAAAATATTGTAAAATTTCCAGGTTCTTTGGCCAGTTCAGTTTGCTGTCATTGAACTCTCTGATGATATTATTTGCCTTCTCTCCTTCCAGAATTTTTGTTATGTTTTGAGGGCCTGTGCTATTTTGCTCCATTACTGTTCTCCTCTGAAGAATTCAGTTTTACCACAGTTGCTGAAGCACAAATCAAGACAACTAAAAAGTTGTCTTGGTCCCTTCATATTTTCATCCCATTCTTCTAATTTTCTCTTCAAGACTATTCCTCCACATCAAAACAATTGAACTATTTTCTCTTCCATGTCACAGACGTCACAGAAGCCCTTTTTCTTCCAAAACCCTTTCTCCTTGTTCCAAAATCCCTTATTTCTTTTGGTGTAATATTCCTCTTGAACCTCCTGTCTATCTGCTCATCACTGAAACTGGCACACAAATGTTGCATTCTGCTCACCTCTATGGTGTCTCCTGCTCTAGCACAAGTCCTACTCAGCTCCAGTAGTGTCCTCCCACCAAAAATGCTCCATTTAACTCTTTGGCCAGAAAAAATCCCTGGTATATTACCAGGCATTTTACCTTCAGGGCTTCATTTCAGCACAACAGGCACGGAGGAATCAACAGTCCTGCCTGAAGGATGAACCTCCAATAGACACATTTTTACTGGAACTTTCTTGCGTTCTTTTAAACATTTCCCTATTTTCCTGTCTGTCTAGGTCATCTCTAGGTTTCAAGTTTAGGATTTCGCTGAAATAAAGTAGATCAAATTAATTAAGAATTTGCTACCATGTGTCTCACAGTCATTCTCAAAAAACAAAATAAAAAGCCTCTCCAACTTTTGTCAGCATGTTTTCTGCAAGCATAAGAAAGTAATTTGGACTAGGTGATTCACTGCTTGTTCCTTTCCACATGTAGCTTTCACTATGAAAAAAAATAAATTTCCTTGTTTTAAATACCCTGAAAAACAACAGTTGCAGTTTTCCCAGAATAAATTCCCTACTCTTTAAGAAATATTGATAAAGGAATCAAATTACTGAGGCTATCCTCAGCTTCTTGTATCATGTTCACAAAGCTTTAGTGAGTTCAAGGCTCACCACTTGAATACAGAACGTTATTTAAAATGAAGCACATGCAAAAGGAGCTCAACTGACTAAGTCTGCAGTTTTGAGGAAGAACCCTGCTTTGATGGAGACTATCTTTGCTAATCATTGCTAAGCAGTTAATCGCTGCAGCTTGTAGGGTAAAAGCAGAACATTAGGTCAAAA
The DNA here is from genome assembly GCF_971803275.1 of Cyanistes caeruleus. Lineage (NCBI taxonomy): Eukaryota > Metazoa > Chordata > Aves > Passeriformes > Paridae > Cyanistes > Cyanistes caeruleus. The sequence goes on along the minus strand of NC_141702.1, from coordinate 55,047,939 downwards.
CATGATCATATTACACTTACAAATCTCAGGTGCCACCCTGACTTTCTTATTTCCAGTTTTACAGGATCTTGGTGCTTTTTGGTAATCTTGATATATCTATACCTGACTTCAGAAGTGACCCTAACTGAACAACAGCTCATAGAAGACCTTGGCAGGAAAAATGCAACACTAAAATACTCAAAAAAAAAGTTCCTCAGTTCATTTAGGGTTATTATATGAGACTTTCTTCTGGGATGGGATATAGATCTAAAGCAGTCTGGTTCTTAATATCCAGGCTAATCAAGAACAGTACAAATCATGGTATTTAAATTAAGTAAACAGCAATTTTGAGTCATGCTGTTGCTCCCTTCTAACATGCTGTATGCTGTGGCTGAACCATCCAACATCTGGACTGTGAATATTATACTGCCAAAGCTGTACTCCGTGGTTGCCAAATTGTTGAGCCCACGTGTGGCTTCACAGCTTGATATCCAGGGGCTCAACTGTGATTCAAATTCTGAAAAATCACCAAGTCTATGGTTGAAATATGTTTCAGCAGTTTGGAGACAAGTCTTCTTAAGTTAGGAAAAAAAAAACAAACCAAAAACCAGCAGCAAAAAAAGACACAGCTGACTATATATGGCATACAACTCTTAGCAAAGAAGCAAACTTCCTGAACACCTTCATTTCAAAACAGAGCTCCATAACTTGACAGGATGGTACAAAATATGGCTGATCACAAACATCAGGCTAAATTCTGCTCCCCTAACAACTGAACTGAACTGAAATTCAGATGAACTCCACTAATTTCAGTGATACACGGCCTGTTTAAATATGAATGGAGAGAAGTTCCTCCACATGCCTCTTCTGGTGCTCTTTGAAATAAGCTCGAAGTCATTAACCAGGTAGAGAGCAGCATCCTTACAGAAGAAAGCCTACATTCCAGGAATGTAGCTTCCAGGAAGCTACTGAGGTAGGCTCATTCCCTACCACCAGATATACTTGATTTGTAAATGAATTAAGCCTTGTGAATTGACCCAGGTTCTGCACACATACAGAATGCACTGAGAATGTTATTCTTACACTAATTGCTCTGTGTCCTCCAGGATCATTTACACACACATAAAAGATAACCATATCTTGCCAAAATGAGATATCTACTGGCCTGGTATATGGAAGAGCTCATCTGCTGATTCACATTGCAAAGTCTATTTCTCAAACTTGTCTCCTTGCTTTCTAGCAGATATAAATAGATAAAACATTACTTTCTTCATTTTTTGTTTGGGTGGATGAGCACTGCACCAAGGCATGACAGTTCTAAACCCTCATCCTGTGCTGCTCAGCGCTGCCTGGTCAGACAGATGAGACACCATCCTTCCATGTGTACTGCCCTCATTTCTTCTGGTGATGCTGCTTACTCTTCCTTTGCCAAGCAGAGTGGCTTAACTAATATCCTCTACTCCCTGCAAAATACATGCTCAGTCATTCAGGAAATTGAAAAAGAAGGTGAAATAAATGCTGCTCCATTTCAAGTTGAATGATTTGTTCAACACTAAAAAAATGTTGCTTTAAGAAAGCTCCTGTTTAATATAGAAAACGAGACAAATGGAATCCTCTTTCTTCTCATTCCCTTCTCTTTAATAGTAGTTGAATGAAATGGAGATTGTGAGGTAAAACCAAGCACATCTGGGTCAATTAGCATGGAAAGTCAATTCTTTAAAACCTGATGGATGCCTCTGGGAATCGTGCACTTCTCAGCACGAATCTCAGTGCAGCGCTGCACTCTCAGCAACTCAACTCAATTAAGCCATTACGTGGTTCTTTAAATCTGGGGATCCGGGGGAATTGCTTAATTGTCTGCTTGTCATAGTTCCTCCTCAGGGAGCATGTAAACGTCTTCTGTTTCTCCTATAGATGTGTGGTGCACGTAAGAACAATCCATTTTAGCTGACTTATTCAAAGCTTATTTCTCCCGTGGGAAAATTAATCTTCCACCTCAAACACAGAACAAAGCTCTCCAGTGGAAACAAACCATGCCATTAATGTGGAATAGGTTTTCAATGACTACAGTCAAGTTTACATTTCCTTTTCCTTACAAGGCTCAACTATTTTTCCCTGCTTTCACTTGTTCCTAACTTTCACAACCAAACTCCTCAGGTCTGTAACAGGATTTCACCATTCTCTGCAGCTATGGGCAGTTCTGACACCACTAATGCACCATAAACCACCCACTGACTTTACAGTGAACAGAGCCCAAGCAAGCCATCTGAATGTTCATGAAGTGCTTAACTCCATGGACAGGGCTGAGCACCTCCAGAGGACAACTGGTCCCACATCCAGAGAGGTGGGAAGGATGGCACATCATGGGATGCTCATCTGTCCTTACTGAGAGCTGTTCTGGATTCACTGAACTAAGGAATCTACTAAAGAGATCTTAAACAGCCAACAAGACATTCCACTTTTAGACAGCAAACTTTGTGAGCTTAATCCCAGCTACATCTCCCCACTGCTGTGACTGTGACAACCATTCAGGAAAGACAGACTGCTGTGCCTGTTTTACCACACCACATCAGTGAGTTCCTCTTCATACACACACAAGCAGCTGCTTTCACCCTTCTTTTGCTCCATGCTTCAGACTGCTGAGCACCCAAAATCTCTCTCTGGTCTCAACAGGAGACAGTTGCTGGGTGCTCAGGACTGTGGAAACGAGTCATTCCATTTAGCCCCTAAATATGGATTTAGAAGGCTAACTTTAGCTTCAGATTTTTTTAAACTTGGCATGGTATTAAAATCCATCCATGGGGCAAGTTAATTTTTTACCATCAAAGAGTAGTAAAACAACTTCTCCAAGGTCATACAGCAGAATGACTAGGATTAGAATGCCACAAATTCCATGGGCTATAACCAGAAAATTATTCTGTTTCCTAAATGTAACATAATTGGGACACAGTCTGATAAATGGAGACTGAGTAAGCCACACTAAATCTACTGATGTGTTCTGCAATGTCTGGATGCATCCCCAACCCTAGCTATGAAAGGAAATGTAATTATGGTAATGAGAAAGTACAGTCCACCCATCATTTGGGTTACCACATGCATACGTAACCGATTCCAAATATAGAACTGCAGTAACGTCTCCTACACGCTTATCTCCCATTGGATCCCTTTTCCTTAAGTTATACTCTTGCCATCTTTTCCTCTGACAGGAGAAGCAATTTATTTTGGTGTATGCACAGCAGCTAAAGGGCTATCACATCCTTCAGGACAAGGGGAACAGCTGCTGAACGTTCACCAGAGCTGACACCGGGGCCAGACACCTTCCCTTGCCCACAGAGATGTAACCAGTGTGTTTGCTCAGGCGCAATGCTGGGGACGAAGGAGGGAAGCTAAGTCTGAGGAAGAACATTCAAGGAGGAGAGGAAGATCAAGAAGCCAGAAAGTTTTATAAAGCACCTTTGTGTGTTGGAATCTATGCCAATTTTAAAAATGAGGTATATGTCCCTTAGTGCAGTCTTAAGCCATGAATGCAAGTCAGTGTAGGGATTCAGAAGCCTTATTTAAACATCCTAGTTTGGCTCCAGAGAAGCAGAACAGCATAGCACACAGTCCAGGCTAACTTACACAGCTCTGCCATGGCAGTTTAGACCAGTCAGTGCCCTGGGTGTATAAAGGTCTCTGTGCAGCGGTGAACTCAGCATGCATCACTCACTCGGTTTACATCACCTGGAGGACATGTCTTCATGGTGGTGCAATGTGTGTGTGTAACTTAAAAATTCCAGCTGTGGCTCCAGAGTACGTGCAAGGGATCCTGATGACAAACATTCTGTCTCTCCTGCCTGTCTGCAATCCAAAGACACAATGCCAGACACTTTTCCTCCTGCGGTGGACTGGCATGCAATTATTTTTGTGCACCTCAGCTTGTCTTGGTTACAAAAAAGAGAGGAAATATTTTAATAATTTTCATCTTCTAAACCAGTGTGGAAGATATCTAGAAATCCAGTTTCACCAAGTTTCTGCAGGCAAAGGAGAAATAGGTCATTGACAGGTGTTTATAAAGGTATTCAGAGGTATCTGAAGCTGAAAAAGAGTGCTGAGTGCAACCTGAAAATATTAGTACTTTAGGCTATCATGCCTAGATATTTGCCATGAGTTACAGGAATATAATCAGATGTAGCAGAGGCAGCAGTATTAGAGAAATGGATTGTGACCTGCACATCCTCACATGAGGCTTCTTGGAACTGCCTTGGTTTTATGCTGAGCAACAGCATGTCACAGCAAAGGAATCCCAGACATGGCAGGAGCAGCCAGTCCCAGAGAGTTGGTTACATCTCCTGGACACAGTCACACATCAGGGCTTCACGCTGAAAGGACTTTCTGTCCACTTTCCACTCAAAAAGTAAGCAACACCACAGCTCTGTTCTCAGTGAAAATAACACTAAATTTATGTGCATCTGGACCAGTTCTCAGGATGTTGTAAATTCAAAAGACTTTAATTTCTGTTTCAGAAAACAAAGGAAGAGAAAAATCAGCAGATTACCTCTTATACCATCTGCCTTTCTTATTGCCTGGAATTAACAAAGATGATGCCTGATAAGGCATGGATGGAAGAACTAAAATAGAGAAGCACTACAGCAATGCCAATAAATTCAATCCAACCAAATCAACAGCAACTTGAAGGCTTTCTGGATGCTCTACAACCCACATGTAAGAGTTCCTCCAAGTCCACTTCCTGCTACAAATGTACCTGCACCCCAAGTTATCTGTAGAGACTGTACATCTGTAGAGACAGAGGCCAATAGCAGCCAAATTGCTTCCTGACACAAGATAGCATAACCTCTCCAATTGAATATACACCACATATACATGTTGAGGAAAGGATTAAATACAGTATGGCAGCTGCATGCAGAGTAGCCAGGGCCTGACTGCCATACATGTCCTTTGCTGTAGCCTGCTACCCTGGTTCAAAGATTATCTGAGATGCTGCTACCATGTTTATTTTGGCTTCATTTTGATGCAAGGGACTACATGAAATATCACACACACATGCACACCACAAAGATAGGCCTGCTTCCAGAGCTATCAGCAGCAGCTTTGAAAAGTTCTATATGTACCTTAAAAAAAAAAAATCAAAAAGAAAAACAAACAATAAAAAAAAGCCATGTTGAAGAACTTATTTTTCTTACCTTCAGAAACAGCTCTAGCACTCTCTAACACTCAGGCTAGCAAAAACCTGGTATGTTCATCTTGGCATTTCAAGCACATACACACACACACATGCGCATACATACACAAACCTATGCAGACCCAAAACTCTCCCCAGGAACCCAGCCTTCCCTTTCCAGGTACATACAGTACCTGCATACACTGAAGAGACAGAGGAAGAAAAACCATGTTTCTCACACAGCCATTTTATTCTGCTTGCAGGAGTTCCTTTTCCAACCACAGGCAAGGGCTGAATCCAGAGAAGCCAAAGGCACTTGAGGCGAGATGTAAATGAGACCACACCTTCCAGACAGACTCCAATCACAAGGGAAGAGCATGGATGTAAATAAAACCACACCTTTGCTGGACTAGCCTTCTCTTCTTACGTAAAACATTTTCCATCTAAGTAAGGCCACTCCCTCGGACAGGCTGCCTATTTCCATTTGTGATGAGAGGCGTGTAGGCAAGGCCAAGCCCTTTCACAACCTCTTAAGTAAAACTTTGAGATTATTGTAAGTTTTACCCTTCTCTGGCTCAGAGAAGACTAGTTCCTTCTTTGGAAAGTACTTTATTGCTCTGCGTGGGATCTGATGAGCCAGCACATATCTTTCCTCACTCTTCCTGTCAGGCACTGAAGACTGCTTTATGAAAAACTGCTTATAGAACATGGATACACATTTCAACGTGCAACTTTTACGCTGCACTGACAAGCCTTCATACTGACATTAGATGGGTGCCTTCCTTTCATGTGGGCAGAATTAAAAAATACAACAATGGAAATATGAGATCCTTCTGCATTTTCTCCATTCTCTCTTATATCCTTCTTTCCACATGCACATCCAAATCTGATTTCAAGATTTCCAACCCAGATCAAATGCAAGAGACTTGTCCCAAAAGGTAAAGAACTAAACTGCATCCAGGCTTCAGTATAACTGTTTCCAGATGTCAGAGCTCACTATAATCATCGATTTTGGTTTGGGTCAACAAGCGATGTAAATATCAGTAAAACCTTACTATCACTTAAAGAGGGTCTTTAACTACTTGGACACAATTCAGATCTCTAGGTTAGGAAGACAAACAACTTGAAGGCATACTGAGAGAAAAAAAACACTGTTCTCTTCTATATTTCTCACACAAAGAAAGTCCTGGAGGAATGGAAAAAAGCAGACTCAGTTTCCTAGAGCAAGATACACGAGACAAAGTGCGTACAATGGTGCACACTTTATCTGAAAAAGGTGGTTTTTAATAAAATTGGGAAAGGGTGTACTGCATTTCCACAGAAATGGTATGTTCACAGATGTTATCCAAGTTTAGAAAAACAAAAACATCCACATTTTTTGATGTTTGCACCAAAGGAAAAACTGCTGCTTTGGACATTTGATGGAACACAGCTAGAGGAAGCCAATACTATCGTGGCTCCCACCAGTGATACAAGAGGCCAGGAACTGTCAACATTTTCCTTATAAATATATCTTTCAGAAGAGTCTAAATAGGCTTTAAATGACTATAGCTGGGACCAAAATTTGGATTGTGAGATCCCTGGAAACAAATCTGCATCTGGCAGCTTACAAAATTCCAGTCTAGAGAGACCATGACAGCGGAAGAGGGATAATTTTTTTTAGTGGTTAAAGGTATCTATCTTGTTTGTGCTGCTAATCAGTGATCAGAAACCAAACAGGGTGTTTGGAATCAGTTCTGATGAACACCCAGAAGTCTGCATGCACATTTAGCCATCTCCTCCTTCTTAAACATTTTCTTCTTAAACATACAGCTGACACACAATGCAGGCTGTCTTGTGATGTATCTGGAGCTCACATTTCCAGAGACATCCTGGACAAATCCCAGCAAGAACCACAACAGGAAAAGAAAGATTCACAAACAATCTTGATTTTTAGAAAATAATTACTTCATGTCCAGGCTTAAAACCTAGCTATGTCTAAAACACAATTATTATAATAGGTTAATGATCCAGTTCATTAGACCTAAAGGGTAGCACTTAAAACCATATATGCAGTTTTCTTTTTCTGAGCCAGTCCCCCAGAATCTCCTACCTACCCCAGAGCTGTACATTTTAACGAGAGACAGAAAGGAAGTAAAATGAGAAATGGAGTAATAGGACAGGTCTGATTTGGCAGATTTTTCATTTAATGCACTGAGTGGTACCAGTTTCCATCCACCGCTCCTGCCTCATTGCACTGTTCAGTGGCTCCAGGCCTCTCACACACTTGTAGCACATTCCAGCTATTTGCTTCTACAGCTTCCTTTGACACTTCAACTTACATAGCTGTAAAAATGAAAAAAAAGTCAATAGTGAAGTTCATTAATGTTTCACTTTACCAGGCTAATTAGGTGTTGGGCAGAACAGTAATGGGTCCTGCTGCAAAACCCACCACGTTCTACTCTTGCAGTAAATCATCCATATGTTTTTCTGTTCTACAGCTTGTTGAACTTCCCCCTCCGCATTTTACTTTCTTGCTATTTCTGTTCCAGCTTATGCCATGTTCCTCTTCTTCCTCAGTCTTCCTTTCAACTGGAACACCTCTAAAATACCTGCACTCTGGGGAGATATCCATCACAGGTTATTGGTTCTCCTCTGTTTTACCAGATTTTACAAGCTCTTTTGCACAAACCTGCTCTTAATCTGTGCAGCACAACTGGCAAAACCTGGACCTCTTTGAACAGAAGAGGCCTCTTCACACAGAAGCTCTGTTTTACACTCCTGCAACACTGCATACAACTGGTATCCTTTGCATATCAGTCTACTATTAAAAATGTCTTACCCCATCAATTATGTCTCAAACCTACTAGTTGAACAGATTATATAAATCCCTTATATTTTAATTAGCTTATTAACTCAATCTTTTAGGAAGATGGTCTCTTGAACTCATAGGCTTACCACAGAATTATTTTGTGAACCAAATCTATATAACAGTATGTGAGAGAAACTTTGAAACAAAATACTACAAGAGAGAAACTGCAGTTGGTGAGAGACCAATAAACACACTGTAAATTCTAAGGGTTTTCACAAGAAACACTGAGTCGTGAATGACTATTCCAGAAATGGAAAAATAGAGAGTCTCTTGACATCTGAATAGGGTGAACAGGCAGTGGTCCAACAAACAAATCAGAAGTGGAAAGAGAAAAAAATGTCTTTTTGGATCAGAATAGTTTAAAAAATGAAAACAGGGATTAAAAAGCAAGAATTAAAACATGAGAAGCTGAAGTCTATTCCCATATTTTATTGCACCACTTAAAAGAAAGCTAAATGCAGGCTCTGTCCTGATGAGAAGCAACATCCTCTGTTTTTCTGCCAATTTTAGATAAGGCTCACTGTCAAAAATGGGGTTTAAAATAGGATGGGATTTAAATCAGTGCACAGACAAAGAGGTCATGCTGCTTCTTCTTTCTGCAAATGCAGGAGTGACTTTCCTAAGCTGTGTACTCTAGAGGTGGTAGACCAGGTAGACATGGCTCTCCCCTCAGCTCTTCCCCATGCCACTCTGAAAAGCAAGTAGTCCACATGGGCAGCTGCTGGTAACACTGACAAGTGCTGAATGCTACTGCCCTTGGCTGTGAAAGGCAGGAAAAGCCCTGAAGGAATAACCTGCACCAGCCCTCTGCCCTGCAGGCACTGGCAACGCACTCCATAGCTGAGCCCTCTGAAAACGTCCCTGGCACATCACCCTTCTGGGACATGCTTGAGGGCTGAGGGCAGAAACCCAACTACTACTAGTTTGGAGGGCTGTTCAGTGTTAGAATACCTAGATTAAACTCAAGAAACACAAAATGGTCCTGAAGCAGCTGTGAGGGGAGATAAGGTCCTTGTGTGTGTGAGTGTCATCAGAGGAAAGTTTGGTACCCTCAGGTCTCCAAAGATCTCAATGGACTCAATCCCTGCAACTGCACCTCAGAAACTCCCCCTGCAACTCCAGCAGAGAAAAAGCATGACAAACAGCTACCATTTCTCTAGAGGTAGCAAAGCTTCCACCCACCCTCCCAACTATACTGCACACTCAAGCACAGGACTCCTATGAAAGCACAGAAAATGCAGAACGATGGCTGAAGGTCTCCAAGGCTGTCATCTGTGATTGATCCCTACCTGCTGCACTCACTGGCCTGCACCCAGTGATCTACCTAACCCAAGGCTCCGTACTGCAGTGACAGAAAATGGTAAAACTGCATTACCAAATTTGCTTTAACATAATAGGCTTTCATGATTCTAAACAAATCATAGGATGGTTTTAAGTGTTCCCTGATGAGGGCCAGAAAACATTTTTTCTGCTCTTTGAAGAAGACTGGGTTTCCAAACATGGCTTCAGCCCTACTTACAGTGATAGACATTAAAAAAATGTCACTCAAAGTGAAAAATTTAGAAGTGTTTTTGAGGACAATCAAGACCAGTAGGAAATTCACACAAAATGGATTTGAAATAAATACATCCAACATTTCTCCCTTTCAAAATCAAACCAAATCATTGACATGTTTCAGAGCAAAAAAATTCCAAGTTTTTTCTCAGCTTCATTTTGCTGAAAATCAACACAAGCAATGAACAGGGTCCATTTCACCAGGATTTCTCTTTCTAATGAAAAAAAATTCAGTCAAAGCTCCCCAGTTGCCCTAGAAATTTAGGAAAAAAGACTAGAAATGTTCCTAGTGTCTTTGTCTCTCAGCTGGGAAAATGATAAGCTCTATAAAATGCATAAGACAGATGAACAGATAGGCAAGCAGATGTTCACAACTTTGAAGACAAACCAAAAAAATAGTCCTGGAATTCTGAAGGGGATTTTCATAGCTTGTCTGTAGTTCTGACTGGTTCCCCAATTGAAAAACAAATATATAATTGCCTTATATGCTCTTAAAAAAAAAAAAATAAATCTTGTCATAATTTTAAAGTGTGTTGATCACAGTTTATTTTTAGATCTGACAAACCACAGAAACATCTCCAAAAATATTCTAAAGAAGCAGTGACCTTTCCAGCTTGGAAAGCAGAGTTGTTTTAAAAACATCCTCCTAGCTATGGTACAGGCTAAACAAATCCATAAGACCCCTCAATGGCCTTCCCAAAAGTCTTCCACATTCACCTATACATGGTTTTATAAAAACTTCTCACCTAGGCTAGCAAAGGTCATCTTAACTATCAGCTCATACTCAGAAGCAGACCGAGGAGTCACCCCCTGAGGAGGAGAGCATTGCTCTGAAGACAGAAAAGGCTCCTTGTGGGAGCTTGGGCTGCAGTGGTAAGGAGTGACAGTGGCTTCATGTCTGTGCTAGAGAAGATACAGTTCACTGAAGACACAAGCAAAATGAGGAAAGGTGGTGAAAAGGCACTGGGACTCAGTCGTGGAAAATGATGGTCAGGAAAAGGAGAAAGCTTCCAAAATTAAGAGGGATTTGATGCACAAATGATGCAAGTAAGCTAATACTTTGCAAGGTGCAAAGGGCAGAGGCAGACAAGGAAAAAAATTTTACTCCCCATGCTCTGGGGATGACATGTTACAGCAGGTCAGGCAGAGTGTCACCACTGCCCCATGGTGAATCTGCTGAAGATATCTACAGCTGGGTACTGTATGATAGGTAACTTATCTCATCCCCTACACTTACTTACAAATACAAAACTTCCTTCTAAGCAGGACCTGTCATTAGGCAAGAGGATCACCCTGCGTCTATTTCCATCAGAAGTATCCCAGCATCAAATCTTCACCAAAATTCTGGGCACTGTCTTAATCTTGTGAGATTTTTTTTTTCACTCCAGCTTTCCTGTTATTCCCATCTTAGTTCTCCCCAAAACTGTAATGCATTTGTTCCCTTAGCCCAGGAGTATCAAATATGTTTTTAGTCCTACAACTGTGTTCCTGCTTAGCTTTCTTGATAAATATCTGTAGAAGAGATAGTTACCTTGGTACTTTTTGTTTTGTTTTGTTTTCTTTTCATATTATTTTTTATTATTATTTTTCTTTATGATCAAATAATGAGAATGTAGTGTTCTGTGTTGGCCTGAAGCATAAGCAGGAAAAATTAAGGAATTTTGAGTAAAAACTTAACTTTGGCAAGATGTGCTCTGGTGGCCTTCAAGAAATAAAAATTAGACACCTCATCTATTCAAATAAATTGACTTGAAATACAGCATGTGTGTCTTTCTTGCTGAAATTATATAATAAAATGTCAAGAGTACATAAGGAATCAGCTCTGGACTGATTGTCCAGATGTAAAACCAAGCCTCTGCAGGAACAAATCTGTGACCTCTAGCAGCAGTAACACACGTCTATAACTTTTCAATGAGAAGAATGATTCACATACACTACAGTAATTCTGCTGTCCGTTCATCCTAAACTACGATGAAGAGTCAAAACAGAAGGGCTGACACATGAAGTAAAAGTATTGGACTCAAAAAGGATTGCTGTAATTTCCCTCAGACTTATTTATTCTCTTTTTCTTTTCTTTCCTGAAAAGAATAAAGTGATGAAAACAGAAAACCTGGAGAAACTGGAATTACAAACCACGTAAAGCTGGTTTTGCTCTTGGTTTTGTCTTTATATACATATTGATTCTTCGAATGTTACAAAACACACATTGTGTCCAGAATTAATATCTTGAAACTGTGCTTTGTAAAAGCACTCTAACAGGGTCTAGGTATTGTGACACTGACACTGACACAGGTCAGTTTTCTCCAGGGTTTTATTATTGCAAGAGTCCAGCTGAGTGCAGTAAGCTGTGGTACAAGCTTCACTATGCTTCTGACTTTAACTTCTTCTATAATTCATGCACAGTTGGAACTAAGAAAAAAATTAAAAGTTGCTCTGAATGTATTTAATTTTATTATTTTCTGTTTGTTATTTTTACGTTTGGTTAACTTCATGAATTTGCAACAATCACACTAATTAAAAGTAAGAAACCTGAGGTTTAAGCACAAGTTTGGAAAATGTATATGTATTTTTTTAATCTTAGATATTTAGTTTTGAGCAAAACCAGTCTTGCATTCCTTGAGAATTTCATTATACTTAACAAAGTTGCACTCAAACTTAGGCATAGTACCTCCCAAAAGCATAAACAAATTCCTTATGTCCTACTTGGAAACTGGACCAATAATTCTCTCTTTTTTGTGTCTGTTAAGAACAAGGTTGTGGAGCAAGCACTGAATTTAACAATATGCTAAACATAAAGAATATAGATTTTGCTCAGGCTCCTTTTGATGATAGTTCAAAAGTCCAGGAATCATAGATATACAAAATGCACCAAAAAAAAATGTTACCCAAAGAATGGCTTTCCTTCCCAACCTATTTTCACCATTAAAACCAAAAGCAAAGACTTACCTGCTATATTCTTCTCTGCATTCTAAAATAACACATTTAGCAAGTGTTATTGCTATTTCTCATGATAGGTTACAGAAGCGTAAATGTGTTTCTCCTTTAATTCCTCCTTTAGTCACACTTACTCCACCTCTTTACAGGTCTGTGCACTCAGATCTCAAGGACTTAGAAAATGTGCCTGATTCACTCCTTTCACTTGTTTTCCCGATCATTAACAAGTTCCTGAAAATTATTTCGTCCTTTCCCAAAAATTGTTAACTAAGCTGTCCAGTGATAAAACTTCCTAACGCAGACCCAAAAAGCGAGAAATTTGCACCGTGCACCTTGTTCCTGAGTGCAGCAGGGCAAGAGAAGGCAGGGACTGGCTACCAAAGGTGTGGAGAAGAGGAGCACCCAGACTTTGCTGCAGACACCTCTCTCTTCTTCTGGCAAATGAGTTTTCCCATGGCTGGACTGACCTGAGCACGGTTTCTTGGTGGTGAAACGCTGTGAAGGCAGTGGGAAGGAAGCTGCCAAGCCCACCTCATGCTTGGCTGGTTCACCTACACCACTCTCCTCACACACTGATTTCCCCACTTCCTCCGTTCCACCCCCCTCCACCGCAACCCTTCCCACACAAACATATACATGCACCTTTCTCTTCAGCCCTATCCAGCCTTTCCCACTCAGGACCTTGGCTGGTTTTCTCTGGGGTCAAGCTCAGATACAGCACATGGGCGGGAAGCTGACAGGAGGGGTAAATCCCTTCCCAACCTCTTGTTATTCTGCAATACTTCAAAATCTGATCCAACTCCAACTCCCGCTCTTTACCAGCCCATGTCTGCCCACATGTCTGCTGTGCAAAGCTGCACCCAGCCCAGCAGCAGGGCACAGTGGGGGCTGACAGGGCAAAATGAGGGCTGACAGGGCACGATGGGGGCTGACGGCACGATGGGGGCTGACAGGGCACGATGGGGGCTGACAGGGCATGATGGGGGCTGACATGGCACGATGGGGGCTGACAGACCACGATGGGGGCTGACAGGGCACGATGGGGGCTGACAGGGCACAGTGGGGGCTGACAGGGCAAAATGAGGGCTGACAGGGCACGATGCGGGCTGACAGGGCACGATGGGGGCTGACAGGGCACAGTGGGGGCTGACAGGGCAAAATGAGGGCTGACAGGGCACGATGGGGGCTGACAGGGCACGATGGGGGCTGACAGGGCACGATGGGGGCTGACGGCACGATGGCGGCTGACAGGGCACGATGAGGGCTGACAGACCACGATGGGGGCTGACAGGGCACGATGGGGGCTGACAGGGCACGATGAGGGCTGACAGGGCACGATGGGGGCTGACAGGGCACGATGGGGGCTGACAGGGCACGATGAGGGCTGACAGACCACGATGGGGGCTGACAGGGCATGATGGGGGCTGACAGGGCATGATGAGGGCTGACAGGGCACGATGGGGGCTGACAGACCACGATGGGGGCTGACAGGGCACGATGAGGGCTGACAGGGCATGAGGGGGGCTGACAGGGCATGAGGGGGCTGACAGGGCACAATGGGGGCTGACAGGGCACAATGGGGGCTGAAAGGGCACGATGGGGGCTGACAGGGCACGATGAGGGCTGACAGGGCACGATGGGGGCTGACAGGGCATGATGGGGGCTGACAGGGCACTATGGGGGCTGACAGGGCATGAGGGGGCTGACAGGGCATGATGGGGGCTGACAGGGCACGATGGGGGCCTGGTAGCCGCGGGCACACGGGGGACGAGAGGGTGAGCCCGCAGCCACATCCTGCCTGCACAGCACCCACAGAGCCCAGTCACTCATCATCAGGCAGACAGGGTGGATTTCACCAAGGCTAACACAGAAACAACCCTTTTCTATCAAGTTAGCAAAACTTTTCCTCGCTGTGTCCTCCGCCTTGACTCTGCCTCTGCATTTTTTCTTCATTAGCCAATAGCCCTAATGTGGGAAAAGTCTTTTGTCAAACATGCAGGGATTTTGCAAGTACTTTACAACTCCCACATGTCATCTTCCCTCCTGAGGCAGGAAAACAATTCAGTCACATTCTCCTTACATCTGGACAGAAAAGCTGGTAGGAATGAATAAGAAAAGCAGCGTGGTTTTGCAAACCATTCAGCTTGTCCTAGCTGCAGAAACCCTCCAGCCCCTTTCTCCAACCAACCTTTTCATTCCTAGAACACCCACTCCTCTTTTGCCCCTGCTTTTCTCCCAGTGAGAGACTGGCCAGGGCACACACAAACACAGCACTCGCTTCGGTGGCTTTTTGGGCAGCGCAATCCTTTCCAAACTTCTACTCCCCCCTGTGGCAGCTTGACGGGAAAAAAGAAATAGAAAGTGCACTTCCCAAGTCATGCACTCCACTGTCACTCTTTGCAAGCCATTTATCCGGAAAAATAAAGATACGTGAAGGTTTAGGTAAGATATCACTGAATTTAAGAAGGTAAAATTAGAAAGCTGTTCCCAGGAATTTGAAAACCAACCCTCTGTATCTTGTGAGTGAGAGAAGGAGAAAGGCTAGTTCATATATGTTTTTAAAACTCACCTGAAAATTTTATTACAAAGTTTGTAACTCACAGAGGAACACTGTTAGGACAGATTTAAAGTTTTCAAATACCTTGCAAAGCTTAGGCAATATAAAAAGGCAGTTGATGAACTGTCTTTTCATCCCATGTCATTATTGAATCTTAAATAATCACACATCTCTACCTTGCTATTAAGGTTAGGCTTTTCCACAAGATCCATCACAGATAACTTCCTCACAAGAAATGCACCACAAATAACTTCTTAGGCTCAATCTTCATAAAAACCCCATTGTCCAAAATGGCCAAAACAAACACCATACAGTAAAAACCTAACCTTGATTTCTATTTAAAACCCTTTAATAAAAGGGTTATAAATGGAGTAATATGCTCAGAAACACTTGCTATTAGTGAAAGTCCTACCACTTTTACAACATCATGCTTATTACTTAAAAGCCACACATCAATAAGACATCTGTAGCAACATGGTTGTAAACTCTAGACCTGGGACCATTGATGTTTAAAACAACTAGGTTTCCTCAATTAGTTCCTGCAGGAAATCAAAATATTTTAAACATATCCCCACTTCCCTAAAAATGCACATTTCTTGGAGTATCTGTTTTTCTCGTCTCCATGTGAAAAATGGTCTGACAGAGAATTTCCCACCAACACCAGAGGGATCAGCAGTCTAAGATGTTTTTCAGACCTGGCCCGGTAGTTGCTAAATTTCACACACATCCGTGGGTCAATAAGGAAGCCACCTTGGCTGTTGTAGGTTACATCCTAATTTCCCTGTCTGCGTCACTTTGTACAGATGTATTTACACAGGTCACATACCACACATCACTTGCTGAAAAAACAGACAGCCAAGCTGGCAGCTGAACCATCAGCTCATAGATCAAATTCTACGATTTTTTTCCAGAAAAATCATAGAATCTCTAAAATCCGGTGCCAATGCGTTGAGGACATTATGTTCCTTTGCAGGTCAGTGGCTGCACTGTGCTTATGAAGCCCTCCAGAGGCATTACAGACCTATACAGTAAGCCAACTCCTCCACTTCCTTTGGAAGGACTGTGTAAACAGAAAAGCCCACTACACCAAGGTCAGTGAACTGAGGTTGCATCAAAAATGGGGGAGACATTTACCTCTTTTCTTTTCTCTGCAAAGAAACCACTCTGTCACCCACACATGTAAAAGTATTGATCCTATCCTATGAGACAACATGGAAAATGTATCCCACAGGATTCTCCCCAGGTCTCTACTCCACAGCAGCTACAACAAATATTAAGAGATCCCATAGTTTATGGCAAAGCAAACTGCATTTGTTAAGGGAAGTCCCTAATTTGGTCAAATCTTAATTAAACATTGATGTCTCAGCTTGGGCGAAAAAACCCTACAAACCCTCAAAACTTACACTGACAGCTCCTGAAAAGAAAGAAGCAGGTTGAAAAACTGAAAACAAGATCACGTGCATTGTAGACTAAGCAGATCTGATTCATTCCTGCCCACATAATCCACGACAGAGTGGGAGGAAGTATTCGTCCAGCTGTTTTCCACGTGGTTCCTCTGAGAATCTCAAAAGGATTTCTGGTGTATGTTCTGAGTCAATCCCTGGCCACATTTCCTCTCCAGCCAGCAACACTGACTTTTTATGAATTGTTAACCATTTATGGGACAATTGTCAAAGGAGTGGTTAGTGACTCACTGCAGCCCTACACAAGCTGACTTACTACAGCAAGAGGCTGCAAACCTCAGTCAAATCTGAGAAATAAACAACTGAAAGCTTCTCCCTCCTTACCCACCTTTGCAAGCCATGGAAGGGTTCTAGCTTACACAGAAAAATCCAGAACACTGCCAGCCTCCTCACAAAAGTAGTGAATGCTGCTCCCTGCAGTGCTTCTAAGACCAGATCTGTGGCAAATTTTTCGGAAAAAGATAAACTGAATCTGAGGCTTGATAGGCAAAGGATATCTGGCTTCACAGTACTCATAATCTCATTTTCCTACAAATAATTTTACATGTGCTTTGAGTACCCCTTTAGATTATTCTACTTCCAGTAATCACTTTGCTGGTTTAAGACCACATACATTCACAAAAACTCCAGTTACTTTTTAAGAATAAAGCCGAGTGCTTAAAGCAGCATTGTGAGGGACTCTGGAAGTAACAACATATTTGCATTTTAACACATAAAGAACGACATTATGGAAAACAACAAAACTCAAGTCTGCTAATGGGAATTGCATCTGATGATTTTGCTTTAGCCCAATGAGCCTGGACTTTTCAAGTCACAGTATTTTGATGGTCAACAGTGCATTTAGTGAACTACCCAAGTGATGCCAGCAGAGGATCTGAACCAGTATCTTGAGGAACTTGGACTAGGTCCACCATTTCAGGAGCCAACATTTCCATAGGCCCTACACCATCCTCTGGTTCTCCCTGCCTTCTTTTTCTGGTTCACTTTGGAGAAGAGCTAATGGCTTTCATTAGTAAGATTAGTTGAAGTTAATTGTCATGGCTCCAAGGTGAAAGGAGCCACTTGAACCGAGCAGAAAAAATTGCACAACACGGATAAGTTGCTTGACAGATCCTGAAAAAGATGGTCTTTTCTTTGCCTTTGTTGATTCATGAGATCACGCATCTCCCCAGAAAAGGATGAGTAAAAGTTTAGAAAGTGGTTTGCTTCAGAGCCCTTTCTTTCTATGCCTACAGATACATAGAATAAACTACCAGATGACTTCTAAGAAAGAGAAATACCAGGCAACCACATTCATGATGGAATAAATCTCTTTATTTTTATTCTGTGTCTATTTCTGAGCTAGCAGAGTAAGTCTTGGAATCTGCGTTATAAGCAAAAGCCTACTAACGTAACTTTAACCAGACCTCTCAGAATTCTGAGATGTATTTATTACAATTTTAAAGAAATATCCTGGTGAGCATTTTGAGAAAGGAACTAATTGGCACACTAAACCTGAGGCAAGCCAGAAATGTCCGAAGCCAGCTACGAGCCTATCGTGATGATAAACAGCTCAGGGTCCAGATGTCCATATATGGCAAGACTTCCTATAAGACTGACAGTACTGTATGTGCATTGCGTATGGTTGTTGGATCAGATTCACATTCCTCGGGTATGTTTCTCTAGGAGCTTTTGATTTCCGCTTTGAGGGCTGGCTCAGACCTCCAATTGCTCTTATAAAAAAATATCTGTGACTGAAAGTTGAAAATGTGCAAGATTCTTTCTTTAAGTACACAAACACTCCAAGTCTAGCCACTTTCCTGTAGTCTTGCCAGGTTTTCACTATGTCTGATACCTGATCAAGTGACTTTTTGGGGGGAAGCAGGGGAAAAAAAAAAAGAAAAAAAGAAGAAGGAAAAACACAAGACAGGAATGTAGCAATCCACACCTGTACATTTTACAAGACTTCACCAACTGAAGCTGATGTAGACACACACATACTGTATATAGCTGTGTAAACAAGTCTGCAAGGCTGGTGTAGTGAATTCCTAGTTTCAGCAGAAAAAATATACTATCTTAAAAGCATGTGCTGTATAAACACCTGCATGGAAGTCAAAATTAGTGCATTTTAACCATTTTATGCATCAGTGCCAAGATGTACTTGTCCAACCTGCGGCATACTCAAGAGGCACCTGGAAGTGGCATCCGCGGATATGGTTTAGGGATGATTATGGTGGGGTCACGTTGCCAGCTGGACTAAATGATCTTGAAGGTCTCTTCCAACCTTGAGGATTCTGTGATTGTCATCAGAAAGAACAAGCTGAAGACTGATTGGAGTCTTCAAGAGCTGCCTTTGCTTCTAAGCTCCCTTTGCCCCTGTGCATACATACACACACACACCAATGAGGCACCCATTGTGACACATCTGACAACACAGAAAGCAGGATGACCAAAAGGCACTGCTGCAGACTCTGATTCTTCCCTACCTGCATGTGCTGGTACAATTTGTAATTTAGTGGGCTAATGCCTGATCCACAGTGGTGAAAGACCAGAATTAGTTCTGAATTCTAATAACTATTCAAGCCGTTTTTCTCAGGGTAGCAAGTGTATGGGGCTTGGTGTTCTTGGCCTGCAGTGGAGGGACTTAGGACAGATTTATCCTTTAATTTTGGATTTCCTGGCTTTCTGGTAGTTTGTTACTTTTAAACATACTTTTTCTGTCACTGAGATTCTTAGGTTTTGTTTAATAAAATGGTATCTCTGAAAAAAAACCTCTTACATGGAAAGTTATAAAACATGTCTAGAGCCTCTCTCTCTCTGATGTTCTCCTACCATATTTAGTCATTTAAAAAAGGCATTCTGTTTACCTGGTTACATTTGCATTTTGGTATGCATGTCATACATAGTTTGGTACACATACTATTTACCCAGCACTGAGGCCACTGGAGTCCTTCAAGTAAATACAGATTTTAGGAGACCTCATGGTTTTGGGAACATATATTATTTACCATAACTGTTCCTCTGAGATTCATTTTTTCTTTCAAAGCCAAGCTCATTTCTTTTAATGGAGAATTTCAAGTAGAAGAAATGACATCCAAATGACTTTACCAGACACAGTACAATGTTGGCAGAATATAAGTAGCAGTTTTACAGCACAATGGTCCTACTGGGACATTACATGGAAGACCTTCTTTTCCCCTCATGAATCCTGTTTTATTGCTGCATCATAGCATGGACAAATGCCTAGATATAGAGGGATGGAAAGAAGTGGGGAGCAAGGGAGAATGGCAGTGGGGGAAAGCCTGCATACAAAAGATGAGATCTCTTAAGGTAACTACCAGATTTTAGATGCATTAAGCCGGTCTCTCTTACTAAGCACTAACATACTTCCACAGGTCAAAAGCCAAAACATTGGCATTCCTTGCGTTAAAGTGGAGGTCAAACAACATGACATCACTGAATATTCAAATCATACACAGGAGGCAGGGGAAGAGCCATCCTCACGGTTAAAAAAAGAAAAAGAAAAAAAAAAAAAACAACATTAATCATAGAAGTTATCTGCAATGACTTAATGCAAGCCACAATGCTTAGGTCCTGGGTTCAGTCAAATACAAACCACAGTGTTAAGGTTTTGGCTGAGTGCAAAGGCATGCCATTCTCTTCTTGCTGTAATCCTGGGGCGGGCCATCAGCAAGGTTGGAAGCAGGGATGTGCGAGGAACGTGTTGCTCAGAAATGACAGCTGCACACAGGCAGTGGGAAAATAATAGCCACTTCTTCCATGCTTCAGACTCCACTCGCTGTGCCAAGTATTTCAGAGTAAATAGGCGCTCTCTCTATTCATAGAGAGCATCTATTAGGGAAGGAACACATTACAAATATTCAGTATGATTCAGTGGTACACAGAGTCAATTTATACCCGGTAGTGTAATTATACCTTCTTTCGGTGGTACCAAAGCGCCGGGACCGTTCGCCGCCGGACACGGGGTACCCCGCGCCACCCCGGATCCCACCCGCCCCGCGTCCCCTGTGCCCGGGGGAGGGACGAGGGACGAGCGGGGAAGCACATGGAAGGGAAACAGCGGATTCCCCCGAACTCCCCTGGCAACCGCCCCGCCGCCCCCCTCGCCCCTTCCCGCCGGACCCGCCGCCCGCCTCGAAATAACGCGCTGCCCTGGGCGGGGGGCGGCCGGGAGCGCTGGCAGCGACGGGGACTCACATTTAAAACACACCAGGACGAAAAATAAAACAGCGTGCTGGGGGGGTGCGAGCGTGCGCTGGGGGGGCGCAGCCGGAGGAATGCGGGAGTCAGGGGTCAGGGCCGCTCCGGGGCGGCGGCGGCGGCGCGGGGCGGGGCGGGCGGCGCGGCGCGGCGCGCAGGAATGCGCGGAATGTCGCTGTTTGTCCGCGGCCCCATTCAGCCCATTGGCGAGGCCGCGCCGCCGCCGCCTATAAAGGGGCGTCCGTCCCGGCACTCGGCAGTCACGCAGCCACTCTCCCGGCACACTCGGACGGAGCGGAGCGGAGCGGAGGAGAGCGGAGCCGCGCAGCACCCAGCAGCCACCCTCCGGCACAGCGCCCACCGCCCGCCGCAGCCCCGTCCGCGCCGCCGAGGAGATCCGCCCTGCGAGAAGCCCTCGGCTCACCTCGGCTCCCCTCGCCGCCCGGCAGCCCGACGCCTCTGCCTGCCCGACGCCGCCGCTTCGCCACCCACAAGGCGCTGACCGCTGCAGGATGGTCCCCAACACCTTGGCCCCGTTGGCCGTGGCCCTGCTGCTCGCTCTCCTCAGCCCGGTAAGTGCTGCCGCCCGCCGCGCCTGCCCCGTCCGGGCGGTACCGGCGGCGGCTCTGACGCCCCCCCTTCTCTCTCTCTGTTCCCCCCCGGCACTTGCAGCAGGCTCAGGGCCAGGAGTGCAGCGGGCAGTGCCAGTGCGGAGCGGGGCCGGGCCCCACCTGTCCCGCCGGCGTCTCCCTGGTGCTCGACGGCTGCGGCTGCTGCCGCGTGTGCGCCAAGCAGCTGGGCGAGCTCTGCACCGAGCGCGACCCCTGCGACCACCACAAGGGGCTCTTCTGCGATTTCGGCTCCCCCGCCAACCGCAGAATCGGCGTCTGCACCGGTGAGTGGGGCCGGGGCTGCCGCCCGCCGCGGGGACGGGAACAGGGTCCCGCCGGGCAGGGAGCGAGGGAAGTGGGAACCTCCGGGACTCACGTCCCACGACTCACGCTCTGCCTCCCTGCCCCTCGCAGCTCGGGACGGCGCCCCGTGCGTGTTCAGCGGCATGGTGTACCGGAGCGGAGAGTCCTTCCAGAGCAGCTGCAAGTACCAGTGCACCTGCCTGGACGGCGCGGTGGGCTGCGTGCCCCTGTGCGGCATGGACGTCCGCCTGCCCAGCCCCGACTGCCCCTACCCGCGCCGGGTGAAGCTCCCTGGGAAGTGCTGCGAGGAGTGGGTCTGCGATGAGGCCAAAGAGCAGACTGCCGTGGGACCTGCGCTTGCCGGTGAGTGGGGGCTCTCTGCAGACGGCAGCCAGGGAAAGAGGGCACCCTGCGTGGAGGCTGAAGGCAGTGGGCTAGGTGGACACAGGGCAGAGGCTGGAGAGCTGCGGATAGTGGAATCACCCCATGCACGGATTTAGTGTAGCTGCCTGGATTTCTCAGGAAAAGGAAGGAACATTTAGATGGTTGAGGTCAGGCGGTGGTCTCATTTTGGCTCTCTGTCTTCTGCAGCTTACAGACTGGAAGACACTTACGGTCCAGACCCAACGATGATGCGTGCCAACTGCCTGGTGCAGACCACGGAATGGAGTGCTTGCTCCAAGACCTGTGGCATGGGTATCTCTACCAGGGTCACCAATGATAATGCCTTCTGCAGACTGGAGAAACAGAGTAGACTCTGCATGGTCAGACCTTGTGAAGCAGACCTGGAGGAGAACATCAAGGTAAATACAATTATCGTTATCTATGCTGTACGAGGTTGCTTCCACCCATTAGCAAAGGACACTGACCAAAAGTGCAGTGCTGACAGGTAGTCAGTTTCAAGGGGTTTCCTTTGAAATTTGAGTTTTACCCTAGTGGTGATCACTGTTTAAATGTCCTTAGTTTTCTCTCATGCTGTATTATGGCACTGTGTAAGACAGTCTTGCCTTATGATAATACAGTAAGGATTAGCATGTCTGCTCACCACTAATTTCAAGCTTGGTAAGCTTTGTGAAAGCCTACCTTCGTAACACCTTGTATTCATTTCCATCCTAACAGAAAGGCAAAAAGTGCATTCGCACCCCCAAAATCTCCAAGCCCATCAAGTTTGAGCTGTCTGGCTGCACCAGCGTGAAGACCTACAGAGCTAAGTTCTGTGGTGTTTGCACTGATGGGCGCTGCTGCACACCCCACAGAACAGCCACCCTCCCTGTGGAGTTCAAGTGCCCTGATGGGGAGATCATGAAAAGGAAAATGATGTTCATCAAGACCTGCGCGTGCCACTACAACTGCCCTGGAGACAATGACATCTTTGAGTCTCTGTACTACAGAAAGATGTATGGAGACATGGCGTAAAGCCGGAAGGAGACGCTAAGTACATTCTCAACTTGAACTGATTTGCATCTCATTTTGTAAACATGATTCAATAGCACAAGGTATTTAAATCAGTTTTTTTTTTAATTTCAACAAACTGCTTCATGTGACTTAAGACAATTTTTCTACTGACCCCAAATGGTGGTTTGAAGAAGAACGTAAAACGGACAGTGGGACCGCAGCAAGACACAGCTTCAGAACGTGTTGTTCCTGAGTTGGTGTGATGGGGTTAAGGGAAACAGGCAGGAAAAGCAGATTCAAGCAAACGTTCCCTTAATGTGGTACAGCATGCTTCATTTAGTAGTGCAATTGAGAAGAGACCATTAGCATGTTTGCTGGTGCTGCCTTAGAGACAGCAACAGCTGGAATGCAAACACCCAGCAAAGTGCTAAGTAGAAGGTGTTCTGTTAGTCAGGACAGTAATGTTTCAGCTCTGACACTCTGATTCAGATGGCTTGGCCAACAAGAGTCAGAACCATGTCAATTAGACTGGACAGCTTGTGGCAGTTAATTTACCTGTAACAAGCTACTTTTTATGAATATTGTAAATACTGTGTGTATATATAATTGTACAGTTATCTAAATTAATTTAAAGTTTTGTGCTTTTGTTTAATGCTTTGAAAGTTCAATGATAGCCTTCTGTTTTGGAACAAGATAGGTAAGATTTAAAGCTTGTTTGACAATGCATTCAAAGCATGAAATAGATACTCTAGTGGAAATTGTTCAGATAGGGTTAAATGGTGAGTTGAGGTCAAGATGAAGTTGAGGTGCCTGTAATGTTACAAAACATTTGTCTGGCAGAATACGTTTACCTACTACTTTATAAGACAAGTGGCTTTAAGAGAAATGGCTGTTCTGTAGCTCATCAGTCTTTCCACTTGAGCATTTGTTTCTTTCTTTGACTATGGCTCTTTTTGGACAGTTTATTTGTTGAGAAGTGTGACCAAAAGTTACATGTTTGCACCTTTTTAGTTGAAAATAAAGTATTTATATTTTTTATATAAATGGCTTGGTATTTCATTTACCTTTAGTCTCCAGTATTCCTTTTTCATGTTTCTAAAGGAATTGCCTTTGCAGTAGATGAAAATCAAGTAATATGTGGTGGGTTCTTTCTCCAGAAGCACATACACTTAGGAATTTGCTAATGATTTACTTATGCTGTTATTAGTGAACCAACTGTAGTTTGCTACTCTTCTGAATTTAGAATGGAGGGAAGGGCCAGGCTTGCTTTGGCAAGTCCAGTACAGTACTAGAAGGTGCAGCAGGTCTCCTCATGCATCACAGGTAGTTTGAAGGGAGCCAGCTGGTCACCATGGTATTCAACTGCTGCTTAATTTTATTGAGATGTTCCACTGGTTAAGATTTGTTTTCAGCTAAGGCAAGATTTTTTTTTTTTTTAATTACTAAAAGCATTGAAGAGGTTCTTGAATCTAGACTCAAATCCAGAAGTCCAAAATTTGGTACAATTCTCAGGGAAGAGCTGATGAGTTGTATCATAAAAACCATAGAATACACAGGTTGGAAGGACCCTCTAAAAAACTTCTGATTTAACCTTCATGCAGTGTAGGGCTAATTTAGATGTAGCTTCACTTGAATTAACACCTAAGTGTGGTATGGTAGACCACTGAGCTCTGGTGGCAATTGCAGATCATCTTCCTGCTTTTTTTTTTTTCTTCTGCAGATTAAGCAGATCATCTTCCTGCTTGCTGGCAAGGCCAAATCATTATATGTGACAGTTCTGTGTAAAGTGTCCATGGGTTCAAACTCTTGCAGAGCCACAGATGAGAAATACTGTAAGAGCTACACATTTTAATAATGGTCCAAACACTCTCCTTAGATAAGCAAGAGCAATTGTAAGGACAGTTGTGAGTCACTTGCCTCATCCCTGTGAAGCAAAAAGAAAAGCTTCAGTCCTGTGCTGGGTCCTACATCAATAACAGTCTTTTTTGTCCCTTTATTAAGACAAGGAGATTCTTTGAATTCAAAATTAACCTTTGCACTAGAAGAATTAGTTCTTGCTTTCAGAAAAAAAACATGTTCTCCAACAAGAATCCTTTTCAGGCTAACAAGTTCAATCTGGAATTTCCTGGTGCTGAAAGAGTGTTAGCTTACAAAAATGTCCATCCTTCCTGAGCACCTTCCAATCCCATTGATTTCAGCTAGCATTAGCAGCAAATCAGTGTAACACCAGCTTTGACTAATGATGAACAACATCATGAGCCCTAAACTAATGGGAAGTCAATGGGAGTCTTGCCAATGGCTTCACCAGGCTTTGCTCAAGGCCACAGAAGCATTTTCCCTTCCTCTGAAAAATAAAAGGAATTCTCCTGGCATGAGGAAGTGGCTTTCTATGTCCCATACAAAATAGTTTTGGGTAGCCTCTGGCACTTATGCTCCCTGAGACTCTCCAGCATTTTTTCTCTATTTTTTTTCCAGGTTATGCATATTGTGCAGCCATTCAGTTCATCCTGGAAATGCTTCGAACACTCGTACAGCACCAAGGACTGGTTGCCTGACTGCTACTGTGGCTCCACCCCCAAATAACAAGAAAACTGTCATTTCTGGTCCCAGAAAGGACGGGATGGATGTGGACTTCATTCATAACCATCACTGTAGAAGCTCTCAGGATCAGCAGAACAGAAAGAAGCATGATGTACCTGGCAGGTTGAGATTAATTCCTGTGAGAGATGGGGTGCTTATGGCACTGCTTAAGCCAGCTGATGAACAGCTGTGCCCTGCAGTCTTTTACCAATTAGTACCAGATATTATAATGAATGCCATTTCATAATACCATCATTCCCATGAGCCTCATGACCACAGGCCCATGAGATTCACTCATGCTTTGCTCCCAGCTCTCTGCATCGTGGGCTGTATCTCCAACACCTAAGCCACACAACTCTGTGGCCTCCCCTGGCCCTGTCGTCCCACTGTGCCTGGCAAACAAGGCTGGAGGGTCAGAGAGCAACAGCAGGGCTGTGGTTGAGGAAGGGCTGTCTGAAAGACATCCACAAAGGGGTTCCCCCAAAGCAGCCCGGGACCACTGCCTATCCTCTCCCAGATTATGTGATGATGACACTGCCTTGCCTGCCATCTGACACATTATTGCACTGTTTCACAGTGCCAGCAAAGCACAGAGGAGGCATGTCAGAATATTTTGATAGTGGTTTTCTGTTGCCACTGTGAATTAAAATGAGGGAATAAGCTACATACATTGTTAGGCAAATTGTTGCTCTCCCCTGAGCATATCAGGGATCATAAATCTCAGGTATGCATTATAATGAATTGCACTCCTTTTTCCAGGAATGTGTAGTCTTCTGACAGAAGCATATATTTTACACCATTTCACAAAGGTTTTATCAGAGAGAAATGACTCTGAAAATTTCTTTATCAATCAGTAAAGAAATTGAAAGATTTTGTTGTAAGCTCTCCTAGAGGTGTAGGTAGGCATCATACTATTTATAAGGCTTTCTTTCAAAGGTATCCTGGAAAAAAGGAGCCCTTGTGTGGAATTTATGGCATCTTAAATGATGGCTACAATGTGGGCCTTTCAACCGTAAAGAAGTTTCCTGCTTTCATTCTTTGTGCCTAAGATGCATAGATGGAAGAATAAAACCTTGAGTTCAAAAGTCCAAAGTCACTTACATGGGAGAGAACACTGGTTCACGTTCCTTTCAAAATACCTTGTTTTGGAGGCCTGCTTTTGGTTGTTTCCAACCTCAGAAAATCCTAATGTGCAGGTTTGCTACTGTACTTTTAAAATATTTTATTCATATATGAAAGTATATTCATTCTAATTCCTAGCTTCTTTAAATGGGTCTCCAACTATATTAATAATACTGTTGGTAAAGAATCACTGTAAAGTCAATACTAATTTAATAAAAATATTAAATTAAATATTAAACAGAAATTCAAGGTGGCTCAAGACCAGAGTATCAAATACTTTGAAATAGTTCTAAGCCATCGTATTTCAGATTTTTGTACCATAACACTTTTGCATGGATTTGCAGCTTAGCTTTCTAACACAATACAGATGTGAACAACAGGCACAGATTATAGCCCTTTCATATGAAATAGGCTCTACTGTCCAGATGGAAATTTGTCAGATTCCTCAGAGCTAAGACACATCCAAAAGACACTAGTTAAAAAAGTCTTCAAGAATGAGCCATTTTTAATGATCTGCAACCACACAGGAACAAATAAGTCTTTGAACAGTATCCAGTTGTTTGTCTCACAAAGACGAGGACTCAGCTGAGAAAACTGACTTTTGGACACCACTAGAAATAGCATATTCTTTACTAGATCATTTGTATTTTTTTCATGTAGCATAGCTTTTTCAGACCTCACACTCGAAGAAAGCTCTCATTTCATTATACTGAAAAGGACATTAAATATAAGAAGGAACAGTAATATTCTTACCTGAATATATAATAATTCAACCATTCTGACTTTGTATCCTACCACCAAAAACCCAAGCTCTTTAAAAACACTGCTTAAATGTGGCTTTAACTGATGTTGTACTATGCCTACATATGGAAGTAGTTAGCAAGGAGAAATTGGGATGAAATACCACTGTAAGGCTTTGCCCAAAACCCAAGAAGAATCTGAGAGAGGAAGTAGTTCAGTTAACTTATTTTTCCTCTCATTTTCCACTTTTTTTCCTCCCTGCAGTTCCTTTGATTCATGTCCATAAATGGACATACCAAAAGCCACTACATTCTCACAGTGTTTTTCAGCCTGCCTGGAACCAGGAAATACCAGGAATTTCTTCAAGGAACCTGTTCCCAAACTGTGCTAAAGCCTTCAACACATTCAGTGTTTGAACAGAGTTTAGAAGCATGACTAAGGTCCCATCTCCACTGCAAGATTCAGCATTGCTGCTGCATCAGAGAACAGCTGCTTGCTAGCTTTTAGTGCTAGCCCTGGCTTTTTCAGCTCTTCTCTGTGCTAGTCCAAGCCCACATACCCAGAGAAGTGAATTTGGGCCCATTCTGAAATGTCCCACCCTGAAACATCTGGCTGCATATTGTGGCAGCATTCCTCAGCTCCTGTCTGTTATTGGGGCAGCGCCAATTGCAGGACTATATACATTTGCTTAATGGTGAGTAAATTCAACCCTGATAGTAGTATAATGGTGTTTATGTTGTGAGGAACAAAGCATTTTACAGCCTCCTGAGCAGGACCAAAAGGTTGCTAACATGGTACTGCAGTGCTAATACAATCCAGTGGTGCCTCCATTCATTACTCAGCCCCATTAATTGAGCCACTGAAAGAAATGCACAGTCCAAATAAATGTTTGTTGGTTTAAATTAGACCTATTAAAAGCAGGTATTTAGCAGCTTTCAGCAGCTACAAAATATGTTTTCCTGCTCCTGAGCTCAATGAAAGAACCAGCTTTTCAGCTAGTTTTCAGGCCTCCAGTCAGCCTAGCTAGCTGACATTGCTGCAGTCAGACAGGCTCAGACCACCTGTGACCCAAAATCTTAAGGATGTACGATTTTAGGGGAACTGCATGGGACTGTGTGCCTTGGAGGGCTACTGAGAGGACACAGGTTGGCTCCTGTGGCATTTGCTGGGCAATAGGCACTTCCAGGAGCACAAACTGCACAAGATAATATTCTGTAAACAGCTAAAATCACAACCTAGTGATTAACCTGCTAGGGAAGTGATAAACCAGTGTATCTGGAAAATGAAAGAGAAGGACAAGGATTCAAAATAGATCTGAAATATTATTCAAAATTTAGAAAATGTAACATGTGAGAAGGTATTAGATATAATCTTAATAAACTGTGATATGGTGTTAAGTATGCTTTTTTAATTAATAGAGCAATGGAAATAAATAAAAAGTCATATTTGGCCTTTTTCATTTATACATGCTGTTTTAATTCTAAGCCTGTTAGAGTTTGTGAGGTTAAAAAGTCCAAGATCAGTAAGTTTATCAAGATTCTGAAGTCTAGTATGTTGAGAGTTAATGAAGAAATACAGCTCATCTTATCTTGGGAACTGCCATGAGTGCCTCTCAGTGGGTTTCCCCATCAACCTCTTAGCTGTAATTGCCCTACAACTGAGAAATCTTCCTATCTAGGGGAATCTGCTCAACTGAGGTTTTTCTCCACCTATGACTCTAAGGATTTTCATACAATGGCATAGAAATTAATATTTCTTTCCTTCCTTTGATTCTTCCAGCCACAGCTCCATAGCCAATAAGTAGTCACCTTGGAAAGAACTGCACAGGTAAGAGTACATTCCAGCCTGTGATCTTGAATGGATCCCAGTACGGCTAATGCCTGTGAGAAGTCACCTGGGATCAGTATTTCAAGGGAAAGCAACATTTGTTTTTTCTTGCTGTGCTAAATGTACAGCATTGCTGCTTATCCTTATGATCCACAGGAGTACTAAAGAGCACTCTGCCATATTATTTTACAGTCATCTTATTTCAGACACCAGGAAATGCTGTTAGACAAGAATTGGCAATGCTCTCCCACTTCACAAGAGGGTGCCTGACTTAGAGCTAGTCAATATGGAAAACATCTTGAGTAAGGATATTCTGTGAGGTTTAACCTTACACACACACACACAAGCACACAGACATCCCCACTGTAGCTCTCTGCTTTATCTAGCTATTCTCATGAAGGTACATGTATAATTTAATGTGTCACCTTATACAATATCCTACTCTACAGATGTGAGTATGCTCATATACCATTTGGATAACTGTATGCAGTTAATGGGGATTTTTAGTTCTGGCTTTTCTGACTATTGCAAGAACATAATGAGCATGGCAAATCTTGGAAGTACAGCCAGCCTTAAGTGAGCAAGGATTACCTGGGTAAAAACTTGGGGTTTGTATGAAGAAATATTGGACTTTCTACATGCAGAAATAAAACAGGACTCTTCTGTCCTTAAGAGTACTTTAATTTCATACAGTTGAAAAGCAAATTAGAGACTATTTATGTTATGTTTTCTTTGGCTTCTGCCTGGCATTCTCCACAGACCTTATCATAAAACAATTTAGAAACAACATGTATATTTGTTAACAACCACACACAGACAAATACAATGGCCCTCTCAACACAAATCAGAGACAAACAAGCAACTGGCTGATAAAATCTCTTTGTGCTGTTTGGTTACTGCTGATTGTGAGAGGCAGCAGGATCTTCTTCCAAATAATTTATGCCTAAAATCTCTCTAAGAATATATATTAGACTTCATTAAATCAGTCTTTGAATATTTTTTCGCTCTGTACAGACACACCAGGACAAGTTGTGGGATAGTAGGATTGCGCAAAAACATCCTGTCCTTTAGACAGAAAATAAAGAAACGCTGGCACCTGTATTTTGTCTGTCTGCTTTTCAAAAAAGGAGGAGTCAAAAGTTGGTCTGTCATTTTATTTCATGAGTTTATTTAGATAAAAGTGGTTTCATCGATCAGTCAAGTTTGAAGCATATCCTTTCTGGAAGATGATGCTGTTTATAGATAGTTAGCTTGTAGGAAATTCAGCAATATATATTCCATATTTACCCTACCTAGAATTTAATACCCCCCCTTGAACTCGCATCATACTATCAGCTCCTGAAATTACCAAATCAGCTCCTGAAATTTAGTAATGACCAAACTACTACAAAGACCCTGTGGGGTCGCAGTTGGCACAGGGCTCTGGCAGACTTCACGCCGGACCTCAGGCAGGAGACGGGGCTCTTTCTCTGCATCACACTGACACCGTGTGGCACCTTCTGCTGCGGGTGCAAACTCTGCCTCCCTACGGACGGAGCCGAACGGGCTCCTGCTCCTCTTGGTGGAAGGGGTTTGGTTACTTGAAACAATTCGTGCTGTTTTGTCACGAGGGATGATGGGACATCATGTAAGCGCAGGCTTGTTTGAAATATAGGAAATCCTCCTTGTTTTCTCAGTGCGAATTAAAGTAGCAGCTACACAGTTCTGAGCACCACGCTTTACTTAGATATCACTACATCATTGTTATCTACATGGAAGATATAGAAAAGGAAAACCCCAAAGGGCGTGGTGCCCACCCTGGAGAAAAAAAATCACTGTAACACGTCACAATAGTTTTCACGAGCAGGTACCTGGAAAAATAGAGGGGTTTATTTTACAGAAAGAGGGGTTTATTGATGAAAGATGATATTAAAGGAGAGTATGTTTTAATTGTCTTGCTTTTTATTTTGCATGCTTCTTAAAAGCTAATCAGCACTCCAAGGCTCAAGTTTTAGGGTGAGCAGAACTTGCTTCTCCTCCTTAGGCAGATACAAATTCACATGTAGACTTTGGGGATCTACCAGAGATCCATAAAATTATCTTATGTAATTACATCTCCCTTTTTCCAGATGACTAATTATGTTACAATAAGCTTTTGAGTTAAATTGTTGTAAGGGACAAATTCCCTCCTGGCTTCTTCAACATGCATAGACAATGAGTCACACCCATTTTGTATAAGTTTGGTCTGCTAAATAGTTTTTTGACTCTGATGCTCTGGACCTAACCCAAACCTACTGTAAAAACTTGGGGTTGTTTTGTTTTGTTTTTGTTGTTGTTTGGGGTTTTTGTTTGTTTGTTTGGGTTTTTTTTTGAGAGAAGGCTGTTCACAACCTGTTTTATAATGCCCAGTCTCTAAGATGGCATCTATTTCTGCATGACATCACAAGAACAATTGAGATTAAGTAATTAAATGGTTGATACAGAATCACAATGCACTTCTTCTCTGTTGAAGCCAGCAGTGGGAAATGGTGATGCGCATTTTAAGTGGTTTTAGCTCTCTTGTACAAGAAAGTTCCACTGGCATATTTCATAAACAGGATGAAATTTATAATAATAAATATAGTAATTTATATGAAAGTTAAAACTTCCTCGGTGATGGGAAATGATAGCATAACCTTCTTCTGCAGAATTTTGATTCTTTGCACCTCAGTAATTCATGCTCTCATCTCTAAAAATTCTACTAGCTGTGTTAGCTAATTACAAGAATGGAAAGTACCTCATAAGAAGCCTAGGAAAGCCCATTCTTTTCAGGTGGTTTGCCTGGATTTCTACTGTCATGGGGCTATGTTTCTTTAAAAAATTACAGAGTCTAACAATCATTTCCCAGTTATTCCAGACCGGGCCAGAAGAGGGCCAGGTATCACCAGCAAATGCATTTGTGTTCACTATTCACTTAAAGTAAAATCTATCTATACGTCCATAAACAATTTCTTTTGAACACCAGAATCAAGTGTACATCATTTCCTTCTCCATGTAAAGAGACTAAATACAGCTTTAGACCTAGTTACAGGACTGTGACAAAGAGCATAATTAATTTTTCATAGTGGACTCTGCCATCTTCTGCAGCCAGCAGGAGGATTAGAAGCCAAGCCACAAGACTTAAAAATTAATTCATCGCCCTTAATCAGCATGCTTTCTGCCACAGAGAAATTTGAGGCTCTGGCACAGATATTAATCCTGTAATATCTGGTATTTGTTGGTTGAAACACTGTCTGGTTTTTTTTGAAAGTAGAAGTTGGTGGGTTAGTATGTGGTCAATGCTGACAACTTCTCTGTGAGTAACCTGCCAGCCTTCCATGGAAGGTGTGAAACCCTCCCATGGCATTTGAAGTGTAGGGAGACAAACACCATTGAAAGACAGCCTGGATAATGTTCAGCACAACAAACATTGCATCTCTGGAATGGTGCTGCTCTGGGCCCTCAAAAAAATGAACAAACCGACCAGAAAACCAACAAAAACCCCTTTGTCTTTGGCAAAGGTAAGGCCTCCAGCAGAGACATTTGAAGAGACACAAGGAAATTCTCCATCAAGCTTCAGACTGAGACTGGTGCTAAAGCATGGCTTTGCCAGAGTGCCACAAATACAGAGACTCATAACAACTAGATGGGAAGTTAAAAAACATAACACACATCTGCAAGAAGGGTGGAAGGAGATCTGGGGAACTACATGCCTACCAGGCTGACCTTGGTTCCAGGGAAGGTCATGGAGCAGATCATCTTGAATACAATCACATGACATGTACAGGACAACCAAGGGATCATCCCAACCAGCATGGGCTTAAAAGAGGCAGATCCTGCTTGACCAACCTCCTTTTATGAAAGGCTGTGGACATTGTTTATCTAGACTTTTGCTAAAGCCTTTGACACCACTCCCCAAAGCATTCTCCCAGAAAAACTGGCTGCTCGTGGCTTGGGTGGGTGCACAGTTTGCTGGATGAAAAAGTGTGTGGATGGCTGACTTCAGAGAGTGGTGGTGAATGATTTACATCCAGCTGGTGGCTGGTCATGAATGGTGTTCCCTAAAACTCAGTACTGGGATCATCCTGTTTAAAATCTTCACTGATAACTTGCATGAGGGGGTCAAGTGCACCCTCAGTTCACAGATGACACAAGTTAGGTGGGGATGTCGATCTGCTGTAGGGCAGAAAGGATCTGCAGACGGATCTGAACAGGCTGACTGATGAGCCAAGGCTAATTACAATAAAATGAAGTGCTGAGTCTAGCACCTGGGTCACAACAACCCCATGTAACCCTTCAGGTTTAGGGCAAGGTGCCTGGAAAGATGCCTGATGGAAAGGACTTGTTGGTCAACAGCAGCTGAACATGAGCCAGCTGTGCCCAGGTGGCCAAGAAGGCAGATGGCATCCTGGCCTGGATCAGCAATAGTGTGGCTAGGAGCAAGGGAGAGATCATCTTCCCTGTACACAGAACTCAGGAGGCCATGACTTGAATCCTGTATTCAATTCTGGGCCACTCACTACAGGAAAGACTTGGAGATGCAAGAGTGAGTTTAGAGAAGGGCAAGGAAGCTGGTGAAGGGTCTGGAACACAAGTCCTATGAGGAGTAGGTGAGGGAGCTTTGGTTGTTTAGCCTGGAGAAAAGGAGGCTCAGGGGTGACCTTATCACTCTCTACAACTGCCTGAAAGGAAGGTGTAGCCAGGTGGGGTCAGCCTTTCCCCCAGGTAACAAGTGAAAGGATGAGAGGAATGAAGTTGCATGAAGTTGCACAAGGGGAGTTTTCCTTTGGGGATTAGAAAAAATTCTTCACCAAATGGTTTGTGAAACATCAGAATAGGCTGCCCAGAGAAGTGGTCACTGTCCTTGGAAGTATTTAGGAGATGTGTGGATGTGGCACTTAGTGACATGGTTTCATGGTGGACTTGGCAGCACTGGGTTAAGGGCTGGACTTGATAATCTTGGGGGTCTTATCCAACCAAAATGATTCCATGACTGTCAGCCATGCCTATATGCCTTATGGACACAAAAGGCACTTCTGCTCTCTTCTGAGCAGGAGATCAGTCTGGAGTTTTGGGGTGATTCTAAACTCTTGCATCTCACTGTATTTGTTTTATTTCAGTAAATTAAAAACAGAGAGAACTAAGCATGAAACAAATGGCACCATAAGTTTGACACATGTTGTGGCTGAGAAGGAATACAATAATTTTCAATTGTATCCTCTAAAATCTGTTTCCAGGCTTCCATAATTATTCCGAGTTTGTCCATGGTCTCCATAGCAGCCTTTCCTGAGGCTCAAGCCTGATGTGGTGAGTCACAGTGGTTCAGCAAAGGATTCAACTCCTTTCCAGGGAGTCTGAGTCACAGGATGCCAAACCTGGACTGGTTTCCTGTAATACAGAAATTCCTGAGCTATGGTAGACGTACCGCTCATGGTACACAAGCCACCTCTGCATGATGCTCCAACACCTCCCAGGCATTGCCGCAAGTATGCGAGGGTAAGCAGGAGATGGTGCTGCTACTGCCAAACAAACACAAATATTTGGAAACTCATGCTTTAATAAGTTGCTGGACTCTTATTGACTCTGTCCCTGAACTCCTCAGAAGAGCAAAAACAGCTTACCACAGCCCAGCAGTAAAAGTGCTGAATATAGAGCTCACCATGAGCCCTGGGCTGGTTTCCCAAGCTCATTAGTGGTGCTGCTGTGGGCACAGTGTGTTACAGCAGCTGCCCTGTGACCCTGCAGCACTAGAAGTTCCTCACAGTGCTCTTATTCCTGAGTGTCCACGCTGGAGTGGTACATTGGGCAACTTGTTCTGGCACAGGTAGTTCCTCAACAACAAGCTTGAGCTTTGCAGCAGACTGAAAGAAGGGAGATCAGAAATGAGATCTTTGCCTCTCAGATTAGCATCCTAACCACAGAGTCACAGCTTGGGGCTTCCTTTTATATTTCTTTCTGACTTCTGGTCCCCATGAATCTCCTTTTCCTGGAAAAGTGGGTGCCCTCCCATGCAGCAGATGGGTAGCTCCTCCCAGCTTGCTGAGTATGGTTTATAACCTTGTATTTAAAGGGATAATTTTGTACTTTGAATCTGCTCAGACTAAGGAAAGGCCGGAGCCCAGGCCACCCACTCGCCGGATGACACAGGGCAGCCAGCCTCTGGCAGGTGCTTTTAGCAGACAGCTGTTGTGCACTGGGCTGGACACAGTGGTTTAGTGTATTTGGGATGTGTTGAAAACAGATTTACAAGAACAATCCTGTCTGAAATACAGACAGATATTGCTATTTTTCTTTAAACATAATAGATCCTGAGGTAAATAAGAGCAAGAAATCCCAACATATTAGTTAAGCAAATTACCTCTCAGTTACTGACAGAAGCAACCAGTGACAAAAATCTGTACCATCTGAAGACCTCTGAAGGCACAACTCTACTTGCCTTGTGACACGTTTCACTTCTAGGTATGTCCAGACCATGAGCTGAAGTTTGCTCTTCCTCTGCTTTTTCCACTTGAAAGAAGGCCACACCACACTACAGCAAAGGAGCAGTTATATGGAGTAATACTGACACCCATGTTACACATCACCTTTCAGTTTCACCTACTGAAAATGCTTGGTGGAACCCTGCCTGTCATGGTTTAGGAATGGTATTCCACAGTTTAGTGTTCCCACTGAAACACTCCACAGCACATGCCCCTCGCTCATTCCCCCATTCTCTCCCCTCATTCCTGCAGCAGGATGGAGAGGAGAATTAGAGGCACAAAAGGTAAAGATCGCAGGTTGAGATAAGAACAATTTACTGGAAACAACAAGATAAGAAAAGGAACAGTAACAAAAACAATATTAGTAACAGACTGCACAAGACAGGTGAGTGATTCACAGGTGAGTGCTTCCCACCACCAGCCAGCAGGAAGGAACCCAACCTCCCTCCCATGTACCTTGAGTGTAGTGTGAGGTGCTATGGAATAACCTCATGGTCCCGGCTGTGCCTTTCCTGGCTACTGCAAAAATTAACCCTGTCCTGGATGGAACCAGGACAAGCTCTGATACCATACACCAGCTGAAATGGAAAACATTGTACATCCAGATGGACAAAGCTGTCGAGTTTTTCCTGAACGGAGTTCAATGGTGACTGTAGGATGCTTCTTGAGTCCCATCAGGCTTCAAAAAGACAATCTAGTATCTGTCATCCTGGGGTATCCACCAGCCACTGGACACCAATATTTATTCATATGCTCTGACACCACCATTACGAATGTCTTTAAAAATCAAAGAATAAATTAGCAGAAATGTTTACACTAACATTAAATGAGAATAACTTTCTTCGTTGTCAATCTGACTTGTCAGTTTCTGGCAAAGACACATCCCAAACCCCATTTAACTCCTGCCCTGTCTTGATGACCATAATAACTTTCACAACTGCTCTCCATTCCAAAATCAAAGGTCAAACCAGAAGTCACATGCTTGAAGAGGCGCTGGTTCCATTTTTATCCAGGAGCTAGGCTTGCCCTGCCTCTTAATGGAAACTGGCATCACCTTAAGATGTCAACATATCTATTTGTATTCAGGAGACAGTACCAGCTGTAAAAAAAAAAAACAAAACAAACAAAAAACCCCAAAAACAAAACACCCAAAGAATGCCCCTTAGTACCTTGACCATCTTTCTTCCTACCTTCCTCTCCCAATAACAAATGTAACTAATGTTACCGCTGGAGAAATTATCTTCAGTTAATGGGGCAAAGACTGAAGAAACTCCTATCCCCACCACCCCGAAAAAAGTAAAATTGTGCTCTATAACTACACCAGTTGGTAGCATTTGGTCCAGAAAGGGTCACAAACAGCATAGTACTTCTGATGGGTTTATTGGTCACAGGCAACATTACAAAGCAGTTACACTGAATAATGCTGTCACAGTCCTATCGTAATGTGAGGTTGCTACAACACATTTAGATTTCACACAGTGAAACTACTTGAGAAAAAAACAATTCATGCTCGTAACATAAGATCAAGAAAATACACTTGGTTAAAAGAAAAAAATGGTCCCAGAACTTCAGCCCACTCAAACTGAAGTTAATGGAAAAGCTTCCTCTGACTTCAGCAGGCTCTCAATCCAGCCTTCAACATGCCCTGGCCAAGCTGTAAGGTCAAATGCCTCTCTGCTCAGTGACAGGCTCTTCATTTTTCTGAAATACTTGTGCGTGATGTATTTTCTCCTTTTTAAATGAGAAGACCATAAATGTGAAATTTGCTATGCCGAATTTTATACATAACAGAGCTAATTTTGAGTCATCAGCTTTAGAGAGTGGGAGAATTACAAAGGTGATAATATGTGTGCTGGAAAAGGAGGGAGTTCCTACACTCCTGAGTGCCTGTAGCAGCTGTTTGTGTAGCCTGAAAGCTTCCAAGAAAGGTCATTACATGTTTCTTCAGAATTTGCATCTCTGACAGCACCTGCATTCAAAAATGGGATTTCAAAACCACAGCTGACAAAAAACATGTACCAAACAGAGAACACATCTTTACTTCAATAAAGCAAAATCTTTTCATCAAATCTAAGTTTAGCTTTAAGTAAGATAATTAATTCTGGGAGCTGAGACATATTCCTGACATAATTTCTTCTCATTTACAGGTGTCTTGATGCATCCTACACCCACCCATTCAGAGGATGCATGTACAACATACAAACTGTGCATCTAATTCCCATCTGTGTTGGAGCCATCAGAGGGCAGCAACATGCCAAGGCTTCCCAGCCCACAGAACTCCTGCAGCCAGGCATCTCTTCCATGTGGGTTACCGGTCCTACTGACCCCCGTATAGCTTCTTGCACCATAATGCTGCATTGTTTTATAACACCCAAAGCTCAGAGTGCAATTCACACTTCAAGGAAAACTGGAGTGAGAAGAGTGCTGTTTTTTAGATTTCAATGGTCACCACGAATGTAGTTCTTTCTCAGAACTGAATTTGCTAATTATCTGCATTTTTAAAGTAGAACACTGATCATAAACCATGCTTTATAAAATTCTCCCTCTCCAGTGCATTTCACAGATAACATTTGTGTTCGTGTCTCAGACTGTGATGACCAAATGTTAGCATAACAATGGACATGGTTCTACCACATCCAAGTGGGAATGACAGGCGCTGCCATCCTGTGTCACAAGCATAGTCCATCAGGAGTCCCTGAGATACAAATATGGCACCCACTCTCCTCTCTACTGGCATTTTGGTCAAGAGTTCTCAATAAAAGTTCCAGCTTATTTTTGTTTTAAAAAAAAGGTTTTGTTAATTAAAAAAAAGTCTATTTACAAAATCAGTTGTGACATGAATAACAACATTCCATAGGAAAAATCAGACTGTCTCAAAAGTTGGCAAATACGTTTTTAACTGTAAAATGTCAGATATTGGCTGTTTTCTGTCTTGATAGAAGCTGAGTCCAGTAAGTAATTCTATATCTCTGATCCGAGCCGTATGAAACTTCATTCTCTCTTCAACCCACATGGACTCAGACTTGCCATCCTATTGGGATAGAGGAGAGAAAAGAAAGAGGTTATAAAACTTTTTTTTTTTCTCCCGAGATGCATTTAATCTACTAAAAAAAGATATTTTGAGGTTTTATAAAGACAGAAATCAGTAACTGTTGGCAAGCATCTAACAAGGGAGTGTGCAGGATATACATAGTTAGAAGCTCATCTGAATTTGGTTCTTGCTGTTACCTCCTCAAGTGTACAAAACCTGTAACTGCACCAGTTGGTGACAATGGGGAAAGGTCCAGCATCTATCTACCATCAGTATGATAAAAATATTTCTAAGAGCTGTGTCTGGTTCAAATTCCTTTCTGCAGGATTGGTCTACACTTCCCACACTTTTTTTCCTGCTGTATATGGAGAGCAGTTACGTGTGTTCTCACCATAATGCCAAGGTACCTGAACTAGAAGCAACCAGTGCTCCTCAGGAACATCTGTATCTTCTTCTTCTGGGAATACATTTGGCCTTAGCACTGACCTTTTGTTGTGGGTGACTCCTCTTAGAAGCTCTTCACCCTTCTCAGCTGTTGACTGAATAGCTGCATTGCAGAAGTCTATGTATGTATCACACTGATGGTCTCTGCATACTCTGACTCCACTCTGTTAGCTCTAAGTTTTGCTCTTTGAAGTGATCTATTTTCCCATTTGATCATATTCAAACTTAGACAAAATTCCATTTGAAAAAATGTTGTTTTGTCTCTCAAGATGAGCATGTAGGCTGTACCATTTTTACAGGCTTTAACCAGTTAATCACCAATATCCAACAAAACAAGCTCCAGCCTGACTTCAGATGTTTATGGGGGCCAAATAGACAACTTACTGCACAGCTTTCACTGTTGTCTTCTCTGTGAGGTACAATGAAAGACAAGGCATCTAGAGACCCTTCACACTCCAGAGGAGTTTCAGAAGTATTTTTACAGCTAGTCAGCACAATGAAGAAGTGAGTTGGAACTGGAACTTCTGAATTACCAGGGTATCTGAAATATAAAAGATCTTACTGTAAATACACACCAAATAATACTTGTACAAAGATCAAATGACAACAGTCAGCTATATTCAATTTTATCAATTCACCTCTTTTGTCCAAAGAAAGCTTAGGTCTGGAAGGAAAATTCCAGATTAATATTTTTGAGGATCACATTTGGCATGTAGGCTGATTTAAGTAACAAGTTTGATGAGATGTAACAAATTGATTTGCCATAAAAATGTGTAAAACTCCAGAGGAGACGAAGAGTTCAGCCTGAGTCCAGGAACCTCTCTGCCTGCTGGCTTGAACCAATTTTGCTAACTAATGTAACCCACAACTTGTAATAGAACATTGCCAGCTCAGGAAGTATCAACCATGCCACCAGGGGTAAGCCCTTGCCTTGTCCTCTCCTAGAGGCAATGGCAATGTCCTAAGTTTTCAGGCTGGTAGACATCATTCCACATCCAACAGCTTCTCTTATACTCCACCTCAGGTTTAGGATGACACATTTTGAAAGTGCACTTTTCCCTTTGTGCTTGTTGCTTCCTTCTGAACTTGCTTATCTGCTTAGGAACTTTTGCATGTCTTTCTGAATAAGGATAATAATTACTAACAAGCCAGGATTGGAGAAAAAAAAAAAAAAAAAAAAAGATTATAATGTGAAAAGTTCTCACCTTTTCAACCTCTCCGGAGTATCATAGAGCCCATCAGAGTCATAATCAAACACAGGACCACTGACTACATTGACACCATTCCTGACTGCAGCATATTCAGGCAGCAGGTGTTGATGGAAGTAGTTCCATAATACTGGAACACAGTAATGGAATCAGGAAACAATCTTCACAATAGAAGCTGCTAATACAACTCTGCAGAGTATTCAGTAGAGTATAGACACAGGTGATAAGCTAGGAAAAAAACAAATTCTACAGGTGTTTGCTCTTGTTAAAGTCTGTATCCAACTGGGCAGCAGCATTTACTGTGCCACGTCCTGACATATCTATCCTATATAATGTTTTAAATTACAATTAATAATTGAATAGTATTCCATTACAAAACAGGACATCTCTTTTTTTTTTTCCAGGAGAAGTACCACAATTACCCTTCTTTTTCACCAGGAACATGCTTATTTTCTGTCAGCCAACCATCTCATGATCCCTCTCTCCCAGGAACCAAGAATAATTTGCATGATTTGGAAGCAAGCACAATACCAGCAGTCTTCTATTCAACTATGGGCATACAAATAGGCATAAAAAAATACCTTTAAATGCAGGATACATTGGCACAATGTTGCTGGTAAGCAAGGCATCATAGTGAGGTTTCTTTGCATCTGTCATAAAATCTGAAACAAAAAAAGGACAATTAACTACATGTATTTGTTACTTAAAACTTGCATTTTCATGCTTTTAGTGATCAGTGTAATAACATTGAGCTGGAGCTGACCTAACTTCATTTTCCAAAACTGATGTGGGTGTAAGTGCTGACTTCAGTACCTGCTGGATTCCACCTCAAATAAATAATCTTAGTAGCAGCAGCAATTACACTTGTCAGATATACAATTGGCAAATTTAATGAGATTTAAGAATATCACAACAGGCTTCTGAATTGTGGAGAAAGAAATAAAATTAGTGAGTGTCAGGCCAACTTTCCCTGACTGCAGAATCTAGGTTTAAAGAAAGGATCCTCTTGAAAGTTTGCAAACTACGTTTGATGGGGATATTTAAATAACCTCCTACTTGCTATTCAACACAGTAGAGTCAATAAATATACTTCCAGATCACGTCAGCAAACCATTTATCCACGTATACAAAGTGAATTTGCAATTTACCAGCTTGCTGGACTTTACTCAATGTCTACATGTCCCTCCCAGTTTCTTCTGTGAGATGCTACTTTAGAAACATAATAAGTGTCAAAACTTCTGGGAAGCACTAAGTGCCCTTTGTCAACCCACCAAGTGCTGAAGCATCTAAAATGTTTTCCTTTCTCATATGCTGAAGTGAACTGCAACAATACAAAGCAAACTGCTTTGTATTCTGATTAGGTATCAAGAGCACTTACAAAAGACTACACCTGCTAAAAACATTAAAAAGCATGTAAATCAGATATGCTAAACAATAAAGACAAAGTACTTACTTGGAGGAGCAAGAAACCCATAAGTTAGGCGAGGATGATTGTTGTAAAATAAACAGGTCTGGTTATGATTCTGTGAAATACGAACATCTTTGTGTAAACAGCTGGAGGCAGCTCCTATAGAAGAAATCCATTTGTCCTATTGAACAAGAAGAAAGTGTCATTGTGAAAGCTGACTTACAATAATCCTCTCAGTATGAGTATTGTTCCTCTTATGTCAGTGGAAAACAAGGCCTCCCATCAACTTCATACACCTTGGGAATAAAGTGAACACAACTGGAGCATTTTAGTCAACTATAACATCTTCTAAAAGAGAATCTAGAGGTGACCATTAAGGACAACCTGACTTACTGACAGATAGGCTCACATAATTGACAGACAGAAGTATGGGCCACTTGTTAAAGTAACTGATTGCTTCATGCCACTACCCTCAAAATATTTAGGATCAAGTAAATCTTGCCAGAGTTTAGCTAAATTTAATTATAACAGTCATTATTTAAAACCTATGATTCCTAGATAATTAAATTTAAAAGTATTCTCTACTATCCTAATCAATTTTAAGCATGATCTGGCTTCTAAATTTTCTCTGAATGGGAAAGGCCAACTTGAAAAAAAATTTCATTCATCAGATCAGTGCTCTACACTGAACAGTTGTATCTTAAACATCTAAGGTTCAGGACCACAAAGACCTGCTTTATTTCATTTATTCTCTTTTTTTCCCCAGTCAGGATTATATTCTGAGAGAAGAATCATATCAGGACATGAACAGCTCTAGATGGTTCTGAGATTATTTTTTCAAAAGGATCCTGCTACATCACAAACTGCTTTAAGAATATGAAACCCACACTGAGGCCAGTTTCTAAGGACAGCACTGACAGTTTGCTGAGCAGACCTGTGCAACCAGTGCAGCCTCCTAGGGGTTCCACACCAATGGTAATGGGCTCCTCACTTCCTGGTGGATCTGCTCAGTCTGGAGGCAAAACTCTTTCACTCTGAGAAATGGAAGAGTCAAAGCCAATCCTTATTAGCATAGCAAACCTCACACAAATTTCCACTTTATATCTTATGTGGTTCAACTTAGTTCCCTGGGAGACAATATCACAGACCTATTTCAGCTGGAAAAAGACCTCTAAGATACTTGAGTCCAGTCTTTGACTGATCATCACCTTATGAACTAGACTACAGCACTAAGTGCCAAATCCAGCCCTTTCCTGAGCACCTCCATGGATGTTGACTCCACCACCATGGTGACTCTCATGTCATGAGCAGATATAAGAAGCCTTCAGGAATAACTGAAACTCTGGATTTTTACTTTTCAAGGTTTCTTCTAATCTTTCTTCTTCTACTTACATCTTTGCCAACAGTGTATGAGCTCCACAGAGACATCCTGTAGTCCCTGCTGTACCCGCTCACGTAGCGGTAATGGTAAAGGAGGCAGTAATTATGTTTTTTCTGCAGAACCCTGGGCCGTCCATAGGGTAAATTAAGTTCCTCTGTCTTCTCAACTGCAACAGAAATAGCGCTTATTGTTTTTCAGTTAATACTGCTTGTTAAGTACCCTCCTCTTCTATATACCTACAGCTGCCTTAAGTTTCAATTGCCAAGCAAACAGAAGTCACAGAAATGGGACAAAAAAAATTCATTATTTTATCAAAGGCATAGTTTCCATGCTAAGGCAATAAATTAAGTGATGAAGCCAGTATGAAGGAATAATTTAAACTTATACTGCACAAATTAAGCTTATATTTGAACCAAAAGCTTTTGCCATTAAAAACAAGAGAAAAATTTAAGTTGCAAAGGTTCAAGTCTGTTGACTTTGTGTTTCAATTGAAAGATGTGGGATCTGCTTTTATGTAGCATTTAGATGGGTGAGAAATCCATTCTGGTGATCTGAAATTACTATTTCAGTAGAAACCACACAGCTGTCTGTAAAAATGCATTTAAAAGACTAGGAAATACAGAGATCTAAAACAATACAGTGAAGTACTGGAGTGGATTTTCAACTGTGCAAGGACTCACTACTTTGCCTGTGAAAATTCAAGTATATTCAATCATTATATGACTAAAATTATAAAGAACGTGGCAAAGTATTTCTTCATTAAATTATTATACAATTTTAAGGCAAATGTATTACATGGGGAAAGAATTTGAGCAATGAATGTGCAGGGCGTTTTCCCCAGTAATTCCACAGCACAAAAAAAAAGTGAAGATTATGACAGTTACTTCTCCACCCATGAGGGAAAAACAATTTATATTTTTTTCATAAAAGTAGAAATGCATTTATAATTTTTTTGTCCTTACAGACTCTCAAGTTATGACAATCAATGAGAGAACATGCAAACTGAAGTAACTGATGATGTCTATATAATCTTAAGGAGCTACTAGGCTGGTGACTAGAATTCTTTCATCTGTTAAATGCTTTTTATATCTAATTGATTCTTA
Organism: Cyanistes caeruleus; assembly: GCF_971803275.1. Lineage (NCBI taxonomy): Eukaryota > Metazoa > Chordata > Aves > Passeriformes > Paridae > Cyanistes > Cyanistes caeruleus. The sequence continues at coordinate 55,003,610 of NC_141702.1, read as the reverse complement.
ATCTTACAATTAATAATGAAATTATTTCTGTTAAGACAGTGCTATACCAGGTCTTACTGATAATTCAAGGCAAAATCCTACTTCTTCAAAAATGTAGGTTTAGAGCCTTAAATTCCTATTTCTACAAAAAAGAACTGAAATATGTTATTGTGCCTGGCCTTGTCAAGTTTCTTCAAAGCCAGGTTTAGGGAAAACACATCATATCATTCCATCTGGATTTGATTTTGTTGCTCTCATGAGCATTATAATACTGGAAGACTTACTTTAAAAGGGTTCTGGGACACACTTTAAAATTAATGACCTGTCATTAGTGGAAAAGATTCAAGGAAGCTCTATCACTCTTTTTTCAGGACAAACTACACAAATCAACAGAAGCCTTGAATTAGCTCTGGATAAGCAGCAAATACTCGACCCTGCCAGTAACTGGCATTTATGTCCAATTCTTAATAATAACAAGCCATAGCGAGGTGTTGCCAAATATAGTTTATTTGCATAAAACCCCCAAGGTTTCATGAACACACACAGGAGGCAAGGTCTCTATCAGCCTGTTTCTGACTACCTAAACTTCTTGATATCATCTGTTAAGGCATTAGCACCTGGGACTAGGTTCCATTTTGATTTACAATTTTCATTATTTACTTGCTGTTTTACTTGTTTCATGCTCAAAATAGTTGATTTTGTTTTATGACTCATGAGCACATCTATGGCCTTGCAAACTGCAGCTTAAACATGGCAAGTGTTTGTCCAGAAATGGAATTTGAATGGAAATAAAGCATAAGTGAAAGAAGTAACAGCTCAAGACCACATAGCAAACATATAAAATACTCCTTATGCCTCATTAAAAGTATGCTGCCATTATGGGTATCATTATTTGCATTGATTTGTTATCAGGTACTTCCCCATACAACACTCTTGGTTCCCATTCTGGACTGCTCATTACTTCAGTACTAGGAAAGTCAAAAGTAACAGATAACACATATGCCATAAAGACACACGTATAAGGATACACATTTACCTGAGAACAAATGGTTCATGAGGACTGTATTCAAAAACATGAGAATCATAGAATGGTATGGGCTGTAAGACACCAAAAAGACCATCTAGTTTCAACCACCCTGTCAAGAGCAGGGACATCTTCCTCTAGACCAGGTTGTGCTCCCCACCCATCCTGGCCTTTAACACTTCCAGGGGTGAGGAATCCACAAATTCTCCAGGAAGGGCTATAGCTCCAGCAAGTATTTCAGAGAATTTTCACATTATTTATTTGAGAGTTGCTCAGAAGTTTAAAAACATAAAACGTTTGATGACTAGTAATTTTGTCATTGCTGTTAGCTTTTTAATTTTATATCATTATCTGAAATTCTTACCTTCTGTTTCAGTAAGATTTAAATGCTGATGAAAATCTCTTATTGGCAAGCCCTATAATTATAAAGGAAAAGCAGTGAGATTCTACAAAGCACCTTATGAGTCGGTACCACACCCAAATGTAACTTCTGTCTTGCAAGTTATACACACACAGAACTCACTGACATGTACTGGAGAGGAGCTACAGGGAATTTGCAGAAACAAATTGGTTTTGCAACAAGCAAATCTACAGGCTTGAAAACCACAGCCCAAACTTAATATTCACAGAACAGAAACTTCAACATAATTTAATGAAGCAAGCAAGAACTGAATGCTTTCCCCATCAAGCTTCTGTGGGGTTTTTCCAGGCTCTTCAAAGGTTAAGGCGACTTAACATAAGCAATCTGCAAAAAATTAATACACAAATACAGGCTAGCACTCACTAACCCCAAGCAAGAGTTGATTTTGAAGCTAAGGGATTGTAAAACTATCTGGAGAATGCAAAGTTTCACTCTTTGAATGCAACACAGATTTCTACCTCCACAACTTTAACCATTTCAGTACTTACCCCTGTCCTGCAGGAGCAGCCAAGGCTCACTGAAAAGGCTGTTTCTCCCACCACAGAGCATTTAGAAGGATGACTTGTTTCTTTGGGATGGTGGGGGGTGTAAACAGGGTGCTTTAATAGGTGATTTAGGCGTCCATGAGTTCCATTGTTTGGGGCTGGTTTCAAGCCCAGCAAATCTATGAAAGAATTCAAGTGATATTAACAGGAGGAGATACACTGTAATACACATCTGATTACATTGTGCTTAAAAGTAAGAATGAGTCAAAGCTTCACTGCCTGATGCCCACAACGCTCAAAATGAAAAGCAATGTAACTTCTTTAAAAGGGACCACACAGGTCTTATCTAGGGTTCAGTAAGGTACTACTCTTCCTGTGAGGCTGGGAAAGTCACTTGAATACAGCCACCAAGCTCAAGCATTTGCAGTACTCTTAAGTATTTTCTGGACCAAACTCTCTAGTAATGCTTTTCTTCTCATGGAAGCATTATAGGTTCTAAGCAGAGAGGAAAGCAGGCAGGAAATAATGGAAAACAGGTGAGGAGAATAAATGAACAGAAAGTGGTAGATCTAGTGACAGATTTTTTTGAGAAACCATGAAATACAGAATGAAGGGACACAGGAATAAGGAGTCACAGTAGCATTATGTTTGAAAGAGGGGGGAAAGGAGGTTTCCCTTCATGATGGTAGAGAGACACTGAAGTAGACATTTTTAGCAGCGGTGAGTCAAAGCACCAACTCTGAAAAAGCCAGAGGAATACGCAGTGAGACCAGTGGAAAAGAGATATACAAGGTAGCCTGACCAGTAGATCCTAAACTGCTGTTAGTCATGTAGAGATGGCCCTTTCTCAGAAAAACAAGCAGCTGATTTATGAAAATCAGCAGCAACTCTTAAGGATGAGTTTCTGAGGACACTTAATTTGTTATTAGAAGACTTACACTACCAAAAAGATATTATTACTGAACAAAACTGACCCCCCTCCACTGTACTTACCACACATTAAATTATATACTTCAATGTTTTCAAATGGATCAACTTGAGTACCAAACTTGAATCCTGGTCCAAAACCAATAAAGATAGCCTAAGATTTACAGAGAAAAATATAGTGGAATTCTGTTTAAGACAAGTTGAAATGAAAATTATCTTCATACTCAGAGGGCATTTTCTTCCAAGAACTTAATCTTTACTTTACCAACACAGTATGTATCAAGTAAAAAACGTGTTTTTCTTTTAAATAAAGCAGATGTATAAGAATAATTTTTAAAAGCAGTAGTAGAGTATTAAGAAACACAATTCTGTCTCATTGTTGCCTTTAGCCATTTATGATGTCCTTTGCTCTTCTCTGCTTTTGAAGAAATGAAAAGGTATTTTCTTAAATACTTTAAAAGATTTAATGGAAATGTTGATCCAAAGTAACCATCACATCCTGTAAACAATTTGGAAGCTTTTAACTTGGGGCTATAAAAACATCTGTGGGTAGCGATGCTTTAAGTGGTTTCAGCAATGGTAGGATCGTAGGCTTCCATGCCTGGTTTGCAGATGTTCTTTCTTCTTGCACCACTTCCCAAGCTGTACTGGACCTGATCCAGGCATGCTGCAAACTCAAAAACCTTTCCTTTTTTTTTTTTTTTTTTTTTTCCCTGCTGATTTTTTATCTTCTGATTCAATTCCCCAACATACTTGACACTGTAGCCACACAAATCTTACACCAGCATACTGCAGGGTTTGGTGAACAAAGAACCAAGAACTGCAAGTTCAACTGCTGCCAAAAGCATTGTTTTAAAACTTATTCTCAGTTATTCAGTTTATTTTTAATGAAGAGAAACAGATTGCACACATCTGTGGTATCAAGATACTGAATGAGTGATGGATGTTTTACACACTATAGCACATCCCTGAATAAGACCTCCAAGCTTTTTGTGAGCAATGCAATTGTCTCAGATTTCATAGCTGTATGGCAAAAACAGAGGCTAAAACTCAACTCTTAACTCTTTTTTTTTGAGATTAAAGCATTACACAGTGCATTATTTTGCAACTGTTGATACTAGAATCTGCAGGCTAATAATGTACTCAGCTGGCTTGATTTAAACCAGATGAGGCAGAGACACGCTACCTCCTTTCTGTTGTTTTCAGTAATTGCAGAGTATGAAATGCTGTTATATGCTGCTATAATGTTAGCCAAAAAAGAATAAATTATATCTTTTATCTAGTTTTAAGACTTGTTAGGGGTGCTATGAACTGACAATCTCAAGTGTGGCAAAAAAGTTTGAATAGAGTCAATCTACTGAAAAAAAATTACACAAACTGCAGCAGAGAGAAATGGAATACATTTGGCATCATGTGGCTTGCTGACTGCAACCCATTACTAGAAACTATCAATAGGTTTTCCATTGTCAAATCAGGGAAGAAGTATAAGTCTGGAAGGGTAAATTGATACAAGATTAAGATTTTTTTAGAAAGCAGTGTTGATGCTAACACTATATAACTCTACAAAACATGAAAAAAAGGCTTTTAAGAGAGAAAATTATGAAACACAAGTTTCACGAGAAGACCTACAAAGTCCATGTAACGCACATATTTCTCTTTATAAATGTGTTTACAAATATTCACTGTAATAGTTCCAAGTACCTCACAATGGTTTGTGGATTTTAATCCTGAAAACAGCTTTTTGAAATCAAGAATATATGCTTTCATTTTACTGATAGCAGAAGCTAAGGCATAGGTTAAGTGGCTTCCCCAAATTAGACAAAACTAAGGATCTGATTTCATGTTTCTTTATGATCTCTTCCCATTTCTCATTAAAGAGAAGAAATTCAATACTCTCCTTATTTGTGTGAACTACCCAGCACATCACAGTATCAATCCTATAAATGCTTGATTTCTTTAACTGCAGATGGAATAATATCACAGATCTTAAAAAAAAAACAGAAAAAGCCCCAATACCCACCAAACACAGTATTTGGAAATAGAAGGAGCTAAAAATTAGAGCAAACAAGCTTAAACCTCACCTGCATATTGGGGAAGCGATTGTCTGAGCCATGGAATCCACCTTTGCAGCTTTTAATCTCAAGTGGTTTTCTATTAAAAATACACAGCTTATATAACTCAAGCTTTTCAAATCAAATCAGCATAAAGTACATTCACTGATGACATATTTAATTTTCTGTTTAAAGATACTTAGAGGATTGTCCCTAAGGAATGAGAAGTCTTTAGTGCTTGGGAAGAGAATGCCTTTAAAATCAGAATGGTAATTTTCTCTGCAAATGTTATCCCTTTGGAATTTTCATGTGTCCATCAGAGTCATTTAAAGTCAAAGCACATGACATATGAAAAAAAAAAAAATTCATTTCAGGATAACAGATTTTCAGCTCACGGCCACTTGGGTAATAACTTTACAGTACTTTAGGTAAGTATATTCTCAATTTTTTTTTTAATAAAAACACTAATTTAATTTTGACCATTCAGATGGGAATCTTACAGTCTAATAAAAGCAAACATCCAACCTGTGCTATACACACTATGTAAACACAGAGTTCTATTAACCCAAACCTGATTTGCACAACCTGCACATGTCTACAGCGTTACACAACAGGACTTACTGAAGAGGTACACTGAAAAACTCTTCCATGATGAAAGCCCTGAAGTATCACAGAGGTGCTCAAAATTAATACCATTATGAGCAATACCACTGCTCTGGTACCTGTAAATTCTTTCATCAAAACACATAAGGTAAATAACTACCATGGACTCAGTAAGTTCAATGACTGACAAGAGTGATTTAACCTAGAAATTATTTACATGCTCTGCTTTCATGGACTCACTTTGGAAATTCCTACAGCATGGCAAGATGTGCTTAGATAACTGAGAGTGAGGACTTTAGTTTCTATCCTGCTACTACCTCCACACCCAGCAGAGAGAACATCAATAGCTGCCAGTTTAGAATTAAGCCTCCCTAGGCCAGCAAAACCTGCAGAAAAAAGCATGCATTGTTCCTTTGCGGTGTCCCTTTGCTATGACAAACAACAATATCACACTCTAACAGCTATCACTGAACTCTAAGCACTTGGGAGAGAAAACAAGAAATCATTTGTTGTACAGTCAGTACTGAGATGTGTAACTTACCGAGCAAGCTGCCACTGGGAGTCCAAATAAAAGTGCAGCGGTTCAATCCGGTCATTGTAGGAATAATGGAAACGCTTGGGTAGCAGCTGTTTCATATAAGCTTTGAAAGGCTGGTTTGGTTTTATGCACTGAAATGTTTAAATTAAAACATAGGGAAATTTTGGTGAAATGTGTATTTTATGACTTGCACACTTCTTACAAAGCACATCAATTGCAAATGGTCTGCAGTAGCTTCCGCTAAGAACAAGGTAACTCCACCAGGTTTGGAGTCATAAGATCTGAGACATATGCATGAACACTTAAATCACAAATACTGACTGGTGTTGGATTCAATAGTATTAAAAGCTATTTAATATTGCATCATGGACAAAACCCGCTTTTTTTATATTTCTTACAGCCTAAAATTGTACAGAACCAAATGGCACTGTGTAGAATTTATAAAGAATTACACTAAGACATGATCATGGTACTTCCACGAGTGATAAGAGGCTGTCCAGTGCAAAAATCTACAGCTCTGTAACAGAGAAGGTACCAGACATTTAGGGTTTTTAGACTGATCACTCAGGGACAAATAAACTTTTTTACAAACCAAGATCCACTAATGATTTTAAAAAGGAAAAAAATACCCACAAAATAAAATCTCTACTGTAATAATGGCAACTTCGAATACTGAAGTCATCTATAAAAACAGCATTGTTCTCACCAACAACAGTGTCTGCATAAATGAGGGGCGAGCAGATTACCATGCAGAGATGAGAACAGAAGCCAAGGACAGAACAAAAAAGCAAATTCATAAAACTGCAACTGACACCATCCCCACCCCCCACCAAAAAAAATAAATTCAATAGCCTCTCTCAAAACTGTTTACCAAAAAGGTGTGAGCAAGAAAATCCTGTGTGTGTCCTGGCAGTAGAGCTGAGCTTTACACTGGCATGGCCCTCAGCTAGTGTGATCCAGATACACAAGTCCTCCAGTTGGAAGAGCAACAAAATACAGTGAGACAAACACAAAGCCTTAGTTAATGCACAACCCGATAGCCTTGTGTCACCTTACTCAATTCTCACCTTCCCCTGTGTGGAACTACTTTTGCTGCTGTTGTTAACCAAAGGTCACACACAGAACCAATTAGGTTGGAAAAGACCTGAGATCATCAAGTACAACTATGAGTGAACATCCAACCTTGTCAACTAGAAAAAAATTCTTCCAGATGTCCAACCTAAACCTCCCTGGTGCAGTATAAGATTATGTCCCCTCATCCTGTCACTGAACAAAAGTACAGGTAGTATATAAGTTGCCCAGCAAACAGCTAATGCTATAAAATATCTGTAAATGTCAGTAGAAATTCAGACAGAGCAACAGATAAGAAAGCACTTACCGTGAGGTTTCTGACAATGCCTTCATAATTAACTGGAAGAATCATATGTAAGTATTAGTCACCTACGTTAAAAAAGATCAGATGTAAAATGGAAGCATACTCATCACATAACACAAATGATAAGTTTCAATAAATTTCTGTGTGTAAGAAATTATTTTTCCAGATTGAAAACCATGTAGAGCAAGAAAATCTCTAAACTGTTGAGCTATTCCTTCTATAAAATTTTAGTTCAGCCTCTCTTCCCTTTGATTACTTATTTACAGCTTTAAATTTAAACTGTAAGAGTTAAACTTTAGTTAATTTTATTCCTTAAAAGTTAACTATACTTACATGTTGAATTATATTAGCCACAGTTAGAAAACTAATCCAAGAAGTAAGATTTCAGAAAAGAAGCAACTAAATGCTGTGTTAATCAAAGTGAATTTTGCTTTGATAATAAGCTTATTAAGAAAAAGACACAAATGCAACTACCAGGACAGCAGTTTTGTCTTGTAAATATCCTTGGAAAGAAAGCCAAGCACCAGCTGGCCAAGTTTCAGATGCTTAGGCTCAAGCCAAAAGGGAACATTGCATCATGTAGTTTGATATTTTGTGTAAAAGAGGCACACTACATTTCACAGTTACTCTGTCCTGATTCTGACATCCAATACTTGACTCAAGTACCTAAAGGATTACCCTGGCAAGAGAGCCATTCATAATTCCTGCACAGATACATGCAGTGCTACAAAGACAGCTCTGCTACTTCATTATAGCAGTGCACACCTCCAAAGGACGTGATGCACTACTTCTCTCCCTGAACTTCTCCAAGGAGAACCTGAAACTGCATTTGACTCCCATGTTCTCCAATTAAAATATTTAAATATTTAAAACAGCTTAGAATAGCATCAAGCAGTGAAGTAAACAGAACTTAAAGTCACTAGGGTTAAGGACTAAAAGTTTTAAAGGGCACAGAAAACAGTAATCTCAACAGAAAAAAACCCAATACACCCAAAAAATACTATGAAACATGAAGAAAGTTTCTGCATTCAACACTAAAAAGTACCAAAAATTGCAGGGATTAAATATTCGCCTAAAATAAGACTGCTTAACAAACCAGAGTTTAATATTTGTAATTTTAAATGTAAAATGTACATATGTTTAAATGTAAAAATGATTGATTTTTACTCAGTTTTATTATTTATGTTTACTTGCAGTTTACTCAATTACTGTCAGGCCATTAGGCCAATTTTTTGTAACTAGGAAACATAATACTCAAAATAATATATAAATGATAGTAACAATTTTATATTTCTCTAAGGCAGAAATATTGCAAATGTATACAAAACTTAATAAATTAGGAAATGAGGTAAGACATGAAGGGAGGATTTTGGGGCTGTCTTGTGCACGTGTGATCTTATTCAAAGGAATGCCATTTACAACACAGGACGTATTTGCAATTGGTAACTCTGAGGCAGCCCATCAAATGTTTTTATGTTTTTGAATGTGGGATTCAAATATAGTTTCAGACTTTGAAAGTCAAATGGTCTTTAAAAGCACAAGTGCACACCCTACTTAGTATTTCCTTTTCATCATTGTCCAGGTTGTCCCTAGTTGGCATTCATTCAAGTTTACTAATGGAAGATGTGGATCCTAAGTCTGTATTTGTAAAGTACAAAAACATATAACCAAATAACAAAAGTTAGTTGAGCAACTACATACAAGAGAAATACTCATCTGGAACATTATTAGGTCTTAGGCGAGCTGCAGGACCGGGTACAACTATGAAATCTTGAACATTGTCCAGATAGCTATTCAGATATGCTGTTTTTCTGCAGGTCCCAACTTCCATCCCTGTAAAAGGAAATACATTTTCTTTTAAAATTGAATATCAGTGTAGAGTCACCTTGCTAAGGAGACGTGTAACTTTAGTTGTAGAAGTCCGAAATGTAATTTCTCTGGTCTTTTTATCAGCAATCCCAAGGCATCTGACCCAAGAAGACCAAATTACTCATGTATAGAAGATTAAAAACCAAGCATAGACAAACACTCTCAGTCATTTCCTCAGCTGAGAAAGACTCTCCAATTTAATAGACAAACTTTCTTCTCTAAAGGGAAAAGAACTCTTATGAGCCTAAGAACAGTAGTAACAGTCAGACCAAATATTAATTTAACCCAGTACCCTACCTAATAACGTTCAGTACGTAGCTAAAGAAATACCCAACAGGCACAGAATTATTGACTGGTCCTTCACCCAATGCTCTTTATCAGTTTTCAGAAACCAAAGGGGCTTTGAGTTGTTTATTGCATTTGAACTCTTACTTTAAATAACTCCTGGCATCATCATCATAATAATATTTATTAGTGTCATAATTTTTTTAAGCCTGTAAATGTATTTGGCTTGCATCATTCCCTGTGGCAATGAGTTTTGCAAGTCAATTTTGTGCTGCATGAAAGTGTGCTTATATTTCATTTGTCAAGAAAAGCAGCAGAAAAAAATAGTTAAATGCATAACTTATAGGAATAATTTCAGATATACAGAAAAGCTAGAAAAATAAATCAAAGTTTCATATTCACAGCCTTCTAGTAACATATAAGGGAACTGATAATGGAAATTTAGATATAGCTTGTATTTTCAGTTCCTCCACAGTTTGTAAACTGTTGCTGTGCAATGTAGTTAGAAGACAGAAGAAAATTATATCCATTTTTTTACAGGTCACATTTTTTACTGTTTTTCTTTTACCATCTGCTAATGGTCACAAAAGGAACTAGAAATAAAATATGAAAATTACTTAATTCCTCCCCATGTCTTGCACTTCTTTACCCCTACATAAAATAGTCTGACTCTCTCTCACACTGATTATCTTTCATATCATCTTGATAACATAAAACATATTTTATAGGTATTAATTCCTTTTGGTAATCTTGCCAGAAACATACAAGTATAAATTCAGAATATTACTTTATAAAGACAGTTCTTTGAAATTCTGATATACTTCATAAAATCAAATTTACCATGATCTGATATAAAAATAATGTTCAGGCATTTATGCAAGTTCATTTGCTTTAGACCATCCATCAGCATCCCTACTATTTTGTCCACTCTCTGTAATGCCATAATGACCTGCAGGACAAAAACAGGAATGTAAAGTAAATGTTAAAAATACTGTTAATATGTCAAAATGAAAATGAGAGGCTGCAGACTGGATATCACCCTCACTGTTCAGTTACCTCCCCCTAGAGAAGACTGGCTATATCTACACTATACAGCCCTTAACCCAATTTTTTTTCTGTCCCATACTGCTCTACCACACAGCTACACATTTTTAGGTGCTATTTCAGTTGCAGATGCTTAAAAAAGAAGGAAAAAACCCCAAAACAAAAGCATCAAAAAACCACCACACAGGTTATAAGCAGTGAGGGTGGTTTTAAAGTACGAAATTGAGGATGCTTGTTGCATTGTGCTTGGGAACAACCAAGGACAGCAGGGAATGACAAAGAATGCAGATATTGATGTGCTGGATAGAACAGAGGACACCAAGCCTGCAATACCCTTCCTCAAAATGTCTGTTGGGAATTGGAGCAAACTGTCCTTGAAGTTGTACTCTGAAACTAACATCCAGTCAAACTACTTTAAATAAACTGAGAAAGGCAAAAAATTAGCTACCAGTTTAGCACTGCTTGTGATCAGGGGTCTGATGCCCAAGCTCACTTGCAGAAGTACAGTACTGGAGCTACCTTTTGAATACCTGCTAGGTTAAAAAAAAAAAAAAAGAAGTATTTTCCAATGAAATAATTCTGTCACCTCACTGAACTACTAGTACAAGCTGTCTTGCTTTGTATCAACAAAGAGATGTTCCTGCAGAGACTATATACAAATCCTCAGGGTCCTTCTCTCCAGAGCATTCCTGACATACAGAACTTTAGATCCACTCATTAAGCAAAGAAAAAGAGTTAATAATTTTCCCTGTACTGTGGTTCCAATTATGTCTGCTACTTCCTTACACACATAGCAACTATTCATAGCTCAAGAGGAATTGGCAAGAGCTTTATTACTCTTGTCACCACTGAAGTTAAATACCCACTTATGATGCCTAAACTCCTTGACTGCTCAAGATGGGAGAATTTTACAAAGGTCCTGAATTTCAAGAACATTTTCCTTTGCATTTTTCACTTTGTTTTTTTAAAATGTAAAGCTATTCAGTACTTTTTAAGACAGTAGCAGTCCAAAGACTTCTTACTTATATTAGAAATCACTGACTGATGGGGCCCATGTTCTTTTATCTGTCTGTTTCTGAGAAGGCATAGATTATAAGTGAAGGAAGATAAAGCCAAAATCCACCCATCCTTAGCACAGAGACTGGGGGGAAATGAATGACAATTGTAACATGAATACTGAATCATCACAACTTGGACATTGTTATACAAACCCTTGTTCTTCCTAAAATTATACAAATTTTCTGTCTCCATTCCCCTCCCATGCCAAAAATCAACATGAACCATTAGTAGGAGCAGATAAAAGAACATACAAGACATACCCAAACATGTGTTGGTAATTTAAAAGTTATTGAAATAAAGAAAATTAAAATTAGGCTTACTAAATAGGCTATTATATGGTTTATATCAATGCTAATCGTGGATGGACTGTCTATTCATATTTTTTTCCTAAAAAAGCATACTTCACATGATCTCAGTTAACCTAACATGGATTATAGAATTTATAGAGTCAGAGCAAAGCTTCAAATTAAAAAAAAATAAAATAGAATTAGGAAACTACAGAATTACTTACTCCACTGCTTACTGGTCCAAACTTATGGCCCGAGGAATCTGGTTCTTCTAAATACAGAGTGTAAAAGTGTGGTCTATATCAAACAGTACCAAAAATGTAATATTTTACATACATGTTGAGACAGTTTGAGACAGTTAAGAGATTATATTTCAACAATGGAGAACAAATATTGGAAACAACACTGTCATTCAGAGGAAGAATACATTAAATGGACAGATGCAAATTAAAAAGTTTTCAGTCAGAGAAACAGGTTTGCACTAAATAATATTTTAATATTGATAGAATAAATCATAATGTATTGTTTAATACAGAAATTGTGTTTACAAAGTAATTCATTGCAGTCAGGAGCTCACACTGGCAAATGTAGACCTACCTTTCATCTTCAGGTAGCTGCAGCCAGCGTAGGACACTCACCACTCTTTCTTCAAAGGGGATTGAGCTGCATCAAAATAATACAATATCAAGAGCTAAATCTTTTAGCCATACATTACCAAAAAAATCACTTTACACAGTAAAGTGTAAAGTATCACAAATACTTTAGCAGAAAAAAAAAACCCAAAAAAATCATTACAGCCCTTTTTTCAGGATACAAATTTGTATCAAATTTGAATCAAAAATTCCATCCTGTATGAAAGGTGTAAGAAGAGAAAATGATCCTAAGATAAAAATGAGAAACCTCTCTTAGGCAAGATTTGAGATTATTAGATAAATGGTGATAAACATGTTCATTAAGCAGAAAATGTTTAATTCCAGTGAAGAGCAATCACTGACTTAAATATGAGTGCCTTAACATTTTCAAAATCTGTAATGAAAATAATTTTAAATTGGAACAGCTTACCACAGTCAACAGTAAAACCAATTTTCATGGACAATATCACATCAAAGCCCTGTCCATTCACTACAGAAGAAGTTTGTATTGAAATATTCTACACCAGCAAGAAAAGGTTTTTATAAACAGAAAGAGTAAAGCACTAGAGCTTCAAAGCTGGTTATGCTTAAAGCTGATTTTTACACATCTTACCATTAAAACATTTCTTGAGAAATTAAAAGATAATTAAACATCATACTGAAACAAAATTAATTGGATCTTAGCCTTTTTTCCCTGTAGTACAAAATTATTTAGAAAAGTAGGGAAAAAAACTATGTTCTCTCTGGCCCCTGTCCCACTGCAATCATTAATGTAAAGTATTCCTCTGAGACACAGGTGTTTACATACCCATTGTATATTTCATACAGGTTTGGAAAGGTTCCATTCACTGCTACATCAGACCCAGGCCAGAAGAAGGTCCCCGCTTTCAGCCCTTGGTACATGGCTGTGAGCCAAATCTGCCGGAGAACATTTCCCATCGTTAGCGCCTGTCACCCAACCAGCTGAGAGACTGCCAGGCCCACGGCCACCCTCACCAGCCTGCACCCTCAGCAAGATCCAAAACTAACAGTGTCACGGAGCACTCCAGTCAGCCTGGCTGCCATGGCTTTCTGCAGCCCAGATACACCTTGTAGGCTGATTCCTTGCGGCAACACGCGCATCCCTGCTGCTGCAATGCCATGGAGAGCCAGGATTGAGGCAGGAACCATTAGTAGAAATGCAATCCCCCCCAAGAAGGGGAAATATCTCAAACAGTGACATAAGAAGGGGTGGGAATATTCCAAGGATCTATGTCCCACACAATCTTGACATATGGAAACAGCATTTTTGTCAGTTCTTTTGATTTTACTGCTGCTCTCTGGTTTACAGATTTATGCCTTCTACACATTTCCTGCCTAACTCATACATCACTCTGTTCTCAATGGCCTGCAAATTCTACACCTCTGCATTCTTTCCTCAAGGAAAAAAAACAACCAAACAAGACAAAACAAACATAACGACACAAAGCAACAAAAAACCCCAGTCTTTCCCACATACAAAAGAGTTACATCTGATCTCTTGCTACTCTTCAGGCTAGTGCTCACTCAAACTCTTCCATGCCACTTCATTTTCATGGCAATCTCATTAGTTTTGCCATAGGTGTATAATTGAGCTGAGACAATTTCTTTTAAAACCACATCTTTAGACGTACAAGTAATTTAAGCAGAGCAGAAACCTTTATTACTGCTTATTATTCAAACTTACTGGTCTGTTGATTTCTTCACCAGAGTTAACTGCAAGCCCACTCATGTTAAAAACAGACCAAAATCTGCTTGTTATATTAGATATTTTAATCCAGCATTCTCCTTAGGGAACGTACTGTTTAAATTCAACAAAACCTGTTACATTTTGTTTCATTTGTTATTTTGCAGCTCTAGTACTGCAATTCCTAGTGGTGCTGAGTAACTCTTCTTGGCTGACTTAGAATTACCCTCTGTACTCTTTCAACATCACTGTGCATCCAAGCAATATTAAATAACATAACAAAGTGATGTACTTTCTCGGAATGGCATTTATACTTACAGGCTGGCCTTGGTACCACTGCGGATTAAACTTCTCCTCACTTTTAAGGGTGAAGGATGCATTTCTTTTGGGGTCATACATCTTGTTATCAATTATACCATGAGATTCAGGATACAGCCCCTGTAATTGAAAGTTGCAGTGCTCTAAAGAAAAAGAACCTTCCAGCTACTCAAACATGTCCTTTAGACAAATATATCCATTGAATAGTCACTCTACTGGTGACTTCTACTCCACCAGCAGCCCAGGACCCAATAGCACTATCATCTCTCATTGCTTCCAACCTTCCTACCTTCCAACCCTTATTTGCTTCTCCGTGAGATTTTAAAAAATTGGGCACAGTTCTTTGGGATCAAAGTGAAGGACACTGTTTCAGTTCACACATCTGTTGTATCTTTAGTACCAAAGACAAAACAATTACCTACGCTAATTACCTCCACCACATGAGCAAAAGCTCTAGCTGTAGAAAACCTTTACATGAGCAGTGAAAGAAGTGCAGGCACCAGGTGTCGGGTAGTTTTAGCAGACTTTGTGCCCTGTCTTTAAGCAGACTAGTTCCTTTTTACGTTTATAATGGATAAAACACTACCACCATTGGGGGGACCTTGCTACTTTTCACAAGAATGAGGAGCTGCAATAAAGCTCTCTGCTTTACAACTCACATGGCTGCTGGGCATGATTAATGTTTCTTAGTTGCATATTCAGTCATGGAGATTTGTGAGAATTACACAATTAAGCATCTCATTCCTGAACTTATGCTCCCACCAAAGGTCTTGACAAACTGGGAAGGAAGTGCAGATCCTAGTATTTGATTGAATTTTAGTTGCGGCACGATGAAACTAAAAAGGATGTCCTGGATTCCAACCCTGCATTTGTGTTGAAAACCTTGATTTTTCTTTTTCCTCCTATATGCAA
Organism: Cyanistes caeruleus; assembly: GCF_971803275.1. Taxonomy (NCBI): domain Eukaryota; kingdom Metazoa; phylum Chordata; class Aves; order Passeriformes; family Paridae; genus Cyanistes; species Cyanistes caeruleus. Next base: position 54,988,096 of record NC_141702.1, on the reverse strand, counting down.
GAGATGGTAAATTTACAAGATCAGCTTTGTGGCATTTCTGTGCAGGTTTGGGTATGGTCCATCACACAGAGCCAATACCAGCATGATGCTCAAATCTTTCCTCTCATTTTTACCCTTTTCATCATGACAGGCTACCTTAATGAAGTGGAATAAAGTTGGCAACTTAAAGCAGTCAGGCTGCTCCTACTCCAAGAGTGGAAACTGCAATTTAGTGGAAATATTTACATAAATGACGAGTTGCAAAGTGATGTGAACTTTTGGCTATATGGGATTTTTCACAGCTACTCTTGGAAGAATTTGATTTATTTACATTAAATCTGGACACCTAGCTGTAAGCGTTATATAATAGCTGTTAACCTAAAAATACATAAATATAACACATATTTTTTCCTATTCTGTAAGGAAATCAATTTTAATAATGCATCAAAATATACTATTCCCTTGGAGAAAACCTGACAATGAACAGTAGTGGAAACATAATATACAAGAATTCTTACTGTAACAATGGAGTAATGGTTGGGAAAAGTTTTTGAAGGATACACTGGTCGCATACTGGAAGTGTATGTTCCACATTTCCCTAGAGAAAGTAACAAAGAAAGTCAGCAATATTACTGAAATAAAAATCTTGCAAGTTTCTCTCATAAAGATGTATAACTATTTAATAAATAAATAAATAAACAAACAAAAAGGAACCAGAATTTATTTTCAAGAAAGGTTTCACTCTTAAAAATTGTGGACTTAAGTATTAAGTTTTCTTCCTATATTCATTTACAAGCTAAATGCCTATTAACACGAATTTTCTATCTGCCTAATGGCTGACTGCAATGGTCACATGAGCAAAACGTACAGCCTTTGTGAAAGGCACGTACAGATAAGAATGAGAAATGAAAGAAACCACACCCTCCAAAGTTGCCCTGGTATGCAAAAAGCACAGTCTGCAACTTGAGACCAAGCAGACACTTGAGACCCTGGGTGCTCCCAGAGGTGAAGTGGCCGCTGACACAGTAGTGCCTGGCTCTCTAAGTCATCTGTCAAATCGCTGCTTATTTTGCAGTCTTCATTCCTTGTTTGTGGAGCTTTTAAAATATAAAAATAAGCTCTTATTCTAGGATGAAGAATGTCAAAGTTTTCTTTATCTCAGTAGACAAATCATATGGCTTTAGGGAGATTAGTTTACAGTATTTGCTAGTATGAAGAAGCATTAGCGAGGCCAAAATTTAATCAAGGCCCCCTTATTTAAGGAATCTAAATTTCCACCAGCAAACATGTGGGCCCCAATTTTCAGAAATAAAAAAAAAAAGTAAAAGCCTTCAAGACAACTTAAAAAATACAAAAACTGCTTCAACAGATTCTGAAGAACCAAAATTAATGATCCTATAGGAGGAACATCACTGGGTCATCTTCACTATGACTCTGGGTAATTATATACAATATAAATAGAATAGAAATTAAAGGCTTCATCACATAGGAAGTGTTGCATCAAGGCATTTTGATCTCATGGGATTGGGGTTCAATTTGATTTCAGTTGAAATAATCAATTTGATTATTTCAATCAAGATAAAAGAAGCCAGGCCAGAAAAATAAATCCTCTCAAGTCACACGGGCATGCTCTCCCACATCTGTGTTCTGTACAATCACTTGTATCTTTTTTTATTACTGGTAAATACCTAGTACATTTCTACTACTTCCAAATCTGTTGTTGAGATTGTTTTCCAAAACCTTAAGTGTTTTGGTGTGGGTGGCTGGGAGGGTTGGGGTTTTTTTTCGTTGCTGACTGGCTTTGCTTTTTAAAGTAATAGAAAAACACACTTTAAAAGTTTTACCAAAAATCCTAGAGGAGTTTTGCTAGGACTTTCCACAAGAGTTATCTTTTTGGCTCATTGCCTTAGCTAAAGATGATTTAAGACAAAAGGACAACTTAGGTACAACTTAAAATATCACAGCATAATTGTATATGAAAATGTCTTCTCTGAACACCACATGCACGCAGCAAGACTATGCCTGGGTTCACTAAAATCCCTCAGCTCCGTGCTGAATTGTCCATCTTTCAAATAGCAGGGAGAGCAAATGCATAACAAAACTTGGGAAAAGTGAAATTATGATAGTCTTACAACATCTACTCTGACAGATCTCTCCAAGGAGACACCAGAATATCCCTGTAAGCACGGCTGAATTACCAGGACCAAATAAAGGCACTATTTTTATCTATCGGAATTCTGCACTTGTCATCAAATGCTTCAAAGAAGAAAAATCCAGGCATTTAGCATGGCCCTAATTTAACACAGAACCAGGCAATCCAATAAGTCACTGAATGTGAGTAGCTGTTCATTGCTTTGTAAATGCTGTCATTCTTAAACTGTCTCATCTTGAAAATTTAATAGTCCTATAAATGGGCAGCTATGAACTCTGAAATGATTTAATAAAAAATTTCAGCAATAGTCAAGCAATTTATCCACTACTGTTACCTGTCTACACAGAGGAACAGATTTCATTACCCTCTTCTGAATAGTAAAATCCTGCAGGAGTATTTACTCACTTATATAGAAGTTTGTTTTTTTCAATATGACTGCTTCCACTATTTTTGGACACATGGAACATAAAGCACAGAGATTTGAAGCCACAGGCCCTCAGAGTGCTATGGGATATACACCTCCGTGGCACCAGTTTTCATTAATGATATTTTTCTCTTACTAAAGAAAATTTGCTTTATCTGTGCATTTCACCAATTTTTTACTAGGAGGGGAGAAAGAAGATAACAGAAGATCCCATAGCACATTATACAGCAAAAGCTTTTAGCATATTGCCTAAAAAATTATCCAGAGTACTTTAGAACCATAAACATAATGAAGAATTAACGCATTTTGTTGGATGTAAAACATGTATTATTAGGCAGTCTGGTATTAGAAACTTTTAAAAAGATACATTTTGACCATCAAAAACCTCATAGCTGTGGAGAAGTGAAATGATTTTGATGAAGATACAAAGATACTTTTATTTCTTAGCGGTCAGAATTTATCATGGGTTCAGTGCAAAGAGAAGTACAAATTAATTACAAGTCAATGAGAGAAGTCCCACTGTAGTCTATCCAGATCAAAGAATGAAGAAATTACATGTGTAAGTGGATATCACAGACTGGAAGCCCTACAGATGCTTTGTGACACTTCTACCTTGTATCTCAGGCAGAGCTAGAATAATTTGTACTAGCCAGATTCTCCTAGAAATGTCCCAGAAATCTTCTGGGAAGTTTAAATTTTTTATAACTGCATCTAATGAAAACTCTGCAAGTGTCTCATTTTATTCTAGCATGGAACAAATCTAAAAAGGACCCAAAACCTCAAATACATCTGCGAATTGTTATCCTCTGGAACACTTCAAGCTGTAAAAAAGCACTGTGTAAAAAAGCAAGTGTTTTTACTGATTTATTTTTAGTCAAACTGAAACCAGGCACTCCAGGTAGCAATTTATGAATGTCAAGAAGATTGGCATATTTTTCAGACAAGAAATACCATCAGTTCTCTACAGACCACAGCCAAAACAGAAACAGGAAAAGTAACTAAAATTATTTAGACACTACCAAATCAAGTAAGACACTAAAAAAGCTGAGGAATATTTCTTCTGGAAATGTTTGTTAAATTAAGGTTGTCTTGGATTCATTACATTTCTACCAGCCCTTCTATATAATCTCTTCTTAGTCTCTTCCTTCTCTTCTTTTTCCAAATATAATCAAATGCTTTCTAACTTGCTTTGCATTTTCCAAAGCCATTCCACCAAATATGAGATGATATGAATTACAGAGTAAAAAGGATCTACTTCTATTTTGGAGAAATAAAATAACCTCATAGCAAAAAAAAAAAAAAAAAAATCCGCCTCCTAAATATAACAGGAGTTATAACTTGTAAGAGTTCACTAAAAATCAAAATGTCCCTTTTCTCAAGCCCTCTCTTTCTTGCCCTTCCACTCTCCAACACCTCAAATTCTTTGTTCATGGGTGTTCTTTAGGGAAACAACTTCCATATTCATGGCAGAAGAGTGAGGATTTTAAAGAGTGAGCAAAGCTGCATCTGTGGATTTTTCAAGTAAGACATCATAATATTTCTTAGACAAAGAAACTACTCACGTAATTTGCTAATAACAGGTAGAAGTCCACCCCAAGTCTGCAAATACTCTGCTCTGAAGCCATCCAATGAAAACAGTAACACTGGAGACTTGGTAAATCTGAACAAACAGAAATTGAGTATTAGAAGACAGACTCTGAGAAACAGTTTCCTATCACTAATTTCAAGAAAGTTTCCCCCAGACAGTGGGAATCTTCATTATGGGGCTATAAGCCAGGCCAAGGAAGTCCTCCTCAGCAGGGAATTTTTCTGGCACAGTGGTGAGCAAACAAGCTGTCCAGTCCCTCTGCTTGGAGGCTGGCAGAGCAATCTGTGCCCAAAGAGGCTGAGGTTTGCAGTAGGGCATGCACAGAAAAGTCATGACAAGGCCTGATTTCAAACACACCGATGAGATGAATAACAAGCCAAGATGCTCAGGTGACCCATCTGGTGGGTTTGGTACTCCTTATCCTGAAATCAGTCCCTTTGAAGCAACACTCAGCCCCTCCAACCCTGTTCTCCCACACCAAGCTAAGAGCAGGGAAAGAAATAGAGCAATGCAAAGCTGAACTTCCCTTTATTCACTTTGCTCCTGAACAAGCTGTAATGTAGATAAAAAAAAATAAAATTCATCATACATATATATATATATATATACACACACAGTGCACAGGACTGTAAGTAAGTCTACTGTACAGGGTGTGTTAAACCAGCAACTGAAACACATACTTTTCCTTTCATCCTAGAAAAGATTATCCAACCAAAAAGAATTTGCTTACTGCTCCAGGAGTACTACCAATATACAAACTCAAAAAATGTGGCCCTGCAACTGGAAACACTGTAACATCATTTATGCCAAGAACTTGACAGATAAATTCAGAAACTGATTTCACTGGAACCAACAAAAATAAAATCTCCCCTTCCAGTCTCCACAGGACCTATGTTTTCCAGTCTTGACTCGTTCCCAGATTCGGCCCTGTTCAAAAAATTTCTCTCCAACTGTAAGTACTTAAAACATTGCATCACAGACAGGAATAGTAACTTCTGTAACATCAGTAACTTCTTCCTTGAAGAAAACATACATACCCTGTGTTTGACCCATAGATATGAGGGCATGTGAGAATGAAAAAAAAAAATCACTGCTGTGCAGCAATAACTATTGAAAACATGGAATTTCATTAATTTATTATTTATAAAATTGTAACATTAAAATATCATTTTATTGCAAGCTCATTTTCCCTTTTTATATTTACAATTTTTTTTAAAACTTTGTTATACTTTAGTTTCCAAAAATAAAACAATGAGGATAGAAGAAAAATACTATTTATAAAGTGTTGACAATTTCTTTAGTGATACACCCCACAAAAAAATCTGAAGTCATTTACAAAGGAAACATTCATAAGCTGTGTGTCAGTCAAACAAACATGACTATATTAAACTAAGGAATAGTCAGGCAACCAAAACATGTCTATCTTAACCAAATTTTAATCAACAATTTGGACAACAGTTCAGCCAAAAGGATTTCATTAGTCAGAATTATTACATAGCCTACCCTATACCCCAGATGCAATAAAACTTTTAGATGTCTAAGATGTATGCTTGTAGCCTTCTTTTTAATTTATACAACACATGTGGGAACAAGAAATTAATGATTTTCAGGTCAAAACTAAAGCTGTATGGCAGAACAGAGTAAGGAAACTTTATCCACTACCTTTGCCCATATAACAAGTATTTTTTGCACCATGGATTCAGATCTCTACAAGTTTAGAGCAAGCAAATACCTTCCTTCTCCATGCCCCTTCTCAATAAATTGATTCACTTTGATGCAGAGGTCTAAAAATCTTCACTGCAATGTTGTGGGCAATAAAATGTTATTTTGAGGCAAAGGTTTTTCAATATTACTTACCAACAAGTCTAACTTTTTTTTAAAAAAAGGAGGAAAAACCAAAACCAGAAAACCCCGCCAAACTTAACCACTTAGGAAGGGACTTTACGCAACAGTTTCTGGTTTGGCATTTACAAGTAAACCAACTGTTAAATACATGTTTTGGTTGTCTGCAAATCTAGCTACTGACCCCTTCGCACATGTAAAATTAAACTTGGCAAAACAGGCCATTGCCACAACGAGGGCAATTGCCCATTTCACTTTTTGTATACTCTACTCATGCCAAAACCCATAGATTTAGTGATCTGCCCTGGTGCTCAGCGAAGCAAAGCATGACAGACCACGTTAAACGGCACTCTCTTTGGAACAGCTCCAGTAAAATCCCCAGACAAACTGACCCAAGCTCCATTCTGAGGTATATCAGCCACTTCCACATATTTTTCCTGTCAGTAGGCAAGACTGCACTTGCTGCTTCACAAAGGGGCTGTCATGAGCAAGCAAGCCTGGGAGGCTCAAGTTTTGGTCCTGTTGGTGATTCATGCTGGCTGTGTCCAAACAGTAAGACAAGCATGTTTCACAGCTCCTGGAGGCCACAGTCACATCCTGACTCCAAACTGGAGGAAATGCAGTAGCAATTATCCTCTCCTATAAACTAGCTTCTATGGAAACATTATGCAGGCAACACTGGCTTGCTGTGGTCTAGTAGCTTCACCAGTCTGGATGACCAAGAGGCCAGAACCATGGACAACATTGCCAAGTTGACCTCCCTCACTGCAGGCAGGTTAGACCATAATTAAAAGAAAGAGAAAGAAAACAAAATAGGAAGGAAAAGAAAGTGCCCTTGAAAAGCTTAATGTAGTACACAGAAAACTTCCTTCCCACACACAGTCATACACTACTGCCTATATACAGCCAAAAAGCACAGGAAGAGGAGCTTTCTTTTCCACTAAATGTACAGAAAGCCTCAACAGGAGGCATAAGAGCAATAAGAGCTAAAAAGATCCATAAAGAGGAAAGTAATCAGATGCTCTCACAGCTCAATGAAGATTGAGCAAATAGTAACAGGCCTGAAATACAGAATACAGACACAAGGACAAAAAGATAGCAAAAAGTCATCAGAAAAGCCATCTGTGTAAGTACTAGGATAAACTGCTTAAGTAGGTTTGAAATTTCTGAGTATTATCTCACTCCTGGAACAGTGGGAAGGACCAGATCACTTCTGAGATCTTATAGCTTATTAACTTTATAACCCTATCAAACAACATAGAACCCAGTTTTGGAAAGGTTTAGTTGTCTACCTAATTTTAAGCAGTTGATCAGTCTCACTGAAATCAGTGTGGTTTCTCAGATTGTCATTGAATGCTGTGTCACCTTTTGTCTATTCTGCACCACAGGTGCAGCTAAAACTCAACTAAAACTAAAACCACCACAGGAATAGCTAAAACCAAAATAGAATAAAACCAGCAATCTGAACCCACAAAATATGTTGTATTAATATGTACAGAATCAGAACTGATATCCTGAAGTCTCAAAATGAGCACTGCAACTAAATTCACTTGCACTCCTACCTACCACACAGCATAGGAAGAAGTGGATTGTTTACAGACTTGTTACTTTTGGGAGAGGCTTGTGTGCTAATAGTCCAAGATGAACCTTAAGTCAACACTGATTCAACTTTGACCACACATCACGCTTTCCTGGGCTAGGTTTTATTGCAACATTTTGGGGTTTACCAGGATTAAAACAATTTTTGAGGAGTAACTATGTATCCCTTTCATGAGCTGAACAGAAAGAAAACAAACAAAAAACCCTAAAAACAAGTTAACCAACTTGTTAGAGTTGTCCTAGGGCATTAAGAGTTTTGTTTGTTTACCAACCTCTTGGGGGCAACACTTCCTAACCTTGTGTTAGAGAAATCAGCATCCTAGACTCAGTCCCCAGCACAAAGTCCCAAATGGCTCCTGAATTCAGAATGAAATTTAATGACAAAAAAAAAACTTCAAGAGCCATCTGGCTATCACCTTCCTACACAGGGAATTACTGGGGACTTGGACTACAAGCTGGACAGAAGCTCCAGTTTCTGTCCTGATGAAGGTTCTGACATGTCAGCACCTGTTAGTGCTCTGAATCAGAGAGAAGGGTACTCAACTGATATGAAAGATTTCAAAAAGAATTGCATTTTTTTGACAGTATTATAACCCCAGTGAATAAATATAGCATGATTTAAATATCTTAAGTCAAAAAATAATGATGTAAGAACAAAATAAAATGGTTTTACTTTACTAGAAATATCCCATTGCACTGTAATTTATAATCAAAATAAAATCTGGTCAAAATAAGGTCTGTATTTTTTGATACTCATCAGATAAGAATATAGTTGTCCCATAACGTGTCTAGCAAGTATTTACTACTAGAACATAAATCAATCAAGAATTTAAGTCACTTCTATTGATAACTTACACATACAATCCTAGTTTATAGTCAGCTTTAACTATTAAGTTAGTTAGAAGATCCCACAGCAAAAACAGTTCAAGTAACACAAGATTTTTCTTCCTGGCTGTGAGATTTGCTGTACTATTCAACCTTGGGTGCTGATGCCCTAAACCACATGAGTCATTCCTCACACAGTGTACACATAACTTGCAGGAGCAGGCCCAGTGTGGAGCTGAGCCAGGGAATACAAGGATCCCCTGGCACTTTACACCTTTTAAAGAAAGTTATTCAGACAGCTTACAAACAGCGTTGTCCCACTGCTGGTGGAGCTGGAACAGAGGCCTGCCCACAATTTGCAGTTCTGAGGCTGGAAAATGCAAGCTATTGGAAAGGTCTTTTAAAGAGGCAAGGGAGGGAGACCATCTTAGGAGTCTATGATTGCTGGATGGGTCCCAAAATATTTGGAATGATGGGTATTGTAGCACATGTAGGTCAATAAGATGGCTGGAAACTAATCAGGGTTGCCCAGGGCACATACAGCTGTGAGACACAGCAGGGTGGAGGAACAGACGTATCTTTCAAGGCAAGCAAGTGCTGAGATAGAGCAACCTGATCTGTTAGTAAGCACCACCAAATGCTGGCTGAACAGGTGTTCATCTCTGCCTGGCAGCTGCTTTCACTGTGCATGTGAAAGGCAAGCAGGGCCCAGAAAGGCACAGCAGGGAAAACAATCTCAAAAATGAAATGCAAGCAAGGAGCAGAACTATGCAAATGTACAATTTCCTCACCCTTTCGGACACTGAGGTTCAGTAATGTCCTCACATTCTTCTTCAACCCAGCTTGTCTCTCCTTGAAACAAATGAGTGCAATTTATTTTTTAAGACAGTACATTCTTACTGATAGATGCAAGTTTCTTTTTAATTTTACCAGATGCTTTTAAGGTTATATTATGTTCTTGCTCCTTTTATACAAACATGGGTACATATGTAAGATGGTAGTAGTAATTTGCTGATGATATTTACCTTTACAAACAGCTTGATAATTGACACAGCAATCTTCATTTTCTACACAATCATCTGAACAGGAACAACGATATTCTGGTCGCCTCTTTTCTCCACACCTGAATTTATTGCAGGTCCATATGTGGGCTAAAACACAGGTGAGAGAGAAGGACAGCACAATGATTAATACTGCTGTAAGTCCAGAACAAATAAAGCAAAAGTTCAGTCTCAAATATCTACTCACTAAGAAATAGTCCTTAGGTGTAATAGAGATAATGAGTTATCTCATACATGCATAGTATCACAAACTTTGGCACTTCAGGAAATAGAAACACCCATGACTAAATATCCAAGAGCATAGTCATCAGAATACAATTATGCAGCACATGGGTATAAATATCACAGATCAGAAAGAATACATTTTACAGAGCTCCTGAAATATAGTAATTTATGTGGGTTTAATCTGGTAAGCTCGTACTATAAAGAACTTTCCAAAAAGCTCCGCCGGAGAGAGAAAAAAAATTGAGTCTGAATTTAGAATGCCTAGAAAACACTGAGCAGCAGTAATTTATTGTGACTTATATTTGAAATCACAGTGGATTTTACCAGTCATCATCAGGCACTCCATCCTCTTTCAGCACCTCTTAGGCATAGGCATCACTTCCACTATTTAAGACTCTATACACAAGCTCACAGGAAGACTTCAGCTCCACTGCTGACTATTAGAGAACCATGTTGATTTCTCTGAATGGCATGTTCCAGTACTATCCAGTTCTATCATTGGAAGACCTGGGTGTCCTGGTTGAATATAAGCCAGCAGTGCCCTGGTAGCCAGGACAGCCAACCCTCTCCTGGGGAACATCAGGCACAGCATCACCAGCCAGGCAAGGGAGGGGATTGTCCTGCTCTGCTCTGGGGTAACCTCACCTCCAGTGCTGGGGACACTTTTGAGTGCCACAATATAAGAAAGGCATTAAACTATTAGAGAGTGTTCAAAGGAGGGTCATGAGGATGGTGAAGGGTCTGGAGGGGAAACCCAATGAGGAGTAGCTGAGGTCACTTGGTTTATTCAGCCTGGAGGAAACTGAGAAAAAGACCCATTATAGTCTTCAACATTCCCATGACAGGAAACAGAGGGGCAGGTACCAATCTCTTCACTCTGGTGACCAGTGACAGGGCTCAAGTAAAGAGCATAAAGCTGAGTCAGGTGAGCTTTACTAGTACTGAGAAAAGATTTTTCATCCAGAATGTGGCTGGGTACTGGAAAAGGCTCCCCAGGCAAGTGGTCACAGCACCAAGCCTGACAGAGTTCAAAAACCATTTGGACAACACTCAGACACATGGTGTGACTCCTGGTGTGTCCTGTGCAGGGCCAGGAGCTGGACTGCATGATCCTAATGGGTCTCTTCCAACTCAGCATATTCTGTGATTCTATGGTTTATTATCAGTCATAAACACAAATAGATCCTTTACATTCAGTGAGGATAAACACCAGTGAATTTACCAGCTGAGTGAATACTTAAATGAAGATCTTAACAGAGACATGGAAGCCAAATCTAAATGTTTGAGCAGAGGATACTCAAAGATTTTCATACAGAACTAGCAATTAGAAATCCCTAAAAGCATTGTCAGGAGGTTAATCTCATTTTCAGGTTGCCACACTTCAGTAACTCCACTAACACCAAATTGATCATTACTTCTATGAGAGAGAAGAATCTATTTTGGTTCTAGTGACATAATATTATTGGGAAACTGGAATTTGATTCTCCACTGATGTTAAGGCTAATTAAAAAAAAAACAAACAAAAAACACCACCAACTAATTAATTCACATTCCTAGTGCTAAGGCAGACTCTCAAGTTTGTTTTTAAAGAATGTTTATACTCAGGGGTAGTGATATAATAAAACAGAGTAAAACCCATGTGATTATATACCTGGATATATCAACTATATACGTGTAACTTGACCTTTTAATAGCAGACAACTGAAGCAGGGATCTGAGCTCAGTTTAATTCCTTGGTTTTCAAAGTCCACACTGGAATTTTAAATCAGTGTGGTCTCACCCAGAAAATAATCAAGTGTATGTAAAGAGGAGTAAGAAGAAAAAAAAAGTTATCTGATAGAAATGCTGCTTTTGAAGCATAAAGGCAAAACCAAAGTAGAAAAAATAGTCAAGTGCTGCCCTTGGTGTTCTACACACACTAAACTCTTTCCCTGTAAAATTTCTCCAAGGTGTTTTTCACACATTTGTCTATTTGACCTTTGCCTTCTGGCAAATCATGGCAGCTGCTTCTCATTTCGCAATCCTCCACCAGTGCAATCTGTTTTGTAATCCTGCCTTGGTTCATGCTCATGACCCTTGCTTCACACTCAGACTGGGGAGTAGCAAGGCCAAGGGCCTGAGCAGCTGGCAAAGGAGAGGTGGCAGCTTTCACAGAGCTCTCTCTCCTTCCCCTTTTTCACTCAGGCGATGACAGACACGCAACATGCAGGGTGCACTTCTATTCCAGGCTTGCCCAAGAACATAGGAATCATCCCTGATGCCAGGGACAATGCGGGTCACTGTTGTCTCACCACCAGTGAACAAAAAACTGGCTAAGACCTCAAGCTGCCATTGTTCCTCCTCCTTCCAAGGGGGAGGGCAGCAGCACAGTCTGTTTCAGCCTCTCTCCTCACAGGAGAGCTATGGGAAAGCCAGCCTACTGGCTATATGTCAGCTCCTAAGGAGTCCAGCTGGGTGAAATACAAGCTCTGTTTGTGCCAAACAGCAGCTGTACCAGAGCCCTGATGTTTCCACAGGAGTCCCCAGTACCACCATCACCTCTGCAACTCCATCCAGGAAAGTGACACAGAGAGCACAGAAAGGGGGAGACGAGTGGCATGAGAAGCACTCTGCTGTTCAGTAATCCTGATTTGCACTCACAGCCCATCTGAAATCAGCCCTGACCACAGCAGTACTCACATAGCTGAGCTGTCCCTTGTCAAAGAACAGGAGAGATTGCTCCCTCAGCTTTTTTCCATCCTTACCTGGTTGTATACATGTTTCCTGGTAATCTAAGCAGCAGTTTCCAAGCTTGACACAATCTTTATCACAACGGCAGCTTCCAAAGGTCCTTTCAAAACAACGACCTTTGCAGGTTTTCACTGTAATATTGGATAGTGTTAGATGTCAGTGGCTGAGCCCAAAGAGTCAGCATGCAAAAGAAACACTGTCAGCATGCAAAATGACAGTGGTCGTTCCACAACTTACAGGATGGCTGCAAAAACAGTGACAGCCAAAGGAAGGTCTTGATCCAATCAAATGATTCCTCTTACTGAATAAAAATATTTTTTCATCATATTGAACAAAGGGTTCAGTTCTCTTTTAGCAGGAACATGGTGTTTCAGTATTGGTAGAAACCAATGAAATAAAAGCTAGTTGTGACTCTCCTTGCTTTTCTGTGTCACAGGAAGATGTGAGTACCGCCACTCAGAATATGTAAGATTTCAACATATGAGGAGGGCTCTTCCAAAGCAGACACCAGAGATACAAACTTGAGTGTACTGCTCACTGGTTTATTTTTGGTTCAGTTTAAATATGAAAAAAAGACATAGCATTCTTCCACTACATTGGGGTTGCTGCGGGCAGGGGAATAATCATTCAAAAAAAACCACCCAACCAGAAACTGGTGATGTGAATGATTAACAAAACTTAAGAATTTGGTTATGCTGTCTAATCCTGAGCAATCACCAGAAGGGAGTGAGTGGAAATCCTCCATCTGACTCCTCTTCTGAAGAATCTTGAGGTGTGTGATATTAGGAAAATGAGATATTAATGAACCAATATTGCAGAGCTGTAATAAAATGAGAAGAAACCTATATATATATATTTTAACAGAAATTTTATAAACTGAACTTCAGTAAAAATAATTTCATGTTCAGATTTGAAATTATTCTTCATAGCTGTTCCCAAAGTGAAACCTAATTTCTTTAAAAAAATAAAAATCTTTTGTAACCTTCTACCTGAAGAAATGTCACCATTGAAAAAACCACATATTTTTCAGGACAGAAAACAGACAGAGGAATTCCACCAGGAATGTTTTCAAGCTACAATTCTAACCAGCAAAAAAATAACTTTTTTTTTTTTTTCCCCTCCATAATTGACTGGAAAAGATGAAAAACAAATGTTCCAGGACAACGTGAAACAGAAGTTGTTGTGTCTTGTTGTTTCATTTTGTTTTTTTTAATGGTGAACTGAAAAAAGCCAGCCATGTGACATCACCACAGTGACAGCTGGGATACATGGAAGCTGCCAGATCAGACACTGAGTACCAGGATAACTTTACCTCTCAAGCGAGTACACAAAATCATTGAGTACACCTGAGGTTTATTTTCTGGTATTTTTGTTCCCCTCTTACTGATATTGCTTCAAGCAATGCATGCAATCCTCCTCCTGCAGCAAGAAGGGTGGCATTCTGATAATGAATTATTTTCTGATAATGAAAATTAATTCACAAAAAGGAAAGAAAAAAAGGAATTGTTTAGCAATATTACTAAATAAAAGACCTATTATTTACCATCTTTTGAACAGCTAGGCTTCAGGCCAAAAATACATCCTAGGATTGTTGTTAACATGCAGACACAGAGGACCTGTGGGACAGGAAGGAAAAGAAAGTAATATTAAATTACACTGAATGGTTTTAAAAGCACTGATTTTCTCTGGAATGCTATACAATTGTACTGAAATTCACAAACATGCTGATTTGGAGGCAGATTTCACTGCTTTCACCAGCAGCTTTCATTTCCACAAGTAATTATGTTGCTTGCAATTAATTAGCAGTGTATGAACATGCCTGTCACAAACAGGCCTATATATATACATATATATATCTCATTTCTTCCCAAGACCTTTAGCATAGACATATATCATCATGTCTTTCCTGATTTCTTTTACATCTTTCATTCATGATGATGTATTTCTATTTCTTACACATCTCATAGAAAACTTCTTTACTGCACTCCTTCCTTCTTTGTATGTTCTAAGAAGGTGAAGTTTTGCCATTAACCACAGACTACAAACAGAAGGCATAGCCCTTAAGTGATACCTATAATTTTCTTAGGCAGGAAAACCTTTTCCCACGTCCAAGTATCCAGTTCATACTAGATCTGGGTCCACACCATGGTAAGCAACTGTGGGATGTCACATTAACACTGACCACAGTGTCTTGCACTGACCAGAAACTATGGCTGTGTTCGTTTTGGATTCTGGATGCACTGAAGTTGTTGAACAACCACTGTATTATCCTTGTCCAGCATGTTACAGCAGGATTTAACAGGTACTCAAATGCAGAGACAGATTTATTTTAACCTCATTAGGTATTAGATTTAATCCATAAACTCTTTAGAAAAAGTAGATGTACTATCAGTGTTTATACAGTAATTAAAGAAAAGCCAACAATGCAGTTACAACAGCTACTCTATTTAAGTGTAGAATGTAATAAAGTACTTTGCCAGAAGTCCAGAAACAAAAGATATTGCAATAATGCAGACTTTCTTATACAAAACAATTTTAGGAGCTCTGAGTAGGGAAAATGTGTACATACCACCTTCCCAGTCACTGTTTTCTGTGGAAAAATCACATTGAAGAAATATTTTAATGACTTCACATATACTGCTACACAATTCTGTCCCTTTTTTCTTCTTTTCCATCATCAAAATCTGCTGAGTCAGCCTTGAGTAGGATGCCCGAATCATATTGTGATGTGACAAAAATTCCTTCCATTTTAAAATGCACCTAATCATTTCTCAAATTTATTCTTTTTAAATACGCTGAGCACTTCAGTAATCAAAAACTATTTGTGTTGCTTTCAACAACTCTAGTTTACTATACAATTTTGTTCACTAAGCAGTTGATAAAGACAGTAAGAAAACAGTTTCTGGAATATGCATTTGAATTCAGATATTATTCTGAATTTTTGAACTCAAAATTATCAAAAACTAAATTAATCAATATAAAAAATATTACATATATACCATTCAGTTAAAAATTGAACAATAGACTGGACCTGATGAAGCTGTGGCTTAAAATTCTGAACCAGGCAAGTCACTGGAATCTTATTCAACATCACACACAGCAAAGAAATAAGCACTTCTTCAGTTCAGTTTCAATCTTTGAATTGACAAGGAAAGAAGGAAAATAATAAAATACTGAAGGGGTAAAAAATCTAGCATTCACCTGGATATGAAAAAAAACTACAGAAAGATGCAAGTCTCTGTTAAACCTGACTATGAAGAATGGACACAAATACAGAGCTTTGTACTTTGTTGTTGTTGTTTTTCTTTTTAAATCAGAATACTAACACATGCAGAATCAACAGCTCCTGTTATGTCAGTATTGACAATGTAAATTGCTCAGGACCTTTGAAACCCTTCCTGTAAAATATCACCTAGAAAAGAGCAGGTGCACAGGAAGGTAGGTGACACTTCAAATGCAAGATGTCAAAGCCCAGCAAAATAAATAGAGAGGGCAAGACCTGTTGTTGTTCTTTTAACATTATTATTACTGTTATTATTATTAAATTTAAAATAGATTAATTTATTTTTCAGAAGCCAAGTTGAGAACATTATTTCAGGGTGAATTATTGCTTCTCTGCTCCCACCAGGCCCTGCTACTAAGGTGTAGAATGTACTCTGAGATGTAAACACAAACACACTTTAAAACAAGAAAAACCCACAGCTACTCTGTTTGTAACAGCTTTTTTCCCATATCTTCAAACAGCTACCTAGACCTATGAGTCTTATGCCACCTAAGGGCATCCTTGTACAGAAAACACATTGCAGCACCACTAAATGGACTATTAATATTCCCCTATGGAGCTTCAGTGTAGGTAATGCATGAATTGAATCATGACACCAAAATAATGCAAAAATGAAATCTACTAAAACCCACTCCAAAGTGACAGCATTATAATACTTCTCAACATAAAACTGGTAAAACTTTGCTAAAATTCTTGCAAATAATTTCTGTGATTTTGGCACCAAATGTAACAAAAACACGGTTTTGTATTGTATTCCAGCTTGTCAGTTTTACGCTTCTATGAACATAATTCCAACAAGCAAAAACAAAAGGATTATGTTCACTGAGGCACATGAGTACTCTGTTGGGTATAAAATGCTACAAAATGCAATACTAAATGCAATTATAAATTAAGATCTTAAAACTCTCAACTCACTACATTAAACCCTTTGCTTTCTTAACCTTAGTCCCATTAGCTTAAAATTTTGTCTTAAAAATATTTTTCTGCAAAACACTAAAGCTTCCCACTCCTTTTTGTTTTCCTCTTTTTCTTCCTTCTTTAAAACTTAATAAAGAAGTTTACAAAACCAGTAAATTTACACATTAAGCATTTGACAATGTTCTGGGACAGTGAAATCTAACCCAGTGGAACCCCATGCAATTGCAGCTTAGTGTTTAAGGCTTTGAATTGAAGCTTTATCTTGAGCCTGAATGACTTCAGTCACATGGATATTATCCACACAAATGGCAAAATGTTCTGCTGGAACAATAAGGAGCAGATAATACTGGCCAGCAGCAGCAGTCCTGACTAGGCAGAGCAAGAGGTGTTACACCAGTAGTTGACCTATTGTCAGTGGAAAGGCCCTAAGACTATCAACTCTGTAGATGATGAAGAATATTCAAGCTATTTTTGAAGATCCAGATACTCACAGCATCCCACTGCTGCATCCTAAAGATGAGCTAGTTTACTTTGTTTCTTTCTATATTGCAACATATATCTGTTGTCCAGAGAAGTTGTGAATGCCCCATCCTTGGAAGTGTTCCAGGCCAAGCCAGACAGAGCTTTGAGCATCCTAGTGGAAGGTGTCCCTGTCCATGACAGGGGATTTAGAACTAGATGATATTTAAGGTCCCTTCCAACCCAAACCATTCTCTGATCCTATAAGAAACCTCACCACAGCAAGTAGGTTACTAACATTACCTGACCTGTTTTACATACAGGTAGGTCAGGTTGGGGATGCTGCAGCCTGCTACATAAAGATTATATATTTTTTTAATCCATAGAAAGACAAGTAGCTGCACGCATTCTTGTTTGCTAACAAGGACCTTGTTTAGCATCCTGTAGTGAGCACCAAATTCAAATCTCTAGCTACTACCACACTGTCAGCACAATGCCTGCCTTGAAGGTTTAATCTGCCTTTTTAAACAATAGGAAGAAATCTTACCTGTTCTCTCTCACCCATATTCTTCCACTCAAAAGAGAAAGCAAGAATTGAGAAACAGGTGCTATTAAGAAAGAATATGGGAATCCAACATTTAGTAGGAAGACAAGCAAAATTAAAGAATCTGGCCTTGTAATACACAAAAGTAGAAAATTAACTTTTTATGATCTGTATCTTATGAGGCTGCTAGTACAAAATGTCAGATTCAATTCTAATATAGCATCTGAGAAAAGGTTTTTAAAACAACATAGTAACAACTGCAGAGAAGAAAGCGAGTCTTTTTGGTTTGAAAATAATTTTTAGAAAGTTTGTTTTGGAATCACAAGAACATTGTCATCTAGGGATGAATCTCTGTCCCATCACTGCTTCCTTTACGTGGGAGGAAGCAATAAAAGCTTTGTTTTGTAAACAATTATAATGGTTGGGAATAGGTGGTTTAAAGTCTCGAAAACTGTAATCCTGAGAACATTTCAAAAGCCTTTTATTTCAAAAGCCTTTCATTTTGAGCTGGGTAAATGGAAATACGATAGCATGGTTAGAGAAGAGAATCATACTCCCCACTCCTCTCTCGAGCTGCAGCTGAAGAGAATTTCTCAGCAATGATTTTGGGGAGCTGCTGGAAGGGCCAGAGTTGGCAAGTGTGCAGGCTGTACACACCTGATCCCAAAGAGACTCCTCAGCTGTACACAGGTCTTACTGACACACGAAGAAACCTCTCACTGGCCTTAGCTACTGCCACCTTTCCTATCTTATTTCAGTCCTCCTTTACACAGTTAATACTTCTGTCCCTTTCTTTTCATTCTTCTCTAGCTCTGTCCACCTCTCTCACTCCACTCCTCTATTCTGTATTTTCATTGGCAAAGAACACACTGGTACTTCTTTTAAGGAAATGTCCTTCTGAATTACTTTTATTTCTGTGTTGATCTTCCTCACTCTTTGCCTGCCATGCAAGCCCAGCTGCTTTCCATCTCCTCTCCTTCATCCCTGGTATTCCAGAGCCAGCAAAACTTGTCACTCCATGGTTTAAGAAACATCCATTAACAACTACGCAATTATCAAGGAAACCATGCAAAATAATGTTTTTCCATTCTAATCTCCATGATTGGTTCTCACAGTTGTGTCACATGTAGGGAGGATGTCTAGACAGGGTCTGTAATGCCAGTATTGAGAAAACCCATGGAATTTTCCAAAACCACTGGGATCCGTGAAAGGCATGCTATGTTTTCACTGTTTTGTGCACCTAGAATAGATGATTACTGAATCTGAACCTTAAGACTAAAGTAGCTTTGAGAAAGAATTTCACCTGCAAAAATGTAAAGAACACAGTAATAAATAATGAATTTCAAGCAAGAACAGTGTCAACTTCTGACTCTAGAAGGGCACTGTTAGAAATGCAGACATCATACTGTATAAAGAAAAAAAGAAACAACTACACTTATCTACACTTGCCAGGGGCAGTGGAATACTTACTCATGCTTATCAAATTTATTTTTAAACTAGCATAATCCCCTTGCCAACAGCTCAGTTTTATTCAAAAGCAGGGGTTACTTAATAAAGTTTAATAAGCTGAAAGGGGATAGACACTTCACTGGTACCAGCACAGCTATTTAAGTAACACTTTAGCAAATCACCTAAAAAAAAAAAGTAAATCAGCACTGGATCAAGTGCACCACCTCCCTCTTGCACCAGTCATCTCTTCTTTCCACATTTGTAAATATTTTTATGGTCTTCAAAGACTTGCTTCTGTTGATCTACATTCCACTCATAGAGGCCAGCAGGAGGAGAGTCGCTGAGGCTCTCAGGTCCTGGCTCTTGTAAAGCACCAGAGGTGACTAAATAATTCTGAAGTCAGTGGAAGAAAACGATGGAGATAACACCCAAAACCTTTTCAGAGCTAAAAAAATTTACAATATGCATAGGTATTATTGTTTTTCTTCTCAAAGGGGAACACAGGAGGTCTACTCTCATTCTTTCTATGGAATATTCTCACACTGTTATTATATACTGTTGCAACCAAAGGTCACTCAAAGGACAAGAATGTTTTAAAGGTAGATTGAGCCATTGTAAGGTACTATAAAAGCCTTCACAAAGCTCACCAAAGAGCGATAGCTCTTCCCTCAGCAGAGAATTATCAGCAGAAGACATCATCATCATACTATAGTTCTCTAAATACCTCCCAAAACTATTCAAGCATGTGTTTATTTAACAAAAAGATACCAAAAAATAGACAAGTTAGCATCTGTCAGCTAGTCAGCTGGAATCTAAAATATCTTTCTTATTTGTTGCTTGCCCGACTGTGTAGGTACATACTCTCCTGGAAGTCATTAGCACTTGAGCTGTTGTTATCAAAGCTTTGCCCCAGCTGTTACTTTTTTCACTCCACTTAACATCATCAGAAAATTTAGAAATTAAAGTGCAACAATATGCTAGCCAAAAAGAAGGGAAAATAAAGCTTCTAGTTCAATTCAGAAAAAGCAGATAGCAGCTGAATCTGCTATTTAATCAGCAAATAGTTTTTTTGTAAAAACCTAAGAAAAACAGGACTGAAAACTCCTGTTATGAGAAAAAAAGTAAACACTGTACTTTCAAATACAATTCTTTTATTCAACACAGCAGACTAAGAACACAGAACAAAGCATGTCATCCGCTTTAGTGGCAACCACATATGAATGCACCACTGCATGGAAAGGACAGAAACTGTCAGTAACTATGCCAACTAAAAATTGTTTTCCAAACAAGTTGCACTTGACTCATAAATAAAAGCAAAATTGAATCTGAAAATATGGCCTTGAGCCATCTTTCATGCTCTTCCTATTCCAGAAGTCCCTTTTCAAGAATAAAGGGAATGCTGTTCCAGTTTAGATTACTGTCATGAGAGTTGTGACAAGAACAGTGTACAGAGGGGATGGTTTCTACAGGATACTGATAATACCACCAAACATACCAATTAAACCTATATTCACATCCATTTTTCTTTGGCAGATGCCTTATTACTTTGGCAGTATTTTATTACTGCCACCATGACAACAGTATTGACTTCCACAGGAAGACAAAATGACCTTAAAGAATAAATGAAGAAATCCTGTAAAACACCAAGATTATAAGGAGTATCAAAAAATTGCAGAACCACAAGCAGTATGAGAAGAGGGTAAGACAAATCAGGTTTCATAGAATCACTTAGGCAGGAAAAAAACCTTTAAGATCAAGTCAAATAACTTCAGTTATTCATTATAGGTCTTTACTAAGTACACTGACATTGATCACAGACTCATCTTCAGCCCTGAATCCTTTGGACATGTTCCCAAAACAAACACCAGGGCTGATAAAGAGGCCAGTATTTACCTCAGCACCTTTTGAATATAGACCCTCAAAAAACAAAAGGCAGACTATCAAATTTTGGTGCCTCACAACATGAGGTATTGTGAGCCAGAAGAAAGTTCAAGAACTGGCCTATTTACCAGAGTTAAATAGCAAAATGAAATGTACCATGTTGGATTATTGATTTTCTTGAAGTAGCTATAAAAACTCTATACCTTTTGTTATTCTAGGAGCAAAAGTGTTAAACCACTGTTTAACACAAACTAGTAGCCACATACTACCACATTAGAAAGCATTTATATAGGTTGATTTGTCTATATGCCATTACACAGCAGAACTGGGGCAAGGCTATGCTTGCTCAGTGACTTTCTTCAGAAATGCAAATACTTTGTTTTTTCTTATTATTTCCTTTTCTCTTTAGCTAACTTAGTATGTCAAACAATTAAACTTTATTTAATTTGTGAAAAGTCCTCACTTATATGACTTTTCTTTGTCTTCCACCATATCCCATTTACAATAAAATCCACTGCTGCCTTATAAACACACTTACAGGAAACTTTTTATACAGGTGACTTGTGCAACACCTGTGCAGGAAAGTACTTTTTTGATTTTCAGTGCAGAAAGTGTTTTTTTGAAAAGAGGTCAGGAAATCTACCAAAGCCATGTAAACACATCATTCTAACATGGAACATTATAAAATCGCTTCACTTAAAATCACATCTACTACCAGTTCATTCAAATGGGGCACTGTCATGATGCAGCACATTAACAAATTCTACCGTGGCATATGGCCATGGTGATACTTGCCAATATACTCATTCTTAATATCAGCTCCAAGGTGAGACACTCTTCATTCTTTCATGTTCTCAAAGCCTTTATTTACTCTGCTCCTCCTTTCAGCCGCAAGCAACAGTAACAAAGCCTCCGCTGCAAGTCAAATCAGAGCAATTCACTCTGAGAAAATTCCAGTGATACTAGCAAACAAATGCAAAGGAAAATTTTTGAAGAGCAGGAATTGGAAGGAAGCTTTGCACAGTTTCTGTATCTTTGGCCTTGACTGAAATCCAAGCTTTAGCACAGTAACTAAGTTGTTCTGAACTCAAGATAAAATTATTACTACAGAAAGCCTGTCCACTTAAACTGTTCCCTAAAAAATGAGTAGACCGAAGAAAAACATTTAGCTGTAATGATTTTTAAATTCATCAAACCCCAAAGTTTCTTTTGATGGCTTAAATTGGATAGCAATGTCTTTATTTTTTGCATGTATAGTTACAATTTTATTCTAATTAATGCATTTAAGCAATATCAACGTCAAGCACAATAAAAAAAAAATATTTGTCAAACACCATGTGTTCAGACTTATAACTAAGTCACCATGGAAGCTGGAGAGCTGTAACACTGGCAGAAGACAGCTGTAAAACATCATTGTTTCCCAACATTGGAAGAGATTTTCCTACAAATTATTAAGATATTGGAGACTGGCCAAGAACTCATTTAATATTTCTAAACTGAAAGTGTTTCAAAATCTGTTAAAAATATGTCAATCCTGTCACCATCATTCTTTACTTCATATTTCATCAAAGGATATTTAATGCCAAAAAAAAAATTAAATCACCCAACAGTCACTCTAATATTAATGTCAAGCTGTGTGGTGTTTCTTGGATCTCAGAAGTCCCATCTAAGCTCAGCCCAGCACTATCACAGGAGCAAGTACTTTCAGCAATGACCAGTTTTCCCTACTGAAAAATAAAGACAAAAATCACAAGGCACATAAAGCAAAATAATGCAAAAAAAGGCTGAAATGGAATGGTTTGCTGAGGGCCAAAAAAAATGAAAGACCGAACATGGCACCCAGGCCTCGCAGATTGAGACAACAGCATCCTTCAATCCAGTGCTTGAGAACTGACTGATACCCATAAAAATGGGTGTTGAAGCCAGCTGAAGTAACCATGGTCCAAATCACAAGGTTTTCTTTAGGAGGAAAACCATCAGCACGAAATCAAAGAGGAATACAATCTTCCAGACAATTTTGTAAGAGGAGGTTGATCATCTATGTGAAGGAAAAAAAAAAAAAAAAGAGAAATAGCAACAAAACAAGCAACAAAATCAGACAAAACTGCAGTTGCCTCCAAAATCCTGACGTAGCACACCCATCTTTCTCTGCCTGAGCACAAAGTCAACAGCTATGGGTTATTTTCAAATGAAGTGGTGAAAAGCTTTCAGGACTCGTATAGAACACCTGGACATCCAATGGATCTTCCTTTCTATAGTTAGACTCTCTGCTGACTGCAGAAATGGCAGATATGAACTGGCAACAGAAAGTCTCCTTTGGGCAGAGATTGTCTCATGCACTTATGGGAACAGGGGGTTATGATTCATAAAAGCTCAACATAGCAACCAGTGGATGACTGAAACCAGATTTTTAGAATCATGGAGCAGATGTTCCTGAAAACTATGCTAAGGCACATGGGAAATAAGAAAGTGATAGCTAATTGGGCTTCACTAAGGGCCAATTGTGTCTGACAAATTTGGTGGGCTTCTAAAATGGGATTACAGCAGTGGTGGAGGAGGGAATAGAAACTGAAGTCATCTACCCCAACTTGTGCAAGGCATTTGGCATGTTCTGCATGACATCCTGGTCTCTACACTGCAGAGACATGGATTTGACAGAGGGACCACTCAGTGGGCATGGAACAGGCTGATCACACTCATGAACTATGCTCAGGGGTTTGATGTGTCAGTGAGGAGCGGCCTTCCTCCAGTTCAGCGTAGGGACCAGTGCTGTTTGGCATTTTGTCAGTGACATGGGCAGCAGGATCAAGGCATCCTCAGCAAGTTTGCCAATGACCAAGCTGTGTGGTACAGTCCACAGGCTGGAGGGAAGGGATGCCATCCAGAGGGGCCTAGGCAGGCCTGAGAGGTGGGACTGTGCAAAGGCCAAGGGTGTGGTCCTGCATGACTATCCCAGTACCAGCACATGCAGGGCAGAGAACGGTTTGAGAGCAGCCCTGAGGAGAAAGACTTGGGGCTGTCAGTGGATGAGAAGCTCAGTGTGACCCAGCACGCCCAGCTGGTCTGCAGATGATGCAAAGCTGAGCAGTGCAGCTGACATAACGAGGAAGAGATGCCATCCAGAGAGACCTGGACAATCTTGAGTAATGGGACCACAAGAACCTCAAGAAGATCAACAAGTGCAAGGTGCAACACCTGGGTAACGACAACCCCTGAGGTGAGTGCAGACTGGAAGAAAGACTCATTAAGAACAGTCCTACAGAGAAGAACCTGGGGCTGGAGGTAGAAGAAAAGCTGGACACGGGCTGTCAATGTGCACTCACAGCCCAGAAGGCAAACTGCATCCTGGGCTGTACCCATAGCAGTGTGACCAGCAGGTCAAGGGAAGGGATTCTGCCCCTCTTCTGTGCCCTTGTGAGATCCCACCTGGAGTGCTACATCCAGCTCTGCGGCCCTCAGCATGAGAAGGATTCTTAAAACTTCTTGAAGCAGATCCAGAGGAGGGCCACAAAGGTAAGCAGAGAGGTAGAACACCTCTTCAGTGAAATAGGTGGAGAGTGCTTGGGGCTACTCAACCTGAAGAAGAGAAAGCCCTGGGAAGACCTTACAGCACCTTCCAGTATCTGAAGAGGCCTACAAAAAAGCTGGAGAGGGACTTGTTACAGGAGAATGTAGGGACAGGACAAGGGGAAATGGCTTTAAAGTGAAAGAAGGTATGTTTATATTACATGTTAAGAAGAAATTATTTATTGTAAGGGTGGCAAGACACTTGAAAAAGATTGCCCAGAGAATCTGTGGATACCCCATCCCTGCAAGTGTCCAAGGTCAGATTAGATAGGCTTTGAGCAACCTGATCTAGTGAAGGTGACCCTGCCCATGATAGGGGGATTAAAACTGGCTGATCTTTAAGGATCTCTTCAGACCCAAACCATTCTATGACATGATAAGGCTAGAAGAGATTTGAAAAGGTTTTCAGTTAAATCACTTCCCAAAGTTGTCAGTTGGTTAGTTTTTGGGATGTGTCTTTAAAAAAAAACTCCAAACAAATAAAAAAGACTGGACTTAATGAAAAAAGAACTTACAGACTATAAAAATATGAAGTGTATTCCACAGCATTTTTTTTTTATTTATTGTCTTTATGCACTCTGAAATGCTTGTGTTACTCTTTAGATGAGACTAGCATACTTTCAATGTCTCAGTCTAGACCTTACCTTGAATTTTTTGGTAATTTTTTTTCTGCTTAGGAATTCTCAAGATGCAAAAACTCCTTAAGAATTTTTCTAACAAAAGTGTCAGCTTAAATGAGTTTTCCAGTTCTGACAAAAAGTCTGAAGCTGTTAAAAAGAAACATTCTCTTATGCTATTACTTTTATTTCTCTCCATGTTTCAGCTGTCAGACTGGCATGGAAAAAAATATTTTAATGGAATGAATGAATCAGACCAAAATGCAATGCCCGAGTTCCTGGCAAGTGGGGATAGAAAAGCTCAAGCATAAGCAAAGGTTATGCTGCTCTTGTGCAGCAGCATACTGCTCACTCACACAACAGCCTGGAGAGACTACAGACAGACAGTTCACTGGGCTTTGAGGGACAGAAGAACAAGCTCAGAAAACTGGCAAGACAGTAAATGCAAAGGTGTCCTTTAGGTGCTTAGGGAAGCACTCTGGGTTAGTAAATATCTGTGGGCCTGTCTCACCATTTGCAGAATCCTCCCTGTGCAGCAGCAACAGCTGCTCTCTAATAGGGCAAGATTGACTGGTGGACAAAGGCTGGGAACATTGAGGTTGTGTTCACAAACTGCACAGGCAGCTGCAGGTGGCAGGCACATGTGAAGAGGAGACTGCAGTCCGGTCTGAGCTTTCCAGAAAAATAAGAATAGTGATTCAAGTATTCCCTAATTGGCAGAAACGCATTTATGAGTTTTTAGACTTCAGCATAAGCTCACTTGAAAGCAGTTGTTTGTGGGTTTTTTAAATCTACATAAATAAGGGAAACAATAGCACATACAGCCAGGATAAATGCAGGCAAATGAGATTTACCTACATCTAGACACTTTAATAGTTTCACATTACTATAAAACTACAAACACCAAGCAGGTAAGTCTAGTCACTTGTTTATTACATTTGGATATCATCAATATCCAAATATTTTGTATTATACTTCACAAATACATTGGCTTCTGAGAAAAAACAAACTTTAATTTCCAACTCCAGTTTGCCACTTTTTAACATGTTTAGGTTAATTATATTCTTGTTTTACTCAATCCAGCATCACCTGCAGTATTTAGAAAGTTTTCCAAATTCTTGCTGAATATCCTATGTCATTTCAGTGTTTGCAGCTGCACAGAAAAAATAGTCCATGGTCATAAATATGTAGAATTTTTAAAATATTTCTGTGTAGATGACATATTTCACTCTGACACTTTAATCAGCACAGGAGGAAACTTTTGCCTGCTCTAAGTGAATGGCATTTGGAAAATAAGAACTTAATTCAGAAGAATAAGTAACTGCAAACACTAACATGTGCTCAATTCCGATCGCTAAGTGACTCTGTATAGCTAATAATTTTGTTGTACTAGAGCCTAAAAAGCTCAGGACAACAACATTAGTTTTTGAACAGGATATCCCTATTTCCCACTACTAGTATCTAATTTCCAAGCCTGAAAAGAACTGAGCTGTTTTCACCATCCAACTGCAGTGGCTATCATGGTACAGCCTTTACCCCTCCAGAAGACAGCAAAGTAATGAAACAAGCTACTAACCACAATCTTTATTTAAGGGGACATATTATCAGAAAAGTTGCCAAAAAAGCTTCTGCATGGAAGCTACCATAGACCTTTGCATGAATTTCCATATTTTTCTTATAACATTCTGACAAACTTAGAAACATAATTTACCTCCTGCTACATCAGAAAGTATGACCAACCCGTAGTCACAATATGGGTGGATGATTCATTTGAAACAGTAACCAGATTACAAAGGTATCAGTAAATTTGGATAGGCACCTTGACCCTTATGCTTCAGTGTGTTGAAAGAGGACCACTTATGTGTACATACGTGGTGCTGCAGTTCCACCAAAGCTTCCTTCCAAGAACACCACAGATCCTTCACCTTGATAAAGATTTTAGCCTCATAATGACTACTCCAGGCAGTTTGGAAGGTCTTATTTTCACATCTCTATGGTGGAGGATAATTATAATACAGCAGCGTGGCTAAAACTGGAAAGTGACCTACCTGCTAACAATGGCTTTGGCTGCTGGGGCTTCTGAACACGGGCCAAAAGGGCCTCCCAGCAGTACTTGGAGACAAACTTTCAACCCACGGTAGCTCAAATTCAGAGAAAGGCAAGTTTTTACACTTCCTCTGTCCTTTCGGCTCTCGAACTCTTTTTAACTTTTCCAGACATATTTTCCTGTTTTAACCTGGTTTTGTCTTCCCTGGTGTCCCCCCTACAGCAAACAGCTAAAACCACACGATGGAAGAAGACGAGACAACCGTTGACACCACAATTAAAAGAAAAAATAATAATAATTAAAAGATTCAAAGCTGAAGACCGTCTAAAGAGTAAAATAAATTAAGAGTTACGACAACCTCTCTGAGGCGGGTCGCTGTCTATATGCAAGTGCCACCGCTCCTGCCCGAGGCTGACTCCCGAAGCGGGGCCGTCCCGCAGCACTGCTGCCCCGGGCATCTCGAGGAGCCCGTGGTGCCGAAGGCAGCCACCCTCTTCCAACACCGCCGAGAGGCTTCTAAGGTCCCGTCAGGGGCTCGTCTCCCATCTCCCGAGGCTTGGAGACGGGCGAAACACCTGCGGCAGCCGCAGCGCTCCCCACGCTCCCTCCGGCCAGGTGACACCCAGGTCCGCCCGCCCGGCCCCGCGGCGCCCCGGCCCTTACCAGGGAGAGCACTTTGTAGGTGTTGGGATCCTTGCTCTTGCCGCCCGGAGGCTTCTCCGGCTCCTCGGCCACCTCCATGGCCGGCAGCATGGGCACAGCCGCAGCCTGCAGCCCGCCGTCAGCCGCCCCTAGCCCGTCCAGGCGCTCCTCTCGGCCCTTCCCCGCCTGCTGCCCGTTGCCCTGCATGGTCCCCGCGGCTCTGCCCTCCGCCCGCCCGGACACGGCTATTAATAGCCGGGCGGCCCGGTCCCGCCCCGCCCCGCCCGGAGCGCGGACACCGGCGGCCCCCGCTCCCCCTCCGGCAGCGGCGTGGAGGAGGGAGCGGGATGTTCCCCTCCTTCCCTGCCCGCCCGTCCCGCTCGGTCGCCCCGGCTCGGCTTCCCGAGCCCTCCCTGCAGGTGAGGTTGGGCCGCGGCCGTCCCTCCCTGCGGGCAGGGCAGGGCAGGGCAGGGCAGGGCAGGGCGGGGAGGCGGCGCGGGGCCGGAGGACACCGCGCTGCTCGGAAATAGCGTCCGGGGGAGGGCGCCGGGCCGTGTTTACCAGGAGCGCGGAGAAAGTTTCCGCTGCCCGATGGCCGGGCGGAGGCGGTGTGGCGGCTGTCCCCGAAGCCGCCCGGCGGCGGTGGCACAGGTGCGCCCGGGGGCGAGGGGCCGCTCCCGGCCCGCTCCCACTGCCGGGGCTGCCACAGGTCCGCCTTTGCACCCAGAGCGCTGCCGGCTGCTGGGCTCCCTCGCAAGGTGCTTCTCTCCGTCCCTGCCTGCAGTTCTTCGCCCCTGCCCGAGGAGGTTTTTCCGCCCCCGCCCGTGGGTGCCTGCGGGATGCCCCCGGGAACATCACCCAGCCGAGTGCCCGCACACCGGGGGCACAGCGCAGCAGGCGGCTTCATCTCCTGCCCAGGGGACACTGAGACCCCTTTGGGGTGATTTGGGCTGTTCAGCCAGGAGAAGAGGGGACTGAGGGGAGACCTCATCCCATTTTACGACTTCCTCGTGAGGGGAAGAGGAGAGGCAGGCACTGATCTCTTCTCTCTGCTGACCAGGACTCAGGGAAATGGCCTGAAGATGTGTCAGGGGAGGTTCAGGTTGGGAATCAGGAACAGGTTCTTCACCCAGAGGGTGGCAGGACACTGGAACAGGCTCCCCAGGGACGTGGTTACAGCACCAGCCTCACAGAGTTTGAGAAACTTTTGGTGTGACTGTTGGGGATGGTCCTGCTCTGGGTCAGGAATTAGACTTGATAATCCTTGTGGGTCCCTTCCAACTCAGCATATTCTCTGATTCTATGACTTTGGGCTCACTGCCCCCAAGCCAGGCCCTGCTCAGAGGTCTGGTGGTGTTGGGATGAAATCCATGTTTGGTGCCCTTTGGGGTCCTTTTTTGGGACTGGCACCATCTGGCTCCAAGGTGTCACTTCCCAGGGCTCCAAGGTGTCACTTCCCACTCATTCCCACTAAATTCAGCCCTGCTTGTTTGGCAAGAGAGAGGTGTTTGTTCACAGCCTGACTATCCATGGGGAAAGGCAGTTCACCTCATGTAGTATAGGCACAGTCCTGACTGCAGGGCTGGCTCCAGATGTGGGTCATTCCTCCCACAATAGATCTGTGAGTGCTGAGTAGCATCAAGACTTGCAAAGTATACCTAAGCTTAAAATTACTAAAAGTATCTCATTCTCCATAATTTGTTAAGTTTTTATATTATATACAGCTATGTATGTCGACATTAGGCCTAGTCTTTCTAGTTCTAGGGCTTCAGGAGTCTTTGTCAGCTTTATTTAAACTCTCAATGTACTCAGAAAGGAGTGGCCCTTGCATAGTTTCTGATAAAAATCCATATTTTCTAAAAACCAGCTTCTAGTGAAATGAAAATTTCCTTTTGGAAGTGATCTTGATCCCTGTTGAAATGCTGTTGCTCTGCTTTCTGCTTCAGTTGACTTGCAAGAGCAAGCTGTCAGTGCAACTTCCCATTAACAGCAATTGCAAAGATGCAGCATGCACATTACTGTCTGTAATGCTGCATACTGGTCTGTAGTGCTGCTGCAGCTCACAGCATGCTGAGGGTCACTGCAGGGCTGCTTCCACGTGCCTGTCCTCATCTAATGAGGTTCCATAGGTGTAGTCTTGAGAATTTCTACACTAATGTTTCGCTTGCTAGCAAAGGAAAGAGAAAGGCAACAGAAACTGTGAAAACCAAGCCCTTGAGCCTACATTAAAAATTTCCTTTATCCCATTAATGTGGCATTTCAAACGGCTGTCCAGCTGAGCAGACAGTTTATTATACGCTCAAGGATTTTGGCATGTGAAGATTGCAAATTGAATACTGATTGCTCAATAATTTTAAAACTCTCATAAAAGCTGACATAGTCAAATTGTTTTGGTTTTAGTTGGGCTTTTTTCAGTGAAAGCAGCTTAGTAATTAGCACAAGTGGCAGTAGAACCCTCACTTTTATTTTTCTTTTTTTTTTTTTATAAAAATGAAAGATACTGCAATCATGTGTTTAAGTTCAGATAATTTCTTTCTCCATTTCCAGTCACACTAGCAAGAAAGTAAGTGCTTTCTCTCTACAAACAACAATAACAAAAAAGATAAATTAAAAGTTTACAGGGCTTTTTACAAATAACATTTAATTTTTCATTTAATTATTTTTGTATGTAGAAACATATTTTTTCAATTCATTTTAAGTCAAATAGAAATCTTTCTTGTCCTAAGTGTCGCCCACTCAAAAATTTGAATAGCACATCTCATATTATGATGATTTAATGGCAATTATGTATAACTGCATTGCAAACAAAAAGGTATCCTTTTTTTCCTATAGGAAGAAAGGATATTCTGCAGCTGGAGCTAACTTCTGATTTTTTCATTCATTAATCATTAACTATTCATTAACATTTACTCTTCTGTGTACAAATATTCATGAAACAGCATCAATTTTATAATTTCACAATATATTTGACAATATAAACAGTTAAGGTACTTCAGGCTAGGTGTGGAAAATAATTAACCAGCATAGAAAATAATTAACCTAACAGTGAGAAGTTAGCTCATTTCAGCTGACTGACAGGGTGTCAAAGTGATCTAGACAAGAGAGTTTGGAAAACCAAAAAGGACCAAGTTTTGATGCTGAATATGTCAAATGTAACTGAATAAATCTATTGAATACTGGGGGAAAAGGCAAAACATTCCCAATATTAAACCTTCAGAAATCTACATCTGCTTGGTCTCTGTGGGGTGAGGTTGTTAAACAGGAGTCAGTACCATTTTAACAAATCTGTGACAAAAACATCATTGTGCAGCAAATTAATTGCAGAGATTACTGAGGTTGCAAATCCAAATTCCAAAAATTGGCTGCAACCATTTCAACAGAGACTGAGGAAGCTTTTGAGGAAGCGAAGGCTGCTGCCAGCACAGCTGCCAGCTCCGGCAGTAACTGGATCAAGCTGCCCAACCACCAAGG
Source organism: Cyanistes caeruleus (assembly GCF_971803275.1). Classification (NCBI taxonomy): domain Eukaryota; kingdom Metazoa; phylum Chordata; class Aves; order Passeriformes; family Paridae; genus Cyanistes; species Cyanistes caeruleus. Next base: position 54,956,793 of record NC_141702.1, on the reverse strand, counting down.
GAGAACAGCAGTGACACCAGCTTCATGTTTGCAGGCCTTATCTGCGAAGGGAGTCATCAGGGATTATCAGTTTTATTTTGCTGTTCATCTTTTACAGGCTGCAGCAAAGATAAACAGGTATAAATATGTAGTAGGAGAAAAAAGGTAAACACGGGAAGTTTTCCGTGCTCCTGCATGTCACAGCTTGTGATGTTTTCTCCTCGCATTTTTTCACCTGGACAAAATCTCCACCAAACCTCTGTTTTTGGAAAGACCTGAGCGAACACCAAGTGCTCTCATCTGGCCCCTGTGTGTGAGGTGGCTGTGGCCCACTTAGGAGCTGTGGTTAGTGACAGGGGTTGTAAATTGCACCATGTTGCATGACTGGACCATCCACCAGCCAGAGTTGGGAGGCCCTTGCTGCTCTCACAGCGGGGGGACAGACTGAACTTGTAGGCAGAGGAACATCATCTTGTGAGGTTGCCAGTGATAATCAGCTCCAGGCTGGCAGAGTCTTGACCCTTACATTGCAATAGAAGCCAATTTGGTTGGTGGTTGTGGCAAGTATTTCCTGTTGAATTGCCTCTAATCCACAGCAAAATTCCCGTAACTGTGAAAAAGACCAGGAGCCCTAGGAAAGTCTGAAGCTGCTTGTTGAAGTCCATTGCTGATCTGTGTAACACTGGACTACATTATAGGAGCTAATTGAAGCTGTTTCTCAGCTCCTGCTATAAGGATTTCTCTGGAGCTTCATTGCTCCATGAGTTTTGCATTGTAAGCTAGTTTAGAAATCATAGAAAAATTAGCAGTTATGGTAGTTTCTGAAATATTCTTATGGGTACTTTCACTTAGCATTCAAAATGTGTCTAAAACTTCACCAAAATGCAAGTCCTTAATGAAAGGAACAAATGAAACTGGAGGTATATCTCAAAACTTTTCTGTTATGTCTGGGAGTAATGCCTAAGATGAGGTCAGAAATTCCATGGCATTTTTGGGGTTATCAATCTGTGTGGACTGAACAGTTTTCATCAAAGGATGGTACATAACGAGGCAATGATCCAAGACACAAGGGCAAGGTAGAGTTTCAAGGCACATGTTGCAAGTGTCAAGTTCTGAGCTTGGCATCAAGATGCCTCTCTGTCAGGAAAAATTAATGAGTCCTTTATAATTACTTTCTTCAAAATCTGTTAATTTTACTCCCCAACACTCCCCTTTTAATAAGTACAGAAAGAAAATTGTTTCTGCCAATAATTACCCATTTTTTGGTTGTTTTGCTGGGCTCAAAAAAAAAATCTATAGATGACAAACTGATAATCTAGTATTTCCTGTATAATTGAAAAATGGCACAATTGTTCCTCCTTTCAGTCTTGATTTGGCATATATTATTGGAAATAACTGTTAAGATAACAGTTGTTAGATTGCTGGCAACAGTAGAAGAAAAGTATGAAAAGTCCTTTAGCAATAGGAAATAATTGCTTGACAATGATTTCCTGTCTCTCTAAACTATATAAAAAAATGCCTCTATTTGATTTTAGAAAAAATGCCTGTAGTCCTTTAAACTGTAAAATCATGATATGATGACAACATATTGGCAAGATTTGTTGGGAAGCAGACTGTAAGATGTTTGAAGAAGCAAGCAGACATTCATTATGCTCTTCTCAGCATAATCCCTCTAGCAAACACAATTGCAAATACCTAACCTGCCAACCATATCTAAGTGGTCTGCACAATCAAGCCTATTATCAGGAAGAATACTTTGGTACCTATGGTGGAAAAATTGTAAGATATTCACAAAAAAAATAAGCAGGGGTGGGGATGGGGAATACATTATCAGAGTAAACTCTTGTGGCTCCTTGAAGACCTGAAAGGTTAATGCAGTAGTATATTAGTAGTAGTAATATTAAAATCAGTGCTTATCAATCTGGGAGGAGTCCAGAGTGAAGCAATAGTGTAGGTACTGCAACATCCACTGCAGCTAGAGGGTGATTCAAAGAAGATAAAATGTTCTTTATCAAGTTAAATGTTGTCTTACGATTTAAGTTAGATATCCCCTTACCTCTCATTGACTTTTGACATTTTGAAGTGAACATGATTCAACACAAACCAGGATGGGAAGAAAAAAGGCTTTTAAAATAGATGGTCAGTTGGGGGCAGAGATTTGGAAAAAATGCATAAGGTATTTAACAATGGGAATACGGCAGCTCCCTACAAATCTATATTCTAAATCCACTTTTATTTCATCCCTAGAAGTACAACAACTGCTCTATTAAATTAGGATAGACAGTGTCAAAGACCTGCAGCTGAGATTTTTGTGCCAGAGGGAAGGTCTCCTGCTAAATACTGTTCAAGATAATTTTTCATCATGTCTAACCACTTTTTGAACACATACATATTTTAGGATCTACTAAATGTAGATCTACTAATACTACTAACCCTGTAGTACAAAATCTTGCATTCTAGCTTTTAGTGAAGAAAATACCTCCTTAAATTTTAGTATATTGTTGTCACCATGTAAAATATATAGGTTGATGTAATTTGAGGAAGTTCTGTGTCCTGTATAGTAGCTTTACCTTTCAGATGCTGCATGTCTCCTTTTCAACAGCTTACAGGCAATTGGCATTCACTACCTTTTTACTGGAAACAAGTGCATGGAATGCCAAGTTTGTATTTCACTGCTGGAACAAAACCTATTTCATATGAACCTACTAAAATGTCATGAAAACAAGATTCTGGAAGAAATCTTTACTTCTAAAAAACACCTGGAATGAGGCTTTAAGTGCATCATTCTGAATTAGTGTGAAAAAAAAAATTGTGCTGCACTGAATTAGTATGGAAAAAAAAAAAATTGTGATTTCCACAATGCAAGTTGTTTCTTCCGGTGTTTCAACAAACCACAAATGATCCAGGAACTTGTTGCACATTTAAGGAAACATCTGGTATTTTAAAATATGATATTACTCAGTACACAAAATTATAATACTACACACAGGGATAATAAGAGAAAAAACATGTGTTCTTAAAAAAAAATAAAAGAAGGTATAAGATGGGAATTTAGCATTATTAACATCAATATTAACATTATTATCATCAATATTAAAATTATTAACATTAATGTTACAGTTGATAAGTATAATGTTAAGGCCAACTGGAAAATTCATGAGATAAAATTCAAAGATCTTGAAGAGGGAGGGAGGAGTGGACAGACAGAGGGGAGTACCTGGATGTAAAGAAAGAGGTACGTTTTATCTTTGTTTTTTAGTGGTGTAGATGCTGTTTCTCATCCATCTGAATTTTAGTGCCTTGTGTACAAATATTTTAACAGATGATCCAATTCAATAGAACAAAACCCCTAATGAAAAAATTTTGTTTTTTCACTCAAATTTCCTCTCCATAAAAAGGACATCCATAAAGCTTCCAAGTAATTTGAATAGTTGTGGTATTTCTGTTCTTCATAACTGTGACAGCAATAAATACTCCATGTTTCTGAAGATTTGACTATCACAGCCTTTACTGGACAGCTGGTTTTGCAATCCTGAGAGACCTCTGCACAAACACTTTTGAAAGCTTAAACACTGCCTAAGAGTAACAACTGTATATAAATTTTAAATAAAACATGAATTTCAGAGCTAATAATCTCCCAGAAAGCTGACTAGAATGATGTTTTCTCAGGGAGACTAATTTTTCCAATGTAATTATCAAACATTCAAGTCTTGCATGTTGTTAACTGACAGAAATTAATGTTTGTCCTTGGACTTCCAAGTCAGTCTATGCCTGAGCTGCTCGTTGGCACACACCTCTTGCTCACCCCATTCTGTTTCTGTGCTTCTTCTGACTTGATGCACATGTAGAAAAATCCACCAAGAAGGTGAATATGGTCTTGTGATAGGAAAAGTTCACACTTCCATCTCCAAACAGTGTGAGTGGTTGTGACCAGCACCTTAGCTCACAGTACTCCCTCAAACCTGGAGTCTTCAAGTTTGTCTTGTCACCCAGCTAACCTGTGCTGCCTCCTCTTGGGATCTCATGACAAAAAAAGTGTCCAGAGGAATTCTGGGAGAATATTTTAGTATTATTATTTTTGGGTCCATTCTCTGTTTACAAAAGCAGATACTAGAAATATTTATAAAAGTACAAAAGGATGAAAAATTGTTTCTGGCAAAGCTGCTCTGGTGTAATAAAATGAAACCATTTTTTGGGATATGTCCCAGGAAAGAAGCCCACCAAGGGAAACAATGCATGCTTAAATATTTTTGGAGTCTCCAGCAGGGTGCCTACTACTGAATCCCTGCTGCCTTATGGCCTGGGCATGTTATGCCTGACCCAGGCATCATTAAAAGACTGTCAAGAGATTCACTGAAGCTAGGTGTCAGGAAGTATAGCCACTTCTGACTGTGGAGAATACCAAGAAGTGCATTCTTCTAAGTTTGATACCAGGTCTATGCAATGCACCCCAGGATCTTCAGAAGCAGAGAAGTTCACAAGGGCAATCAATTCCTTAAGATGAAATAAAAATGTGCTTTAACTGAGAGTCGGAAGTCATTGCCCAAATTCTTCTTGCCATTGAAACTCAACTCATTGCTTTGCTTGCAGAGCAGAATTTGAGTTTGTTTTTAGGAGTCACAATATTGCTGGTGGACAACAAGAACTGAAGTCTACAGGTGAGGCTGACAGACCCCATCTAGGGAACCTGTGCTAAACCAGTCCTGAAGAGACACATGGTCAGTACTGACACCACAATTAATATGTAAGAATACTAAAAACATAAACCTTCCAGTCTCTACTCTTCTTCTTTCATACCTTCATGTAGCCCATAAGAGAAGTGGAAGGCAATACTCCTGCATCTATTCAGGAAAACCAGGTCATTAATTAATAAGCAATGCAGCCAATCCTCTGCTGACCTGAAGACAGCACTAGCTATTTCAGGCAGCAGGCTTTGAGCCCATTCACTCAATCCACTCTTTGTTTCAGCTTAATATGCAAATGAATCTTCTGAGGACTAAAGTTAAGCGTCCTTTATAAAACCCCCAAATCATTTATGTCAAGTGTGTTTTTTGCAGATGTCTACATTAAACTTAATCAGTAATTCCCCTATGTGGACATGCCATAGCCAGATTATATTGAGATGTCAGAGAAAGATTTGCTCATTCCATATTTGCTTCCCTTGGTGAGGCTTGTTTGTCCCCAGTTTCTCCGTAGTCCCTCACTTATGAGAGAGCAAATCTTGGCTAAGCATTACTCACTGTAGGTATTGCAGACATAGTGTTGCCTTCTCCTAGGAGTTCTTCCTGCTAGGACTTAGAAGCTGGAAAAAAAAAGAAAAATATCTCAAAAGGCAGATGGATGAAATTTACCTGACAACTCCTCCAGAGCAAAGCTTAAAAGCCAATTTTTATATTAAGTTTTCTCTTCATGTTTTTGTAAGAAGATATGAAGAAAAAACCCAAACTGATTTCATCATCAGCTTTTGTAGGGTTTCTTAAGACTGTCAGTGTTTAAAAACTAATATGTTCAAGCAAACCAAACTATATATTTGACTTTAGGGAGGTTGAATTGACTCAGCCAGGATGTTAGTGGTGTCTAAAAGTCATTTTATCCTCACCCCAGAAAGAAACATGATGTGTTTTTAGTTAATGTTTATTTTTGTCTGGGGTTCCTTTTTCATGGAAAGTTCCAAGAGCTCTACATATCAGATATGTTAAAAACATAGTTTACAAATTGTTGGTAAATTAGTTTGTCTCTGAAGAATTGCTTGTCTTTGGAAGGTACCTTTCTGTAATTCTTTCAGGATGTTAACTAACTGTGGGGTTGCTGAACTTAGTTACCCTGAAGGTCACTCTTATCTTCTGAACTGCAGAATAATTTGCAGAGGAAGCATATGAACAGTGGTGACTGCTGGCATTTTGAACATGGCATAGCACTTGTGCTAAGGTATTTCTCTGTTAGTTACCCTGTTAGAAACGTTGAGTGTTGGTGATCACGGTAACGTTCACTGACAGCAAGCTGGCTCATAGTGATGCCCTGTAACACACAGTTAGAGCTGCTCAACAAAGAGCTAGATGAGAATTAATGTTTTGAACTTCAAAATCTGGTTTTAATTTAGCCTATTTAGAAAGAGGTCAAGAGTATATTTTTCACTGCTCTCCATGGAGAAGAGGGATAGGGCAACCAGTTCCTTAAGATGAAGTAATGATGTGATTTAATTGAGAGTCAGAAGTCTTTGCCTGTATTCTTCTGGTTTAGCAATCCACCATGCCCCATGGGCTTTCAGATCATGTACAAAGAATTATGAAACAAGAAAAACTGTGGGCATAGCTCCATGTTCTTCCTGGCATTCTTAGAGAGCAACGGGAGTGTCTAAGAGGAGTCAGTAAATGCAGATTAACTTTTCCACAGAAACAACACAGACAATTTCTCCATGTAGACAAGTCATAGGTTCTTTGCCTCACAGAGGCATTTCCTCTGGCTTTTGTTACAGCCCTCTTTACTAGCACAATGTATAGTACATGAGCCCCACACCTCTCACTTTCCATTCTCTCAAGAGGAAATCCAACTCAGCAACCTGAGATCAATCAGGAAGACCGACCGACCTGATAAGGAGGCTGACTCACACAAGACCAACACCTGGGGCTCTCACTGTGACCTGATCTCTTATTACAGCCACCAGCTTCAAAAAAGAATAATCAGGTAGCACCAGGTGATAGTTTTGGGATGAATCCCAAACACTGATGGTCAGTCCCAGCAGTGCTGTTGCCTTTTTACTCCATCCAACCTGTACTTTGTTTACAAAAGCCTACATGTTAGCAAGGATTTTTATTTTTCAGATTCTCCACTAATTATCAGAAGATAGATATTAATGGAATAAATTTTGAGGAAGCAAGGAAGATATTATTATGCTTCTTTCTTTATGTCAACTTAAGGCCTCAAAGTATAGGCCACACATCAATCTTTTTACAAGTTTTATATGAGGAACAGAGATAAGTAAGCATTTTTTGTAGCCTATGAACAACATAAATACTGAATCCTTGCGTGGTTTACATGAAAATCATTTGGAGCAATATTTTTAATGTTTATTTAAAGCTAAAATGCCATAAATCTACTCATTCTTCCCCTTTATGGTATAAAAATACAAAGCCCCATTCTAGCAGTTTACCTCATGCATCAGCTCAAGCATATACAATTTTTTCCCTCTGATCTTTTTTTCTGAGGTTATATATCAGCAATTGGTGTTTATCTCAAGCATTGTATATCCCCAAGTCTAGTCAAAGGTGGACAGAAAGGTAGAATGTTTTTTTCACCTACTCTGGAACTCTTCAATTTATAAAACAGGCTGGTCAAGCATCCTAGGATAAGAGTTAGGTAGTTTTCTGTCACTAATGAAATCATGAAACTGATGAACAGTGATGAACTGCTGCATGCTGCATCCAAAATAACAAAAGGTGTAGGGACCATGCTGTTATGGCAGCTGCCTTACAATCACTGTCATTGTATCTCACACCTAGGAAATTTAATATGTATAATTGCCTTTGGGCTCCTGCAGTTCTTCTGTATCTTCTGACTGCTCTCATTAGATATAAATAGAAATGACCTGCAGGGCAACTTCTCTGACATGAAAGTTTCTGAGCAGACCACATCCTCCATCATGTGCCTGTTCTCCTTTTAGCCAGACTGCCTTGCCCAGTCTCTGCATAGGTTCCAACCAAAATTCATATATCTTTTTCTTATGAGGAATTGGAATAGGATTTGGCAAAGCAAGCAAAGACAACAGCATGAGTTTTGGATATGCTGAAGAGGAGAGTCATGGCAGAAATGCTGCACTGGAAAAAATTTCCTGCCCTCAGAGAATTTTTAAGACTTCAAAACCTCTCACATTCCACACCAGGTCAGAGCCATCTTTCAGGAGTGGGGACCCATCAGACAGAAGAACAGCAAAACAATTAGCAGATTGGTTATTAAGACACTCGCTTAAGTTGTGCAAAATCTGGCATCAAGTTCATGCCTGCAAGCTGCTCCAGCTCTGGATTTTGTCACCTCAGCAGGCTGTGGAGCAATATGGCTCTCATCCAGGATTCAATGAGTTCAGGTTGTTTGTCAGCTCGGGAGAAGCCCAAAAGAAAAAGTCATGGAGATGATGTGTTGGCATCTAACCTTGTTCTGAAAATTGTCTGGCTGACACAGCTGTATTGGGACACCACTGAAAGCAAATTCAGACTCTGCAAAATTATTTAATTTCATGGATCTGACTAATTCATCCAAACAAAAAAAAAAAAAAAAAAAAAAAAGCCAACACCAAAAACCACTAAAACCCAAATAAGTTTTATTAGGCTTTTTCTGACCAACTCTATCCATGCCTTTTTCCTCCTAGCTAGTCAAAAGCACTTTGTACAGACATTTTCTCGCCCAGCATGACATCGCCTGTCATTCTTCCCAACCTCACAAACACAGCTGGAAGTAAAGCAAGTATGGTTTTCCTATCCACATGTTCAGTAATATGATTCACAAGCAACCAAAGCAGAGCATGAGCTAGGACTGATGAAATGGCTGCACCAGCAGTGCTCATACAAATCCTGGCCACACAGATGCTTTTTATTTAAATTGCAGTAAACCCAGGCAAGTTCCTCAAGTTACTGGTTGGCAAGGGCTTGAGGTGTTAATTTCATAATTAATCACTGTCTCAATCAAACAGGTCTTGCATTATTAACTTCCTAAAGCAAAAATGCCTTCTTTTTCTTTCTCTTAATCATTATTCACTGAGGCAGAGTCATTGAGGTTCATGGATAGCAGTTGCCTGCTATCGTGGGTAACTCTGTAATTCAGCCTGATTCAAAGGTTGACCAAGCTTTACAAGCAATACTTTAAAGTATTTTTGTTCATCCCTTGCAATTTTCATAGAATAGCTGTTCCAGAAGCCTACTGGAGAAAATCTGTCTTCTGATTTCCTGCTGGAATCTACAGCTCGCAAATTTATCATGTATCATTATTATTATTTGGTGCTAACGTTTTTCACTATTATAACCCACTCTCTTTTTTTCTTTCTCTGCTGATCATCACTACTATCACTCCTAGCAAAACAGCTAGAAAGAGTAGTTAATCTCCTCTCAGGTTGTGGGTTTGCTCTGCTAAACAAGAGAAGATTTAAAATCTCTTGTTGTTTGTGAAGAGATTCAAGTAGTTAAGCATATAAGGATTTTTTTTTCCATATGATATCAGAGCCTTTTGTTGCTTTTTCTCCAAAATGAAGTCACCTAATACCTATATGGTATTACAGTGTTCCTTACATTTTGGAGTCTCTTTCTTGTACTAAAAAACAACAAAAATGTATCATCAATATGTATTTTCTAGCCTTACATGAGCTCCACTCTGTTTCTACCTCCAACAACAACCTCTGAAAGCCATGTGGCTCATTATTTGTCAAGCTGTTTAATTGTCAGTCTGTCCAAGCTAGGACAGGAGGTGTCACCAATGGCAGTCACACCCTTTTTCACTTTGAAGCAAGTTTTCTGTCACATAAGAGCTTTCTGAAGCCCTGTGTGCACTCTGTACAGGCTTCAGGATGTCTAAGACCACATTATTGGAAGTTTCACTGCTACTGATGGTCATCCCAGGTCTACACACAATCTTTGTGCTACCTGGTCTGAGCTGGCCAAACCAAAGTAGCTATATGTGAAACCATTCAGAATTAATATCTGAAGAAGCAATGATACCATTCTTCATTTTCTCCCCTCTGTTTGGCCATTAGGGCATCACCACAGTTCCTCAGTGCAGCCAAGCACCTGTGGCCAAATAAACACCAACACAGATGGAACACCTCATTTCCATTCAAAGTAAAGAGTACAAGTTGACAGTAGTTCAAAAAGGACTTTGAGCAGTTAAAAAACAAATGGATTATCAGAGACGAGGAGGAAATCACAGTTTTCTTCAGTTTAACCTCAAACCTCAGTAAACAAACCAAGACGTCACACAGGAAAAACCTTGAGCATAAACAGGACACTGATGTGTCATGTCCCATATGTCATTATCCCATGCTATAGCTGTCCAGAATAGCTGTGCAGCTTGGTTGGACAAGAAGTAGACTGTGGATTCAGTGATTCATAAAGCAGAAGCTTCAGCCAGAACAAACTTTGTTCAGTGCTATTTTACGGTGAAGTTATTCTGCATTAATCACAGTAGAGAAACACGTAATAGAGAACAGAAAATCAATTCCTATGAAAAAATAGAATTTCTCTTACAGTGGGTTTCATAAAGTTCCTGAATTGTTCAGATTTCATTTTGATTTCATGTCATGTATCAATTGTGTTTCAAAAGGTGCCATTTTTTACAGCCATCAATTAGCAAATTTGTCAAGTAATATTGCAGCATTATGCCTATGGTTGTATTAGGTTATTCATAGATGGAAAAGTGGGAACTTTCTATAATTGCACTAACAGCAGGTAGTAATTTCTCCCTGCTGCTTTGAAATATATGCTGGTTATTATGCAAGATACAAAAATATTTTTTTCTATTTTTATTTCTCTATAAAGATTTCACATTGCTTTTATGCACATTTTTGGCAATGCTTAGAAGCTTTTAATAATAGAATGGTTGGCAGTACTACTGACAACATTTCTGCTGAATTATTTCTCTTAAGCATTTTTCTTGTGAAGAAGACATTAAGAGAAGAACTATATATTTCTGTAATCCATATAGATTTGCAGTATTTCTCATGCAATGGTGTTTACTTAGAAGTTCTCAAACACAAATCATTCAGACCAACTGAAATTTTCTATCTAAGGGTCTATGTACAAGTACATTAAATTCAATCTGTACCTCAGAGAACAATTATGATGCCATGTAAGTTATCATAAAATGTAAAACTTTTTTGTGATGGAAAAATGCTTATTTCTGGGTTTCCCACAGCCCATTCTATTCCTTTATGTGATTTTAATGACTGAATTTATCACTTCTACATTAAACATTCTGAAAATCCTGAGTTGCAGAAACAATATGATTTCTGGTCTGAGAAAGCATGGGTGGCAGTGGTCATAGTCCCAAAGACTGAGCATGAAATTAGTTCATATACTGGCTTTATTCCAAAGTAATAGTTTAGGAATTGTGGTTGGCACATGAGCAGTGCAACCATATGCTAAGGGCCAAGTTGGAGAAAGGAGCTGAGACTTCTTTCTTTGCAAGTGTCAGCAGCTGGAGAAGACCAAGATCACACTGAGACACAGATGATGGGGAGAAACATGACCAAGGCTGGGAAGAGACAAAGACGCACACTGGAGCAAGAGGATGATGACCAGGAACCATGGGAAAGATGTTGGGCAGCAGACACAGCCAGTTGCGTGTCACACAAAAAAAAACCAGGAACTTAGGTGGTTTCTTCTTCTGCCCAATATTGTAGGTCAACTACAAAAAGAAGTCACTGACTGGTCCTTGTGCCCTCCACAGCCCTTATTTTCCTAAGCAAATATTACTGGTCCTTTTAGAAACATGCTTCCCTGCCATCTCCCTTCCCATCACACAGCATCCTGTTTGCTGTCACTCTGCCTGACACTACCTTTAGGAATTGAGATTATAGTGAATTATTTGTTGCCAAACCACCAAAGGCAAGTTTGATACACCAAACAGCACCTACAAATTGTTGGAAATGTTCACAAATTAAAATCTCATGAAACAAAATTAAAATTTTCTGAAACAAATATGAGCTCATATCATGTTTCCTCAGCCTATACAGCTAAACTGTTTCCAAAACTTCGTATTACCGGTAAGATTGAGTTGCATACCACATAAAATGCGATCTAACTCATAACTGGGTAAAGGAAATGAGGTAAGATTTCTCATTCTGTGGAAAGAATTAGGGTAAGCAACAGCTTGAACTCACCTTTCCCATGCGTCTGCATTTAAGCTTTTAAAAACATAAAGGAAAGAAAAAATTCAATATTTTGTGGTTTTTCTGCGTTAAGACAGTGCTTTCTTTCTGATCTTTCTCCTCTTCATAACTGCAGGCTCATTTGTAATGCTTAATGATGCTAGGGAGATATCCAGTATCTGTAATTTGAACAAAAAATTAAAAATAATATAAACTAATGAGGTGAAAAGATGCAGACAATGGCCTTTGGGGAACAGTGGAAAGGAGGGCTGCAAACTGATGACTTTGGAATATGCTACCTCATGACACTGTGTTCAGAGATGCAGAAAAGGCATCCTTTTGCCTAAAATGAAGGAGAAATTCATAATGAGAAATTAAAACTTACTATAATTTCTGAATCATGTTTTGCATTCTTGGCTGATGGGGATATCCTTCAAATGTTCCAGAAATGATAGAAATTGTATTCACAGATGTAGTTTTGGTAGCTAGACACAATTCCATCAGCTAAATAGGAATGAAGAAAAAAGTCCAAATCAGCACAGCTGAACAGATGGAAATGACATTCACTAGCCTGCCTGAAAAGCAAACAGCTTTCTTTTTCAAAATGCTTTTTCTCAGCAATTCCCTGTAAATCCTCCTTCTTCCCTGGGAAGAACCAGCTGGTTACTCCTTAGATTCAAGAGAGAATTCTGTGGTATGACCTGTATATGATATAAAGAGAAGGACAGAGAGATTTTTAGTTCCCATAGTTGTAATGGATTTTTTTTTTTGGTTGACCAAATTGTGTCTTTTATGTTTACAGTTGACTGACACAGCTTTCAGCTGTGCTGATGAGTGTTAAGTGGCTCATACAAAAAAGTCTGACATATCTGAACTGCAGGACTACATGAAAACTTTTATCCTGCCTGCAGAATAACAAGCTTGTATTCTGCCACTAACAACAACAACAAAAAAATCAGAGCAATATATAAAGTACTTCAAAAAGCATTCCTGAAAAAGCACAAATCTTAGCCTTGGGCCTTTGAAGCATTCCCATTGCTGAGTAGAAACTAGAGGTCTATACTGCCTCCACTAGTGTCCAACATATCCGATGGGTCAGAGTCTACCCTCAGCAAGTTTGGGTGGGTTTTATCAAGGTGTACAAATACCTGAAGGGAGGGTGCAAAGAGGATGGAGTCAGGCTATTTTCAGAGGTACCCAGTGACATGATGAGAGGCAATGGACACAAGCTGAAACATAGGAGATTCAACTTAAACATAAGAAAAAAGCTTTGGTGTATTAAGATCCACTATGTTTGCAGTGATCTGTAAAATGCATCTAGACTAGCATTCAAGTTACATACAGGTCTTTCCAGGTTTTGCCTCCTATAACTAGACTTTGTAGGCATTCAGAGATCCTCTTGAATTAATGTGGATATCCTTTCTTGAGCAGGCTTAGACAAACAAAGGTTACTGAAGAGGAATAAGGGAGAAAAAATGGGGGTTTTGATTTAAGGAATTTATGGAACTTACCTTTGGTTCATACCCCCACCAAAATGTGGAGCCAGACCTAGAGATCATTTTTATTTCAGCTATGTGGCACCAGACAGTGCAATTTTTTGAACTCAGTTGTCTTTTCTGTGTGATTTGCAAGCACAGCTGGATTTAGTATGGTTGGCAAATCTGTTTGTGAAGTCAAAAAGTGGCCAAAATTCACTTATCCAGTCCTGGTCTTCCTGAGAGAATGGTTTCTAAATCATCTCCTACTGCCATTGTAACTGTGATTATGGGACCTGTTGTTAAGGCACAACCTGGCAGAGAAATGTCATCCTTACTGCCAAATATCGGATTAGTTAAGCCTCTTCTTTGGTAGGAAGGAAAGACTGTGCCTGCCACCTGCCCAGATGAGGTTGCCGTGCCTTTTAGCTTGTACACTCTGTACAGTCCTTCATCTTGTACAAAAACACACATCCCTTTAGGGAGTTGTTCCATCTATTAGGCAGCAATCTGACTCACTGATAAGAGGCAAGCTAGATGCCAAACAAAGCTCTGAAATTTTGTCTTTCCTTAAAAAAACCTCTGGAAAGCCAAAGTACTCTTCCTCCCAGTCATGCTTCTCTCACCTAGGGTAAGACCTGGAGAAATGCACTTCTTTGCAGCCAGTCTTAGGAAGCACTCGCTCTTCTTCCAACTCCCAGCCATTACAGGCAAAGCAGGCTGTGGCTGAGCTTCCTGGACAGTGGGCAGGTTGGTTTATGGGACACATCAGTAGCCAAGTCTCCTTGATATGCACTCATAAGCAACTGGCGTCCTTGGCACTTCTCCTGCTTTAAGTCTAGTTGATGTCAAACCCGATGCTGTCCCAAGTCCTGACCCTGACTAATACCAATTTGAATTCCAGCCAGCACTTCTCATCCTTCAGAGAACACTCCCATTCTTTGGTCCATGCTTCAGGGTCTGGGAAGGATTTGTATTTCCTGCCACTTTCAGACTATGGTAAAGAAAGTCATGCCGGTAGTCTTCACTTCTCCCTCCCCAGGGAAATTGTGGTGGGAGAGGCAAGTGCTGCTCTAAGAGGACACTTCTGAGACTCCACTTTTCTCAACACTTTGTATCCAGAGACATGATAGATTTTCTTGCCTTCCTATTGACAGTCTTTCACCCAGAGGTAGTAGCTCCCTCACTTCACAGAAACGGCACAGTAAAGATAGGAAAAAAATCCGTACTTACAAACACAATTGCACATGTTGCATATGAAAAATGCCATCATCCTGTGTACAAACACTGCAGAACCAGTGCAGGAGGTGGTTTTTAAAAGCAGCCTTTTCTATATATATCCACTGACACTACTTCCCTTAAGGGAGTATGTCCAAGGCAAAGGGTATTCTGTGCCACTTCAGTGTCTGCACTCAGCTTTGAAGGTACTTCAGGGAGGAACTGACAAAAAAACAGCAGTCTCAATAATAAATATTAAGTGGAAAAAAAAGGTTGACAGTCTCACAGAGCCAGGGTGTGGTGCTGGGGAAACAGTAGCCCTTCCTAAAAAAGCATCAGTTAAGCTTTTCCTTGCCCTGCCTTTTCTGGAGCAGGGTAGGCTGTTTCCCCTGCTTACTTTCTTTCATTATTACTCTGCCTTGCTACAGACTACACATAGGTAGTGCCAAGCTTCTATATTTGCTTAGAGGTTTTGTTCTAATACTCTAAAACTTAAAAGGACCCAAGCATAAGAGAGGGAAGCAGCAAGGTCCTCCAGAGTTCAGATTTTCAATGTCTACAGGAGCACTCATTTTCTTAACTTCAATAATGCTCTGTGGAAAATCATGTTTTACAGAATTTACATTTTTAATTCCCACATGGAAGATGGCTCTGAGAGCTGAGACTTGGAAACATCTGCTTTTACAGTCAGCAGATTAATTTGTGGCTATTCCACTTCAGCCTTGGGAGTTTCAGAACTGGCTGAAATACAGAGAAACAAAGGGTTTACCAATTTGGGAAAGCTATACTCACATCCCCTAGGAAACAGAAATTTGAAATATTCAGAAACAGCATAATTTCTTAGATCTTAGGACAAAGAAGAATGATTAACAAAGGAAGATTATGTTTTTAAATTAAATATAGTGTGTTTATTTTGTGTTGTCTATTTGTTGTTACTTTAACTTTTGAATTTCTCAGCATTTCAAAGTAAAATAAACCAAATCTATTTTATACATTTAGTCACTGTTGTTTTGTCCCACTCTTCTACAGTAAGAGCATAGATATTTCTTCTTGAGATAGGGTATGATTTACCATGAAGTGAAAAAACAGTTGTGCTCTTAATTGGTGCAGTTTAGCAGAAGTCTCTGATTTAGGTGGGCAGACTTAGATGTCACAACACTGTAGGGTGGTGAACTACAGCTCCGTGACGTTGTAATGGTTTCACTGAGATAAAAATCTTTATGTTCCCTTTGGTCCCATATCATGATTTTAAGATCAGTTTTGCTAAACTCTGGGCATACACTGATCATCTTGGCGACAAAAATGGTGTGGTGGGTTTGGATTTTCTGTGCAGGAAAGGTTGGAAGTTTAAAGTTTCCTTCTTTAAACAGGCACAGCTCCTTCAGTCCATAGTTAATTTTATAGATTGAAACACACTCTGACATGTTTCTTTATAATGCCACCACTGTGCCTATAAATCAAATGGTCAATTTTCTGCTGTTTTCCTTTCATGAATATCATGTTATTCAAAAATGCACTCAGAAACATTTGTAGTGGAGTAGCTCATCTCAACATTTATTACCGGGTGACATTTTTTATTATTGGGTGTCCCTGTTACTGGGTGACATTTTTGTATTAGCATAATCTGGGAATTTCCACTGTCTTCTCCAATTTACCTGTCCTCAGTAATAATCTGTGTACTGCACAGTGTTACAGAGTATCTATGTACAAAGTCTCTACAGAAAGAGTAACTATTTATTTAGGATGTTACTACTAATTCTGTGCTCTAATCTCAAGTTTATCTATTTAAAAATAGACACAAACATTTCATCATCACCAGGCATTTGGAAACCATTGCAAATACAGGCAAATACCAAGACAAAATACTTCTGTGTAGAGAATTTCTTTTACCTCTTCATGTTCAAAATAGTTTAAGATTTCTGAAGGGTACAAGAATATAACTCATTCACTTCACTTGTTACTAGCATAATGAATTAATCCAAGTGGAAAACACAGGTGATGATCACTTGCACTACATACAAACTTTTTGTGACTCTGAATATGTTTCCATGTGAATTAATGGGTGAGAAAGAGAAATTCAGAACATTTGAGGACGTGCTTGTGTTAGAGAACCATAACCTCTCTGATAAACACAAGGGAAAAAACACACACACACCTCTTAAGCTATTTAATTTTTCAGCTCCATTGTACAAGTATTTTATATACTATTTACAATTCTGGTGTCTCTGTAGTATAAAATACATTCCTTTTGCATTTTTGTTTAATCATTACTACTAGTATGAATATAATATAAAATAACAAATGTCATGTATTTTTATAGTAATATCATATATTAGTTTTTACATAATAAAAATATATTCTGTGTTTTGAAAGCCTGGCTCAACAATGATGATTTAATTCACTTTAGAAAATTTCATGTATAACTTTTATTCAAATTTTGTTGGCACAAAAAACTTGAATGAAAAACACAAATTTGAAAACTACTCCCACGTACTTAAGCAAGGAAATAAGTGAAATCACTTAAATTTTCTTTCTTCCAATCACTGACCCCTTTTTCAAAGATGGTCATTCAGTCTGAAATATTGGCAAAAATGTCTTTAGCCGCAAGATCTCGGAGACGGATTCATTTCTTTCCTGGTAAAAGTCAAGCCCGGTTAACAGCTCCACATCCCGAACACGTGCAGAGTGAGCCTGAACTCTTTCTTCAACCCATTCGGCCAGTGTCTTATTTTCCTGTCAAAACAAACAAGAACAATGTTCAAACACATAAAAGGCCCTCTGTTGTTTGGTGGCAGTGTAAGGCAATTACCAGTGCTTGACAGACTAAAGGCCTCCAGTGGGTAAAACTTCTTTCAGGCTTTCCTAGGCATTTTTACAGCCTTGCTTTTAGGGTTCTCATTTAAACAGAATCAAGAACTCAGTCTTGATTGCTGGACAGCAACAATAGCTGCTGGTTAGATGGGGAAAACAATGGAAATGTAACCACTAACCAATCAAAAATATTTTCTGATCTTTTCCTACAAGGGCTTTTTTACAAACGGATGGTAATTTGCTTTTTCATTAACAATATCTGCTTCTGACACAATTGCTCCATGAAATTTATGTTGCTGCCAAACATGATTAATATAAAGTTCAAAGATATTTGGGGTTTACTGCTAAACTTTAGATATTACATTCAATTTCTAAAGTTTAGTGACTCATTCATTCTAATAATTAGTCAACCCTCAATTACAAAAAGATCTCACTGGGAAGTTGTGGATTATCCACACTACAAATGGGGAAGCACAGAAGTTGTTTCCAAGTAGGGCAAGCTTGCACCTGTCTGGAGTTACAAGTTCAAAGTTATAAATAAACTAAAGTCTGTGAGGAGCAGTTGAAGTTTGTGCAGCTGTACTTGTGCAGTATATGCACACTGAGTTTAGGAACTTTCTGCAACCCACAGTTTGTGGAATATAAACTCAGATGCCTCAACAATACATATTACACTCAGATAATGTATGTTGTTTGCTACAAGGCATAGGAGTTACACTGTTAGTGGTAAGCAGAGATTTTATTTAATTCAAGTATGAATTTTAATTGCAGGACCATCCATCCAAATGCCTGCTGTCTAATTTCTCATAGAGGTGGAATAAGTAACTGAAGGAATTTTCTAGCAACTGAAGGGAATAACACTCCAAGACCTCTGATACTTCTGGATTAAGTTTATCCTGCAGTCTTCCATAAAGGTGTCTCATCTCCCTGCTGCCTGTGCTGCTGTTCTCAGCCCTCCTCAGGTGACAGCATTTCCTAGTCTTCTTATCTCACCTTCCTTTCTTCTTCCTTGCCTCCTATCAGCTCATTAGTTTCCAGCTACCCCTCCTGGAGCTCCTTGCTCTTCCGGTGATTGCTTTAACTCTCATGGGGAGTGAGTTAATTTCACAGGCTGATAAAGATTCCCTGGATGACTAGATTCCAATGGGAATCAGTTCACAAAGTTCATTGGCACACAGGAACATAGAATTATACTTACAGCACAGCTTTCAGAGTTGTCAGGTCTATGAGGAATGATGAAAGACAAAGCATCCAAGGACCCTGAGCAGTTCAGTGGAGTATAGGATGTGTTCTTGCAGCTTGTCAGAATCACATAGTAATGGGTTGGGACAGGGATTTTTGTATTGTTTACATACCTATGAAACAAACATTAATTAAGGTATTTACTGAGATAGCAGGTACTAACACCACTGAGGCAATTAGAAACCTATAGAATTTATCTCAGCATATATCTTCCAATACTATATGACTTAAATTTCTTTTGGAATTGAAAAAAAAATATCTGGTGGGATAAACAGCCTCACCATTTATTTCATGAAGAGTCAAACATACATGGATTACTCTGTGTGCTACAAGCAGTCCCACTGAAACAGGACTGCTTAACATGGTCAATACTCTATTTTGCCAAAGCCAGAGATCTCTACATCTGGAAGACTCAGAATAGAGCATCATATTTACCCTTCATTATGCTAAGAATTTCAACCATGTGGATTGGAGGAGAGTGATGAGAAAATTACCTTCTGTCTCCTTGTCATTGAGAAATGCCAGAACAGTGATTTGTGGCTGTGTGCTGTAGAAACCAGTTTAGGTTACTCAGTTGAAAGTGTCTTTGCTGCCATTTTCTGACTATTCTGCAAACATGGTCACTCTTGTCTATAAGGAGTTGAATATTTCCCAAGTTTTTTTGTTCAAAACAAAAAAAAAACAAAAAAAAAAAAACCAAATTCACTGAAATTATTTTACTGCTTTGTATGACTGCCTAACCATGCTGACTGAAACATGCTTATTCCAAACTGGAGGCAGCATTATGTGGTCAACTGGGTATTACAACATTCTCCTAGGAAGGAAGTTGTAGTCTCTCCTCCCTTCCACCCTCTTACTACGTGGCAGGCTGATTTTCCCATTCTCAAACCATTTTTAACAGATGTGGTCAAGTCTAGCCTGAATAAAACATCTCAAGTGACAGATTCAGCTGTGTAGATTTCCCAGCACCTTTCTACTCCATAAATGCTCTTACTCTCACAAGGTATTTTCCCTAATCTAAGTTGTTCTAATTCTGTTTTTATTTCCTTCTATCCTTATTCACTGACTTAAATAATTGGCATTTATAACTGATGCATAAATATGTCAGATGTTGCAGTGAGCTGTGTAAGCCATAGTTGTGCAAAAGGTACCACTCAGGAATGTTACATTTTGCATTTCCAGTTATGTGATTCAGTGAAGGCAAACACACAAAATGACCTTTGATGAAACACATCAGTTTGAGACAATAGGAAAAGACAACAAACAGGTGAGTGAGCACAACATGAAAGTGAGAAAATTATGCTTAAGCATGTCTCCTGCATGTTTAAATGTTATATATTCTCCCAGCATTTCTGATGCAGAGGCCCAAAATCTAAAATCTAGGCATAATCTTGGTAAAATAGTTACTAGCCTGTACCTGTATACATGTGTAAAGATGCACATGTAACTGCACAGCTTTTTTACTCTTTACTTGAACTTCAACTTCTATGGCTCTGTATCTGTTTGCAAGAACATTTCCTGTTGTATGAGTAATAGTGGATGTAGGATTACAAAGAGAATACTGCATTCTCCATGGTACTTGTTTCTTGGTCTTTTTAAATAATAGTTTGTGTGGAAACACAGTGATTTAGAGTTTGACTTCTGACTGTTCCATGTACTTACTGCTTAATTTCACCAGGGCTGTCAAAATGGCCATCATAATTGTAATCGAACACTGGTCCACTGATAACGTTTACCCCATTCCTTTCTCTAGCATACTTCTGAAGAAGCACATTATGGAAATAGTCCCATATGTCTGTCATAAAAAGAAAATAAAAGCAAAATTAATATCAATTGAAAGTAATTTCACTGCTGAAAAAATAACGTATTTCTATTTTCACCGTGGATTAAAAAAAAAAAGTTCAGAATTAAACTGCCCATAAAATCAACTTTTTGTCACACAAAACTTGGATTTCATCAGAAGGGACGTACTCCCACCTGCCATTGAAAGAGGTGCTGAAAATGCTATTATAGTCCTGCAAGACAAATTGCAATACTGGAGTGGACAATGATTCAGTCTAAAGCTGAAGCTACAAACCTACAGCTGAGAGCTTTCATTTCCACCTGATCTGCCTGTGTGACAAACAATAGGGACTGACAAAATGGTTTTGTGAGAGGAATACTCACCACCTGAGTGTTAGATTAACTGTACAGAACTCATACCAAACATTGCTAGACAATCTGGCTTATTTCACAGATGTCATTCCAGAAAATACAATTTGTAGGATATAAACTACTGAGATTATTCAAATATTTCCAACTGGCATGGCAAAAAAAACCTGACTGGTTTGGGGCATTGAGGGCATCTCCTATTGATCGTTTATGGTATATAGAATATTCTTGCGGTTTTCCTTGAAAAATTTGATTTTTCACTCTGTGATTTACTCGGAAGATTAAAAACAATTAAGTCTTCTGTATCCCTGGTTTTTTTTTGTATGAGTGAATGAATAAATGAGGTTTGAATGTATTAGAAAGGTAGTCACATAATCAGGTCATTTCCAACTTTTTCCTTACATAATTCCTCTTTTTATGCATTTTCTAAGAAAACAAGCCTCGGCCTAAGAGTAAAATGGGATCATAAGCAGTTATAGAAAATTTCTTATCAATGATTACAAACAAATGTGAGTCAGGCTGAATAGGAAGAGCTTACCACACTTGCATAATAAAAACATCTATTATAGAAGTAGTATTGCAAGATTAATATTCTTGAGGTCTTCTCTTCAGATTTCCAAAAAAGAAAAAGTGCCATTTTCATTCACCTTAAGCATTTTCCCAAGGGAAATTTTTATGACCGCTTCATAGCTAGGGTTTCATATTTGGACAGCACAGAGGAGATGAAGAGCAAATTCAAAAGCAAACAGGTAAGCAGAGATAAGCAGAAATCAGACGGGACCATACAAAGAAAAAAAAAAAAAGAAAACCCATATAATTATGCTACAAAATTTCAAATATCTACTTTTAAAATGTTTTAAGCATATTTTCAAAACATCTAGATATACAGCGGGCCATGCATTAATGTTTCAAATTTTTGTGATAGCTTTATCAAATCCAGAACAATAATTATAGAAAATTAATCATATTTAATCAAAATTTTGCAACCTACCTTTGAAAGCTCTATACATGGGAACAATATTGCTGGTGAGTAAGGCATCATACTGTTCAAAATCAGATGAATTGTAATCTATATAAAAAGACCAAAATATAAGTGAATGGAATACTATACAAAGACCAAATGGTTCATGTGTCACTATAAATTGTAGGTACGTGTAAATCAATTACATTTGAGCATGAGTGTGTGATTCTACTGCAAACATACCTCCAAATTCGTTCAAGAAATCTACTCAATAAATAATAATTATCAAATTTGAAAATAGGAAATGGATATTTATGCAGAGGAAGAGGGACAGCCTTTCCTTCCAAGCCTTTACATCATTCCAACCAGTTTTCATCGCATTCAAGTTGTTCCATTTTTTAAAAAAACCCTTGAATGTTCTAAACCAAAAATATTTAGATACAAGTAGCAGCTGCCCTGCTTTTGGTCAGTCTGTGAACACTGGAAACCTTTTTGTGCCCATAATGCTAATCCAAAGAAGATTGTTTTGGTGTTTGGGTATATGTTTAAACATAAACCCACATCCAGCTGATTAAGACTTTCTAAGGTCTCTCTATAAAAAGAACCATGCTCACTGGGAGGATAGAGGAAACTGTGGGTCAAGTTCAGCTCTTCTGGGTAGTCAGAACAATTTTGGCTCCAAGCAACGGGGATTCTAACATCAGGCCGCAGACAGTCTGAAACAGTGGGAGGAAGAGGAGATGTGTTTTCCTGTGAAAAGGAAAAAAAATCTTACACCCACGGCTGTGGCTAAGCCAATGCTTTGTATGGTTTTAACTTTCTAGAATGGACTTGATTGAATCTTCCCCTATTTTCATAGTGAATCAGGTCAATGCAAGTAATGGACACTAATGTTTTCTGGGTAGTGTTTTTCTTCTACTTCTGTTTTTAGGTAATTCAGGGAAATCCGTATGCACCGTGTAAAACTGTAGCAGCAAAATAAGGTTATACCTTAGACAAAAACAGATCTCATATTTGACTCATTCGTCACTTTTACATATTTCTGGAAACACAAACTCAATGTCACATCCTCCTGGAAAGCAGCTAGTATATAAAAATGACACCATCACCTCATCTTGACATCTGAGAATGCAGTCTCCATAAGAATCTGTGCTGCTGAAGAGCTACAGATCAAGAAATCCACAGTAAATTTAGTACATTTTACTGCCTTTACTAACTTCACCAAAACATGTTAACATGCTAAGATCTGGCTAAAAGTGATTCTGATGACTTTAATTCTTTCTATAACCTTCACTTTTTTTTTTTTCTGTAACCTTTTCTACAAATTTTTTCATATTTTTACAATAACACGTGGTTTTTTGTGTTTAACATTTTTGCGTTAAACTTTTTTATGTTTAACTTTTGTTTTCATGCTCATTTACATGTAACTTTTTTTCATTTTGGTAAGACTGGAATATATTTTTCATTACACCTTTGTAAACAGAAGCTGAACATCTAATTTGATTTTCAGTACATTGCTTGTTTTGATCAATTAAAACCAAGCAAAAATAAAGAACTGGAATATTCTCCTTATGCCTCTTTGTACTCCTTGATTTAATTTCTTTAGTTACTTTTATCAGAATTCAAGTAGATGTCATATTATGGTCAGGTTGTATATTAATGGAAAACATATATACCACATTGAATGAAATATAAAAACCAAAAGTCTTTCTTTGACTCCTGAGCAGATCATATGTCAGGGAAAAAAAAAAATTCATCACCAATTTGGATCTTCCTATGGCAGGTCAAAGTATCATAATATCTCCTGAAGGAAGCAGTTAAAACTAAAAATTGGCTGTGCCTATCACATCATGGACTGTCCTTATTGATACAGGTTATTACTTTTTGATGAGCCAGTAATTAATGTCAGGAAGCATGAGTTATTTGCATTACATAACAGAATTTAAGCATCTGCTGTGATCTCTTATGTCAAATTCAGCCTCCTTCAGAAGTGCTTGTCTTTTTGCAAGAAAATGTGCCCTCCTCCCTGGCAGGTGAGTATAAAACCTTGAGAAAACATATGTCCTTCAACCTTAAATTTTCCTTACTCCTGAGAATACTAAGTAACCAAAATGCTGAATCTTTTATTTATGATCTGCAAGTGTATGCTATTCATCCAGTTTCAAAACTTCCAAAGCACACAAAACCAGCAAAAGCCCAGCCTGCATTGCCTAGTTTAATATTTAAGCCCTTCTTTATAGCTACATAATGATGAGTTATATCCCATCTTACAATTTGTGTAAAGCCCTGCAAAGGCTGCATTCAAACATAATTAACCCAGGGTGCAATAAAAATTCAGTAGAAAGTGCAGCTTTCTGTCATTCCCAAGTATTGCAGCCAAATCTCACAATCAAAGGTGTTGGCTCTCTCCTTCTGTCCTTCCACAGGTGTTATGATTTACAAAGCCTATTTCTCTTGATTAGCACATGTAATAAAAAATCATAATGTCAGCTCACTGTGCAAGGTAAGTCAGTGTGTGAGCTCTTACACTCAGAGTCTTTCACTGTTGTGTCTCTGACACTATTGCAGATGGAATTTACTATTTCCTACACTTTCTACAGAAAACATACATCACTGTATTAGAGTCTGCTGTCACTTATATCCTCCAATACTTCAGTCTCAGTCATTCACTGCTTCCCACAATGTCACATAAACTGCTAAAAGAAACTCCTGCAAAATATGCATTTCTCTTAATTTAGATGATAAGCTGAGCAAGAACTTCCTTTATACACTGCCAGTGTCTGAAGGAGACCTACAGGAAAGCCAGAGAGGGACCCTTTGTCAAGAACTGTCATGATAAGACAAGGAATAATGGGTACAAATTGAAAGAGGGGAAATTTAGGTTAGATATTAGGAAGGAATTTTTTCATGTGAGGGTTGTGAGACACTGGAACAGGTTGCCCAGGGAGGTTGTGGATGCCCCATCCCTGGCAGTGTTCAAAGCTAGGTTGGGTAAGGCCTTGAGCAACTGGTCTAGTAGGAGGTATCTCTGCCCATGGCAGGGGTGGGTTGAGATTAAATGATTTTTAAAGTCGATTCCAACCCCTTAACCTTCTATGATTCTATGATTCTTTGCTAACTGAGGATTTGTTTTTCAACAAAGGAAAATGTCTGAAAAGTTATTTGGGTTTTTGAGCTTTTTTAAAGCTCAATATTAAAAAGATTGCATCTCTGGTGGGACTTAGTTATATTTTTAAAGCAAAAGAAGACAAAAATATGCCCACAATTAACTAGTTTTCATTTGGGTAATGCATTGGATAGCAAGGTTTAAGGGCAGATCTTCAAATATGAAATGTAAACAGTCCTTGTTGAAATGGACATTTGTTTAAATGACTTTTAGCCTTCTTGGGATTGGATTCATGATCCTTCAACCAAGATAGTGAAGAATCAGTATGGAGTGACACTTTATGAAATACTATCATTTTAGCAGCATACATTTGATTAAAATAATTTCCTCATACCTGTACTGATGAAATAAGAAATCACATAGACATCAATAACAGTCCTCTTCAGACAGAAGAGTCAACATAGAAAGTATTTCCCCAAGACAACTTAGAAAAAGGGTCAAATTATAAGGGGAAGTAAGCCCATGAATGTCCATTAGTTTACTGACCCTGAAAACTCAAACAATTTATTCTGGGTCCACATACTCTTGAACGCCCAGAGGTTCATTCAACTAGAATTACATTTTTCAGAAGTTATATCATGCAACAGAGAGCAAAGAACATACAGAAATATGCATTAGTGCAAACTGTCTTGTAGAACTGCACAAAGGGTATTTAATAGGAAAAAGATCATGTTACTTATAGGAAATCTTAAAACTTCTTATTTGGGAAATCACAGCCTGTTTTTCCACAGGAACTGGCAGGCAAGATGGAGAATTGTCCTGACAGCATATCCCTTTTACAGAACAGCCTTAATAGAACCAGCTCACCAGCAGCTCTACTCTCCTATATCTTTTGTGTCCCTAACAAATGGTCATTCCCACTTTTCAAAACTCTATTTAAGATAGTTGAAATTTGAATTATATCAAAGACACTTTTTCTTTTTCAGATACAAGAGCCTTAGTCACATGACATCCACCAGCCATTAAACAAGGTTCCTGATGAATGGACCACATTTTTAATCCATTAGATCCTGTATTTAAGAGTAGTACAGATATTTGATAACCTACAGGCTTTTTCACAGTGTATGCAGTCCACAGTGGCATCCAGATACCATAGCTGTATCCACTCACATACTGATGATGGAAAAGGAGGCAGTAGACATTTTTCTCCTGAAGAACTCTGGGTCTCCCATATGGCAAATGAGATAAGTTTGCGTTCTTTACTACAATTTAAATAATAATTATTGATTTAGTCTTCTGTAACATTTTGGATGGCACAAGGGGTTAAGAGAGCAGACAAAAATTATTAATTAAAACTTTAGCAAATACAAACAGATCCAACAATAAACCTAGTCATGTGGTTCTTTAGGCTTATGAGTAGAGTAAAAAATGTAGAAAATAGTTTTCGTATTATGTTTAATGTACAGAAGTCAATATAATATATCGGATTTGAAAATACTTGTTTCTTTGAAATTTCATACCAATGCAAATATTTTGAATTTATCTTGCCAATGTAGTGAAATTTACATTTTATTTGACTAGGAGGCACTACAATGTTTCCCAAAATTTCCAGAAACCTCAGGAAAAAAAGAGCAGAAAGAAGTATCTATGGGAATTTTTGATCAGAGAAAGGTAAAGTTATGGATAGAGGGTAAGAAACAGGAGTTGTGTCACATAGTCTGACAGTGCTCAGATTTTCTTCAAGATCACTGAAATCTGTGATTTTTTTTGCAAATTTTAAGGGGTTCAGACCCTCTTCCTATAAATACATGTTGCTATAACAGAGTCTTTTACCATTTTTAAAGAAATGCGAAGGAAAAAAAAAATAGGCTTCTGATCTGATTTTCCTCCTTCACTTTCAGTTGTAATTAACATTGCAAAAATTCCCACTGCAGCCAGTGACATAAAATATAAACCAGGTGTAGATTTAAAAACACTGTTGTCCTTTCCATTTTTTGCTACTTACTTTCTTCTGTGGTGAGATTTAACCTCTGATTTAGTAGTGCTTCTTGTTCTGACATCTGTAAAAAATAAGAGAACCATGCAAAATTAGTCCAGTGTTCTGAAAAAAAACAAAGAAAGCAGAACACACTTGACAAAAATGATTAAAAGATGACAGAAACCCCCATTTACATTTTTCATGCAATTGCATCCCAGGTCATCTTCAGGAGTCAGACTGGAAACTGGACATAAAGAGGGAGACGAGACTTCCTTTGGATGTGAAGGATTGTGGAAAGGTTTCTTTAAGAGGTGATTCAAGCTGCCATGTGTTCCATTGTTTTCTGCTGGTACTATATGCAGCAAATCTGTTGAAATGTTTGAAATTTGTAAACGTTTATTAAACAGTATTTTAATTTAAGTTTTATACATTGTCATAATATTCACAGGATTAGATGGTTTATTGCAAAGTATAAACGTTATTGCAAGTGCATCACATTGTGAAACCTAGTAGCCTATTGCATTTTTATGTGATGTTGTAGTTCATATTTTCTGAAGCACATGCTTCCTAATTGCACACTGCTAGGACTGTAATGGCACATCCTAAGTTATGAGCAAAAGCAGTTACTCTCTAAACGATTCTTATCCACAATTCCACAGGCATCAGTTTGACAGCAAACCCACGTGGCAGGTGTTGTTCCCTCTGATTCTTCCCTGGAAATTCTTCTGGACTCAAAAAAAAAATCTTCAAAGCAGAACAACTTCAGGAAGTCAATTTCTTAGCAGTGTTAAGAAGGACTAAGAGTATGGCTTCAGTGTTTTGGTTTTGAATGAATTCAATTTTTAGCTATATTCCTTTTAGCTCTTACAACACTGGTATTTGAAAATACTAAAACTTTGTCACCTAAAGTACTGGATTGTTTCTACTCACCACACATAAGGTTGTAAACCTCAATGTTTTCAAAAGCATCCACTTCTGTTTTCTCTTTAAAGCTTGGTCCATATGCTAAGAATATAGCCTGAATTGTAAAGGAATCCAAAGTCAAAACCAATTCAGTTGCACTTTATGAAAACTGGGACAATGGAACAAAATATAGTATTTTCACAGTCACAGAAGATAAAAATACAGGATTGTTCTGCTAAGAAAGGCAAACTTCTGCCATTGCACATAATTTGAAGAAAAATGCAAAGCAAAAATTCATTTAGCAGGATATTTTAAACTACATTTGAATCTTATTTGGTTTTGGGGTGTTTTTTAAATATCTGTTGCACTCTGAATTCTTTGGGGCACTTAAGAGCCTATGGCCATGGTTAAAGCAAGGAGCAGGAAACTGCAGAGGCCCATTCCAAGCTCAGCAGAGGCCTGCATCTGTACCACCAATGGCACAAAGTAGTGCTGGGCAGCCCTTCTGGAGTCTGCAAGCCTTGTGGCAGAACACTGACACTATCTACAGTCTCACAGGAGTTTTTACTGCTTTATGCCAGGAGATACAGGAAGCATGACTAATAGGACAATGATCTGTTCTAAAATAATAATATGTGTCCATAACAGAGAAATAATTTTAAATTTATTATAGAAAGATGACACTTCTCTCCTTTCTTAAAAAAAAAAAAAAGCATCAGTTGTGGCACCTGTGTGAGGTTATCTCTTATTAAGGTTTCCATGGTAACCAGAATTTACCTTTCTTTCCATTCAAGCATTCAGCATAATTCTGATCACTGACATTTGGTTTTAACACAGTTGTAAAGATCTGGAATGATATGATTCTCAGGCTGAGAATATGTGACTTAGAGTGGCATGCTTGACCTTAGTTAAAGATTCACATCACAGAAAGTACATGAAAAACCAAAAGCTCAAGACCTCAAAATATTTTCACTATAACCAGAAGTGAAAATGAGATGAAACTGCAACCCAGGCTATAATAGCATATAATATAGCTAATTACTTTTTTTGTTCTAGTGTTATGATTAATTCTTGTAAGATAAGCAGAGACAATGAGATTTAGTTTATCTGAGCATTCAGATGCTCAGATGAACTCCTAGAGCCTATGGAGATTCTTCAGTCATTGTCTACATGGAAGAATGAAAGAACAAAAGAATTCAGTATCCTGTAGCTAAACATGATGCACCTGGTTTACTGTAGTCTACCAGTCTCCAAGCAGGTAAGTCCAGACTGTTTTTACTACAGGACCCCAAAGAAACAGGCCTTGCACACATCCATGAAAGACAATACAAATATTTGTACCTAGTATTGTATTAACAGTTTATATGTCTTGTGGCCAGAAAAGAAAATGCACACTGTAAAAATTATCATTGTTCTGTATTCCAGTGATTTACCTGACACAACATAATTTTGTATGTAAGAAAGTGCAAAAATAGAATAAAATAGAAATCATCTTACCTCCATACTTTTAAATTCATTGTTATAGCCATGGTCACCTCCACCACAAGAACTGAAACTTTTAGAGCTAAAGAGAAACCATCACAGAGTGTAAGTAAAAAATGACACAAAAAGAAGCACTTAGTCATTGTGGCTCACAGACTTGATCAATCCTTGAGAACTGACTCTGCCATCATATTGCAGTATTTATGGTTCATCATAGTGTTCATTCTTTCAAAGACCTCTTTCTCCCTTAACAGAAATTGCTGTGGACAGTACTAAATTATCCTAGCTGTCTATGAATGTACAGTGAAACAATATTTACAAATCAAATGGAAAAAATGGCTATTTTTGAACTGAGGGCTCTACCTGGCTACAGGCTGCAGAGCAAGTGTAAGCTGTTTTGGAAGAATTCTGAGTTATTTCTTTGGCATTTTAACAGAAAGCTTACAATGGTAGAACTCTGCTGTTAGCCTCCATGGAATAATATAAACAAGACTGCAAGGGATTTTGCCTTACAAGACAGTGCATTTTCATAATGGATTCTGAAGGGTGAAGAGATGTGGATAATGTGGGGATGAGTTATAGAATTAACAGATCAACAGAATATTCTGACATACAGACTAACACTTATTTCTATCTACCCATTGCTACAACACATGGAAAAACAAAGAGATAGTCACCCCAGACCAATTCAATCCACAGTTGTCAAGTGTAGGTATCCTGTTTTCAGAGGCCCAAGAACATTTGAACACAGTTTAAATAGGGTGATTTTAAGATTTTTTTTCAGTGCACATTTCTTTTTGTATGTCCTGGACAATTATTTGGTTACACCAAAAAACATGTTTCCTTTTTACGCATAGAATGATTCCAACTGTAACAAACATAGAAATGTAACAAGTCTAAAGCAAAACAGGAAATGAAGCATCTGTGAAGGAAATTAAAGGAATGAGAGTGAGATGAAAAAACCAGCATAACAATCATGCAAATTATGTTACCTCGCTACCAGCCACTGTCGATCCACCAAAAGATGAACTTTGTCAATACGAATGTTGTTAGCATAATGGAATCGTTTGGGCAAGTCAGGGGTCAGGTAGGGCTTGAAGTGCTGAGGGGATTTTCTGCACTGCACAAGAGGAAAGAGTCCAGTCACGAATTTCACTCCGTTTCAAAAAACCGGCCATCATTCAAAATTATCACAAATATCTTAGTGATAGGAACGCAAGCACAAAGCCCATCATTCCCAGATAGCTTCTTGGATGACCTGCAGATGTCATTTTTGGCCCCAGAAGCAATGCAAGGAAAAGTGACACTTTTTTGGAGCTCTTTGAAAATAGACTGCATACAATTTGTATATCAAGTCCACAAATACTGTGGTAAAAGTATATCTGAGACTTAAAGACACTCAGTAGAACTGTTTAGTCTATATTTCTATAATGTCATTGACATCTAGTTGGTAAGATTACACTCACAAGAGAAAGTTCCCTGGCAGTTTATTTGTGCCACCTTCTGTCACTTTACCATTCGATAAATAACAAAGCAAGCCAAGTATGCACAATATAGCACAGTCTAGGGTTTTAGCTGCAAGCCTGAAAATCTGAATGCCCATTGCTCAGCTGTTAGCTAAAGATCTTAGCTTTTACACCCACATTTAATGTGTTCATATAACTGCTGCATTAACAGGCGTGCCATGGAAGAGCTTGGAATTGTGAGCGTAATGAAAACCACATGACACTGCAAAAACTCAACTATATATGGCCATTAGAAGCCATTCCAGCTGGCTGCAATCATCGTGGCAAAGTTTCAGAAGTGTTGTTCCTGATCAGGAATCCAGCACTGGGATAACCCAGAATATCTAAAATGCAAAGGAAAGAGCTGCTAGGAAGCTGGGTAGGCCACAGAAGTGTTTTACTGTTTACTGTTTTACCACACCATGCTTGGATTCTGGTCTGACATCTTCACTTCTAATTACTAGAGTTGTATGCTCTTCAGAGGATACAGATTGAACATGTGACATGACAGAGACAGTGCCTCAGTAGTCATCAAAGAAGAACAGAGGAATCCAGGAACATGAAAAATAAGGATTCAATGTGTTTGCTAGCCTGGAAGAAGAGGTCTAATTAAAAGGAAAAATAGAGGAAAGCAGCATATGACTTATGTCTATTCATTAGAAATTAATAGACAACACACAACTCCCTTCTCTGCAAAAACCCCTCATTCTAATAACCTGACAGGGAAAAATAGACCAACCAATTATGAAGAGAAAAGGAAAGAGGACATACCAGGCTGATACCTTAAGGCACAGGATCCCACATCTCTGTGACTATTAGCAGTAGCAGTTTCAGCTGAGGTTGAGAACTTCATGCAAATGGTAATATTCCCCTCATACCAATGATTTTGATGCGACAGACTCCACATCATACAGTGAGGTAGGGGTAGTACTGAGAAAGCTATTTCAGCTATTTGAAGCCATTGATCCTACTCCTGCATGTCCAGCAGATCACAGGGAGGCCTCTAGTGGCGATTTATCAGAAACCTATCCACTTGGGAGCCCAGGATTTTTACAAACTGAGAGCATTTTTTCTAAATGTACCACAACACCTGTCCACTGCTTAGCCCAGGACAAGCCACAGAATAGAAAACAAGCTGGCAATTAAGAAAAGAATAGGAACTGCTGACAGCACACTGAGAGCAAGCAGTTTAAATGTTTCAAACACTGAAAATTGTAAAAGGAAAGAAACACAAAAAAGACAACTGCCCTACAAGTTTTTTAGTTTGTCCAGCACATTCATCCCACATGTATTAATGTATATCTGGAACACTACCAAAAAAAAAAAAGGGGGGGGGGGGTGTGAATTACTGTCTAATAAAGTATAAGGAAAGAACCATGCACTGTCTCATCACCTTTCAGTAAAAGAAATAAGTTCGTTTTCCTTTGGTTTTCACTCTGTTCTGTAGTTCTTTGTTTGTATCCTTCAGAACCCAGGTGTCAAAGTGTACCCCACATGGGAGACACAGGCAAACTTGGACCTGCCCTCAAGTGCTCCATCCATTCAGCAAGGCTCAATTCCAAGCTGAGTCACCAGTACGGGGCCCTGTCGTGGTGCATACATAAAAGCACTGCAACTATTTCTGTGATATGTCAAAAGACCCTAAGACAGTGCCCATCTTGCCTCATAGTCTGTTTCAAATCAGATCCCTAAAATTTCCAGAATCAGACACTTAGAGAAAGTGTGTAAAAACAAGCCTGGTATTGAATGAAGTTTCTTTCTAATACCTGCTTAGCTTCTTCTAGGCTTCAGAGGCTTTTTAAGTCAGATGTTCCTTGTGGATCAGGTCTAAAAGCCCTTACAGGCCTGTCCTGCATTAATGTGTCTAAAATCCTCCCCTCCTACTTATATTTCCAGTCTCTACAACACTTCATGGCAATGTGCTCTACAATGTCCTTATCTGTTGTGTGGAAGAGTTACTTTAGCCTAGCCTGAGTGCACCACTTGTGTTCCAGTGCTAGCAGATGCCTATTGTCTAAAGAGTCTCTCTGCTGTATTCTCTTCTATTATGAAGATATACCCTAGTTTCTGCCCCTGAAGTCAGCCACTTCGCTTTCAAAATGAAGTACAGAAAAATTTTCTCTGAACAGAGATCCCCTATGGCAAACCTTTGTCCATCATCTTTGGACAAGTTCCAGAACTGCCTCCCATGGTACATTGGAGTCAGAACACTATTTAAACTGTCATCATAGTCTAATTTTTTTTACAAACTTGTTTTTTTTCTTCAGATTCCTATCAGGAGTAGCTATGAGTAAAAGTTATGAGAATATTTACTCACTGTGAGGTTTTTAACGATTCCTTCTGAGTCAACTGTTAAAAAGAAAAGATGAATTAATGTGCATTAGAATGGCTAAAGGACAAAGCCTCATGAGAAAAACTCAAACATGCTTTTTGTCTATAAAGCTGATTTTCCTTATTAGCTTGTGAAGCCTGTGGCAATGATAGCCTTCCACAGGTAGGAATGTTATGTTTCCAATGGTCAGTGCCTGTGAGTGTGCCTGTGGAAGTAACTAGAACACTACAACTTTGGATAGATCAGGACAGACCATAGAAAACTGCCATGGTGATGACTGCCTACACCTACAGCTGACAGATCATCAGACCTGAGGTTTTTTCTCTTATCTACCCCCTGTTTGAAGTACAACCTTTTTTACATTGAACAGGACCTGGAGCTGTTGTTTCGTATTTTGCTTCCTGCAACAGTCACAACAGAAATTTCAGTCTATCTTGGTATTTTCACCTTGCACACTTTGAAAGAGTGATTTAACCATTTGACATTAACTTTCTAAAAAGCGAATCTGAGCACTTCATGGAAGAAAAATTCCTACAGAAAATCTAAGACTATTAGAGGAAATGAGTCAACAATTTTATTGAGACACAGAAAAACCATGAGTATTCTTTCCTCAGCTCATTACTCTGCTTTTGTCTGACTTAAATCAATGAAAGTCTGCTTTATGTCATATAAATGTTGCTCCTTCAAGTAAAAGTACAATTAGAAAATATGAATAAAAAGTTCAATGGGATCCCAGCTCTTATTTGTGACCTGCAATACCTATGCCTTTTACAATACTTTAAAAATTCTTTGAAGTCAATACATAGAGCATTTCCTTGATTTAATCTCGATTCTTTTTCCTGATACAGAAGGTTCTGAGATTATTTTTTTCCAGTCTGGTAGCATAGTATCTACTTTAAGTCAGAGTTAGCTCACATGCTTTCAATTTTCTGTTCTTTTGAGATACTACCTAAAGGGCTTAACCGAGGCTTAGATTCCACTGTGCTAAGGTTCAGATTCTGTAACTTTGTACACACAAAAATATTCATTGCTTCAAAAAGACTGACTCTGCCAGTGTTGCACAAGAAATCTGTGAAGTGCAATGCATTTATGAAAGACTTGAATTCCAGTTAAAAAAAAAAAAATGCTACCTTTACTTCATCTTTCTTTTTTTCTTGTAAGAAAATACAAATTAGGGTCTGCAATATTTTTTTGAACCTTCAGTTTCATCTAAAGTGGTCATTCTTGAAAAAAAATACCCCAAACAACCTCCATGGATGCTGAAGCCAAGTTAAGGGAAGCGGAAAACTGCTCATACTGCTGATTACTACTGATTATCCATTTCCTTTTCTTAAAGTTTGTTTGTTTATTTATTTATTTATTTGTTTGTTTGTTTGTTTATTGCTATGTTATTGCTTAATCCCAGGGTTGGTCCACACTTACAGGTGAAATAGTCCTTTGGAACATTCTGTGCTCGAATGCGAGCTGCAGGCCCAGCATATAAGTAGAAATCCACCTTTTTGAAGTAATTAGTCATGTATTCAAACTGTTCGCAGTAGGTCTTCTCCATCCCTGAAGGGCAACATAGAAACAGTTCTTTTTCATATGGCAAGATAAAGTGATTTATAAAATGGATTAACACTTCTAAACCCACATATTTCACAGAGGAACAAAACAGTGACTTGGCAAAATTAAATTGAAAAAAATAAGTATATACATTACCATGATCAGCTAAAACAATGAGGTTTACACACTTGTGCAAGTTTCTTTGCTTAAGTCCATCCATGAGCATGCCCAGTGCTTGATCTGCTGCTTGTAAGGCTTTGATTACCTGTAAGACAAACCAGTTAAATCTAACATCATTAAAAGTTGAACCTTTTGCCTTCATGCAAATAAAAATGTATTACTTTTAGGTTACAAATTAACAAACATTGAAGTACAGTGTAGGAATAAATAAAAGACAGCTCTGAGGAGTTTCCAGGCCACATGCTTCTAAATATCACATAGTAATATAATGAAAGTTCAGTCTAAATATAAATATTAATATTTTTTCTCATAGTATGATATCAAATTATTTTCTGCAAGTCTGTTTGGTTTATGGTTCTTTTGATTCACACACAGTGCGGGAATCATGACAATAGACTCAACCACAAGCAAAAGTTCTTAACAAAAAGTCATAAAACAGTCAATGGCAATTTTTCATCTACTGTCATTTTCACGTCTATAAACTGGTTAAGTTCATAATACAACAACATTTTTAGTGCAATTAAGTATAAGAAAAATATAGAAACTACTTACACCAGCACTAACTGGTCCAAATGAATGTCCAGAAGAATCTGGTTCCTCAATATATAAAGTGTATATATCAGGCCTTGAGTTAGAAATAAATAAGAATGGAACATTATGAGAATTTAGAGGTAGCATCTAAATCATCACTTTGATTAGAAAAAAAGACAAAAAAAAATATTAAATGGCATTTTAAAAGGAAGTATAAATAACCTCTTTAAACCTTGATAGCAGTCCATACAGCAAATATAATGATTCAACTTCCTCTGAGTTTTGTAATTAATCAACATGGGCTCTTTGAAGTTACAATTTCAGAAACAATATCCGGTGTCTTTAACAGGTAACCATAAATCACTCTGGAAAAATTCAAAATCTCAGACACCAGAGCAAACAATCCTTTTTGAGATGTAAATGGAATTACCATCCAAAAGGCCTCTTCCTGACTAAGTAGTAAGAGACTCTGGAGAACATCTCCTAACTGCAAATGCATTAGGACTTTATTAACAAATTTTCATATAAAATATTTAATTTCTTTACACATCACAAAGTTAACACCACAATCAGCACTGACATTTACTTTTCATCCTGAATTACTTATTGCAATTACTTTCATGTGTTTAACCTTTCTTGTGCAATAGCCATCATTTAAAATCTTTCATCCATATACTTAGACTAGAAACTGTATATTCAATGCTTCCTACAGGCCACACACCAAGAAAAAAGTCACAACAATCAAATAAAACTCATACAACAGTACATCCTGTTCAGATACATGTTCACTTTTTAATCTTTTAAAAAAATCTCACTTTTTTTAAAGACCTACAGTCTTATCATAATTATGATAAGACAGAGAACAGGCTTAAATTCAGCAAATAATCATTTGAAATTGTGAGGAAGATTCATGTTTCACAAACACCAGCAGAAATTCTAGTTGCTAGGCATTAAAACCTTTGTATGCTACAGTCTCACAAAGTGGGTAGATATTACAAAGTGTTACCTCTCAGCCTGGGCATTATCAAGCCATTTCAGTATTCCTGAAATCCTCTCTTCGTACGGAAACGAACTGAAAAGAAAAAAAAATAAAAGAAGATGTGATGTTAACAAGAATTTCTGACTAGCAGCTCTATTTCCTAGATACAGAGAAAGTGTCCATACTCTAGTCATATATTAAAGTCACAGATGTGGAACTAAGAATTATGCATTTTCACAAGGTATAGCAACTAATTTTATTACTCTTATTTTTAACTGAATATAAGTCACTTTAAGTGGTAAGTTAGACAGAACCTGACTTTGCAAACACAAACCTGTGCTGGTGGGACTACTCATATATTCAAAAATACATGAAAAGAAAGTTATTTTAAGTACAGGAAATAAACCTGAAATGCAAGTTAGAATAATTTTTATTCTTTCCAACATGTATAAGCTTTGGACTTCCATATTTTAAAAGTAAGTAATAATACCATCAAAGTATTTGTGAGGTCATGCTTTGTTTCCTATGAAAGAATTCATCCATTAAATAGCTCTGCTTTCCCTCAAAGTCATGCACAAGCTGTATGCTAGTTACTTACAGTTCTCAGGTGTTTTCTGAGTACCAAGCCTACACATCACTGCTAAGTCTGTTATTTATAGAGAATTATGGTTCTATGCTTGCTTTAGATTATCTTTCTAAATGTGAAGAATCCTCATACTCATCAAACTCATCAAAAATTTAGAAATAATTTGCTAATATCAATGCCTTGCTTAGCAAAAGAAAGAAACAAACTGCAAGAAACACAAACAAACAAACAAAAAAACCACAACAAAAATAATGCCACAAAAACTATGAAGGCAATTGGTACTTCACACATGTAACCTTTGAATTACTTAGAAAAAACATACAAGAACTATGATTCAAACAGCTGTGTGCACAATATCAAACATGCAAGCAAGAGCAGAGGAGATTTAGAGCCCCTCTTCCTTCAGTAGCTTCCCTATCCAGCAGCCTCTTCTCAGTAAATTTTGTCTCCCATAACCTCTTGCCATAGCTTCCTAGTTTGTGTTTGTTGTCTTAGGGTATAGGTTATCTGTAAATTTATTCTCAAGCACAAGTATTTTTAAAATGCTATATAACCTATTATAAAATAGATTTTAATATATAAAGTGCTATATAATATCTATTGATATTATGAAAGGTTTTGAAAACTTCAAGTATTTTTAGTGATTCCATGACATAAACGGGACAATGTCACATGGCACTTATCTGTCAGACTTGTTTAAAAATCTTGTATTTCATTTCTTTCAGCTGTCAAATAGCAGTCTGGATTTTTGGAGTAAACTGCAGGAATTTACTACAAGCCCTATCAAATCTTACCCGTTGTATATGGTGTACAAGGTAGGGTACTTTCCCTCAATTGGAACATCAGAGCCTGGCCAAAAGAAGGTGCCTGCTTTCAGATTTTGGTGCATTGCTGTCAGCCAGACCTTCGGGTAAAGATACAAACAAATGATTTTTTTGTCACCACTGGAGGACTTCAGTGACTTCACAAAAGTAGAAATCTGTGCTGCAAACATATTTTTTTCCTTCTCTTTTCACACATCACAGTTACCTAATGACCATATCTGATCTGAAGTTTTGTTTTCTATATGCACATTCTGAAGAAAATTAGTAGCATGGAAACCTTGGTGTTGTCATTTCTTGGATAGTCTCAGCACAGAAAAAAAACATTTATAGGTATTTCCATAAATGGCAACGGGCAGTGATCCTTTTTCCAGTGGCAAAGTCCACCAGGATCAAAAAGATGGAAGAAGCTCCTTAGGGATACTCAGACTTGAAATTAGGAAACATTTTATTACACATCCAGTGTCAAACATTGGAACAGGCTTCCTAAAGAGGTTGTTGCTACCCTATGCCTGTCAGTGCTTATGAGGCGTTTGGACAACACGCTTAAAAATGTGATCTAATGATTGGCCAGTCCTGAGCTGGTCAGGCAGCTGGGCTAGGTGATAACTGTAAGTCTATTCCAACTGAAATATTCTATTCCATTAGTTTCATTTTGTTTTGTATCTATTTCTACCTCAGATATAGGTTCTAATTATATGATTTTATTATAAAAGGGCATACTTCTATTAATCCTAAAAGTTGTGGTTGTGTTACAAACCTGACGGATTCCTTCAGGAAAAAAGAAACAGCACCAAAATCTGGGTACTTGAGTATATTATAAACATTATTACAGACACACATATATAAAGGTATATTAAGTAGGTATACTACATATTGCATATATTTGAGGGTTATTTCAGTACCATTATTAGAGCTTAATTTTTCTAGGAAATAAATATTAATCATAACCATAGGTACAATTTGGAGTTGTTATGAAATGTGCTATATGTTATATAGAATTGACTTTTTTTTTTTTTCAGAAATTAAGCTCCCTTCCTTACTTTTAAATGCCTGGACATTTGCAAATAGATATATGTAAATAGATGTAATTTGGAAACCAGTTTCATTTTGTAGCAAGTCATCAAAAGACAAGCAAAAAAAGTACCCCAAAACCATACCATACTGATGATTTACTGTGGCTCCCTGTGGCAAGAAATCCTGTCCAGGACTAGATGAAATATTTCAGTCTTTTTTTATTAGCTGATATTAAGTGAAAATTAACATTTGAAGAGACCTTTTACTTTCATAACAAGCAAACTATTTTGCAGGCAGACTATAATATGAAGCCTACATGTTATCTAGTACTTTCTGCAAATATATCAGACCATTTTTAATTTTATTCCCTTTTTGTTTTGTTTTATGTATGACACAAAGCACTCTGGACTTAAATAGCATATGACAAACAAACCTACTGGTTGCCCTTTCCACCATTCAGGTTTGAATTTTTGCTCCCCTGAAAGTGAGAAATGCGCATTCAAGTTTACATCATACATGTTGTTATCAATGATACCGTGAGACTCTGGATACAATCCCTGTAAAATGAGAATAAACAAAATTAAATGCTTAGTCCTGAAATCAAATGGACCCTAATGTTTCAATGCACAGTGTGCAATTTTTAAATAACTGTTTTATCTTAGAAATGCTTTCTCAATTCACACAGATCATCTTCCTGCCAACAAATTCAGCGTGCCCATCAAATTCCCTTTTCCTTTCCAGCCCAATATTTCCTTGCCAACCCAATTAAAACCTGATGTGCTATAGATTAAGTACCCTGTATGTCATGTGGCTGCATGTCAGCTGCCAAACCCACCCTAACAAACGCTATCATCAAAAGGCTGTGTCCTCACCCATGCTCACCCGTATCCAATTAAACTGACAAGGATCAGGAATAACAGGCTCACAGGCCAGGGACAGATAACACAACATGTATCACATGTACACACAGATCACGCCTGTATGTACCATCTCAGCATCTCTATCTCTCTCTTATATCTAAAGCATGAGTTCCCATGTCCCACAAAAAGACAAGCACCACAAAATCCTTTCTGTGTTATCCAGATAATGAAAAGGAAAAACAAAAATTCTCACTTACTGTGACAATAGTGTAGTGGTTTGGGAAGGTTTTTGTGGGGTAAGCAGCTCTCATGTATTTTGAATGTGTGCCGCATGTTTCTGCAACAGATCAGGGTATTAATATACATTTTCTAATATTTCTTTATAATTGAAAAGTAACAGTCCTAAAAACAAACAAAAATCACCACCATCAGTTGCTGTGATTTTAGATGGAGAAATGTCACTCCAAAACAAGACTCATCCAGTCCAGGTGTCTCCTTGTGAGCTAAGCCTACTGTCCCATTGCAGTCAGTGGACCTGGATGCCTAAATAAACTGCCTAAAACCTAGAGGCCTAAGGTTCTTTGAGAAATCTTTAATGATCCTGTCTGGCCTACAGATGTTCCTCCTCCATCCTGTCTGCCAATCCAAATAATTTTCTCAGATACTTCTGAGATCTGAAATGGCCTTGCTATGCACGTTTATGCAATGAGACTGAAACCTGAGGTCAGAACAAACAAGATGTCCTGCAAAGCTGATGGGTGACAACCAGGGAAGGACTCAGTTGCTTAAGCGCTGGAGCCGGGTGCCGTTTGAGAAACCCTCTGATGTCTGGGACATCTGCATGGAAGCTGGCAGTTTTGATGCAAATCACTTTGAGATCTGTGTTCTCCTGACACAGCTGCTGAAGGCCTTGGCACTCTGAAGTATACCAAAAACACAGATTAGAGCAACGATTTGTCCTGTGGCACCCTCTGTCTGTTGATTGAGCTGACTTGTTCTCTAGGCTCTTGCACTGTGCTGTGCAGACTATATTAAACATAAAGGCACTGACTTCAATGAGCATATAATCATCTCACATGCAGATATCTCCAAGAATATGTCTAAATGCAGGTGCTCTGCCCTGGAGTGAATCCCACCCCAGGTGTCCTACCTGTATCTCCAAACATTGCGTGATTTTTCATTTATCAAAAGGACTCGGCACACAAACATTTGTAATGTCTAAAACCACTGTAACATTCAATTTATTTACCCACAAAACAAATATGTGAAGACTGGAAGATGTCTTAAAGATGTTTTTACATCTAACTGACATGGACAAAGTTCTGTATTAAGATGATTATTTCATTCATGCTCAAACACACTCCATTCACTGATGTAGTGTATTTCAGTCAAAGAACAGAAGCCGATTTTAACTAAGCAATTGAAAAAATGAAAGAGAGAAATACGTCAACTGTTCCAATGTGATACAGAAAAAACACCAAAAAGGTTTAAAAGTGTTTGAAATGGAAGAATAATTGAAAAATTGAAAGATAGGAGAAAATTGGCAAAATTTTCTGTGGATTTCTCTTGCACAATAAATGATCCATATTCATAGTGTACATATTCATTGTGTACATATTCTTAAAGGCTTGATTACCTTTACTGAAAGTTCTAGGTTAAAGGAATTAATAGAAAGGAAAGATTTTATGCTACAAATCAACATTACATTTTTTCTTTTGCAAAGACAGAAATTTCCCTTTCCTGTAGATTTCTGAGAAATATAAGCATGAATGAGCATTAACAATTGCTCAAATTGACCACAAATATGAGCAATGCTGAACTAGATCGGTTCTTGTTTCAAAGCATTTCTTGGAAACATAGACATAGGATGGTATTTGTTCACTTTGCCAGTTTGGCATTCCCTTTTCGCCTTGTTTCAAAATACTGGAACTGACTACTGACTTTAGCATTCATGACTCCTTCACTGATTCAAGTTCCTTCCAGTCAGAATGACATCAGAGAATAAACAATTAGCCTGAGAAGTCAGGTTTGCACATTAGTTCATTAGTTTTCACATAAGTTCAGGTTTCCGGATACTCTCATTATTCACGAACAAGATTGTTAACTATTCAGTAAAATGTAGTACTTCATAGCATACAGGTGAAATTTTCAAATGATCACAATAGAAACATAATGTAATATTCTTAGGACTGATACAAATACTGTTGATTTAGACTATTGCTGATGAGAAGAAATTACTAAATGTGGAGACATTTTGTCCAGGGACGGAGTGTCTGGAGATCTGAGTTCTAAAATATTCAAGAATTTTAACCAAATGTGCACTAATGGTCTCACTTTTTAGAGCACTTTAAAGCACTTTAAAGCACAAGCAAAAGATCTTCAACTAACTCTTCCTCACAATATACAGAAATACTGGAAAACGGTTACTAGAGCCTTACTGCAATAATATCAACATACTAACATCTTAAAATCTCTGACTTGAAAAAAAAGAAAAATTTTCCGATAACTCAATGTATTTTACTTTATACTTTAATGCTCAACTCCTTATCAGCGATTTAGCTATTTTTTAATGCAGTACTAAGAGTGCAAGAAATCCTTATCTGGAACTTTTTCTCAGCTATAAACTGTTTTTTAATGTATATTTCAAACTGTGTATTTAATAAATAGCTGCTGATCAATATTAGAGGCTTCATTGAAAAAAAATAGTAATGTTTTCTGCGCAAAATTCAAGAAGTAATGCAGAACATATAAGGATGAAAATATAACTGATGAGAGAGACCTGATTTGTGATTTTTTTTTTATTGCTGAGCAACACATATGCATGACACTAGCAAAAGGGACTAGAGAGGTTACATACAGACTTTTAAAAAAAGCAGTCAAAGCACATTTGGTAACTTACTGAGTTTATTAATATTTGGCAGCAAAGAACTCCAAGTTTCCAAATATTCTGCTCTAAAACCATCCATTGAAAAAAGAATAAGCGGTGGGAGAGTAAATCTACAAGAAAATATAAGTTTATCATCATAAAGAAGTTTGAACAATTATTAATAAATAAATCTTATATTATAATAATAATATTAATAAATATTATTAAGATTTTTAACAATATAAATTCAGCTTTTATAAGCAGGATCTAGAATATTCATGTGCATTCCAGAATTAATAACACAGTGTGAAATAAATAAATAGTTCAATATTGAGAACAAATGTACAGTCCTTCTGGTAAGAAACACTGGAAAAAATACAAGTAATCCTTTCAATCATAATACTAAAAAAAAAAAGTTACATATTGACATCAGACAGTAAACACTATCCCAGTTTGTTTCTTATTAACAATGGTCTTTCCAAAACACAGAAGCACACTAGCATCCATTGTTTGTATAAAAACAATCTGCATAAAACAGCTTGCTGATTTGAATCTGAAATTAAACGTATCTTTATATTGCAATGCTGTTTATAGTACTTAAAGGAGTCCCCTCCACTGCTTTCCAAACTTTAGCCTATGAAACTGTGTTAACTCAGCAAGTTATTTGTTAACCTAAAAATAGGTTCGTTTTATACCCACGCTGGGAGGTGCATGCAGGAACCCACAAAGAAGTCACAATGCTAATGGTCTTACTGCTATAATTAAACTACATTGGCACTAAAATAGAATAATGGATAACATCACAAATACCATAACTAAACCAGAAATTAATTCGTCTTTCTTCAAGGACAACTTTTCAATGGTGTTTCTGCCTAGCCTCTACCTATGATTTTGAAATACTGCACAAATAGCAAAATTTTTTCAGCATTTGTAGAAATAGAGCTACTTCATAGCTCTCTTTTAAATATATCTCTCTTCCTGCAAAAAAAAACCTCAAACAACCCTGTTGCCTAAAGAGTTGTAATCACAGATTCTAAGTGTTATTACAAACTGTATAAGGTGACTTATCTGAATTGTCAAAGATACAATATGGTATCATAAAATGGACTATGAACAATTTGTGATAAATGAACCTTGAGATAATTCTAACAATTTTTCCAGGTCTTTGCAAATTGAATTTCAATCTGAATTTGAACTCCTGTACTCTGCTCTAAACTGTAAATGATCAATGAATGTGCAACAAGATGACAAAGTTTTTAAAAAGAACAAACATTCCTAGCCACAAACCATTTCTACAGAATATTCCCCAGAGCAGAGACTTTACTCTCCATAAATATGAAAACCTGTTTCAGAACAGTGGAGTATTTCTGACCATCACAAAGATTTTATTTGCTAAGAAGACAGGTTGTTTTATCCTACCCGACTGGACACTGAGGAGTTTCAATTGACACACATGGCTCTTCTACCCAAGATGTTTCACCTAAAAGGTAAAAAGAATACTGAGTTAGCACTGAAAACCCACCACCACCGCCACCACCAAAAAAAGCAGTAACCTGATCTTTTTAAAGCTCTCTTTGTAACATTTTCTGCTTCAATGGAAAGGTAGGGCTAAAGCCAACTTTACTTGAGAAACAATTTGGTGCAACCCATTAGGCCCTCAAAGGACTAGTGCTCACAACTGTAAGTTAAAAACAAAGCACAGATACTACACAGAAAAGCCAACAAACAAAATTAAGAAGAAAACACCATGAAGGCTTAGCCTTTTTTTGGGTTTTAAATGTAAAATATTCAAACTCTATCCTGTCTCTCATTTCTTTTCTGGGTACCACTGACACACTTAAGAGACCAGGGCTCCCTTCAGCACTTCTTTTCTTTCTGTATGTTGTGGCTTAACTCCTTTTAGCTTTAATCTTCATTTAGGTAACAAATTTAATTTTGCAGGAGTTGCCCTAAATTCATCCCCTTCCATAGCATAAAGAAATTCTGATAACAGATACCACGTCACCAGCATACTCCTCAAGTGTCATTCCTGTAACTGAGTTGTACCTGTGCTATTCTTTATGTGTTTAGCTGGAGCCAGTATGAAACAATTAGCCATGAACAAA
The DNA here is from genome assembly GCF_971803275.1 of Cyanistes caeruleus. Taxonomy (NCBI): domain Eukaryota; kingdom Metazoa; phylum Chordata; class Aves; order Passeriformes; family Paridae; genus Cyanistes; species Cyanistes caeruleus. The sequence goes on along the minus strand of NC_141702.1, from coordinate 54,912,312 downwards.
GATATTAAAAAACAAATAGAAATAAGAAATCCAGTCTAAAGCTAGATTTGTAATAAAAAGGAAGGGAAATTTTAAATTAGGGATAACTACTACAATATATATTTCAGGTTGTCTAAAACTATTTTTGTGGGGAAAAAAAAGGAAAAATTGAAAGAAAAAAAGGAAACAACCCACAGTCCCCAGGGTATGGCATACTTCTGCAGTATCCAAATCATTCTGTCTTTCTCATGAATTACACAATTCACAGTTCTGCAGAAACAATCTTTCTCACAGTCAAAATACCCAGTGCTTCACCGCAAAAGATATTAATTTTGCAAAATGTCAGTCAGACTCTGGTCTTGAGGAACAAATTCATCTACCTTTATATTTTCAATGTTTGCCCATCTATTTCATAGAATAATTGATATATAAAACTTTTTGACTTTTGATTTACCTTTGCAAATGCTGTAATAATTTACACAGCAGTCTTTTTTCTGCAAGCAATCATCAGAACAAGAACAGTAACTTCCAGTGATTCTTGTCTCACCACAACGGAAATTAGTGCACTTCCAAGATCGGGCTGAAAATTCGAAGAAAAAAAAATCATGATTCAATTCACAGAACCTCATGTGAACTTCTTTGCATGAAAAACAGGTAAAGAAAAAAAAAAGTTATTTATATGTACTGTTTGAGTTGCTTTAGAAGTTTGCTCTGGAAAGAAAACTCAAATTTTCATTTAACACAAAAAAGCCTATTTCTTTGGCCATTGAACAGTAACACAAAGTCATAAAATAATTTATTTTACAAAAGTGTCCCCAAAGTCATATCCCTCAATGTCTTCCATATCTTCCAAAAAAAAGACTAAGGGGAAAAAAAAACAAAACAAAACAAAAAAAAAAAAAAGGCAGAAAACCACCACAACTCCATATTTATTTTACAGAGGAAAAAGAGAAGCAAACTGATCTTTTTCATGCTCTTGTACACAAGTTCCAGCAGAGAGCAAAAAGAAAGAGAAGCAAGGGTTGAAGAGGGCAGAAAAAGCAATAAGGATGAAGAAATATCTGAGCAGCTGCTGGGAAAGCAGAGACAGTAGCTGGAGAGGAGCCTGGCCTCAATGCAGAATCAGGCTACTCCCCTAGAAGACAAATGGACTCCTCCAGTCCCAGGCACCCACCAAGGTCTACATGAGGCTGGAGAGCACAGCTGACTGGGAAACACCCTCTTATTTTCAAATGTGCAAGAGGGACTGGCAGCTGGGACAAGGTCGCTTCAGATAGGAGCCCTGCTTAAAGATAATGCATTATTTCTGATCATGCTTATCTTCAGCTTTATATGTGCCATGGAAAATGCTTTGGTTATCCATAAGGGACAAAAATACAGGGGGTCTGATTTGAGAAATATGTAGGAAGATTTTTTGTCCTGCCAGGTTACCAAGTTACAGCTCTCTAGCCACTTGACTACAGAGGCAGCTTGACTCTGCCGCATCCACCTGAACAGGAAGAATAACCTTGCTGTGAGGGTGACAGAGCACTGGAAAGGTTGCCCAAAGAGGTTGTGTCATCTCCTTTCTTGAAGACATTCAAAAGCCATCTGGACACAAGTCTCAGCAGTGTGCTCTAGGATCTTGCTTGAGCAGGGAAATTGGACTAGATGACCTCCAGTGGTCCATTCCAACCTTAACTATTCTGTGATTTTGTGATTTTTGTCACATTTCCCTTCCTAGGAAATGTGACATGACTTCTGTGTATCTGCATAAACATGAGAATTACCATTTTCTATTACAATCACATGAAGAAACAAATTCAAAAATGGACACCAGTGAGCACAGCCTAGAGGGGAACTTACTTGGCTCCACACAGGTGTCCTCATAGTCCCAGCAGCAGTCCTGACGCTCCTTGCAGCCGCTGTCGCACTGGCAGCCGGACACACCTTTCCTGTGTGGCTCACCACACTTGTGTCTGCAGCTGACTGTAGGGAGAAGGCAGAGAGGCTGAGTGCTCAGATAACCCTGTCCCAGGCAGGTCAGTTAAACAGATCATGGATATGGGCTGGACGGAGAGATCTGCTGAATAATTCCCCAAATGTGACTCCCTATCCATTTTCCAATATGGTCACTAGCACACAGGCCAACGCGGTGGAAGCAAGGCTGTCCCTTGCTTCCCTCTGGGAAGCCGAAGGTCTGACAGCTGCTGGGATGGTGCTGGCCCACAGCTTGGGGCAGGGCTAATTCTGCAACAGGTCTGTGCAGGAGCACTGGCACAGGAGGCAATGCCAGGGTGTCCCACACTGCCAGCATGAGCTATCTCCCCTGCTCATTTCTCAGTCTGAAATAAAAGAGGAAGAGTGATTCCCACTTTGGATGTTCTGTAATATACCTGCATGGAAGCTCCCTCAGGGCTGGGTACCAGAGCCATTGGGGCTTCCCAGGGATAGCTGGGCAGGGACCAGCAATCAGGACCCATCCCACCACTCCAGCCTGGAGCGGGGCAGCTGGGGCAGCATGGGCAGCCCCACACCAGGCACTGGGCACTTCCCTGACAGCAGGGACAGGTCAAGACCAGGCCTCTGGCCTGTGGGTGTGCCTGCCCGGCAGGACTCATGGCCCCGCAGGGCAAGGCTGGAGCTGGAGGCCATCCCTGCTGGGTCAGTGCTGGGCCCTGGACAGGGTGGGGACAGCCTGGGGCAATCTCCTTTCCTGGAGACATTCAAAAGCTGTCTGGACAAAATCCATAAAGTTTATTGGTACACTCAGGACTCTGCAATATCTCTGCTACTTAATTGTTACAAAGTCCCTTAAAAATCACTAGGTTTGGCTGTTTTAATTAAAACAAAGAAAGGAGTCCAAATGAGGCGCCTGGCATTGGAAGCTGAGATGTATTCCGCAGCTCTGACACCTCAGAGCCAGGTGAAGGGACAGCTCTGAGTCTCCTGAGGACTCCTGAAGACAGCCCCAAATGTCCAAAGATCACTTGCAGTTCATCACCAGCCTCTACATGGTCAAGCCTTGTATCCACATTCTCTGTACTCTAGACGTACTGTTTGAACCCTGCTGAGCTCCTGCAGTTCCAGCTTTCTTCTCCAGTCACACAGTTAAACAAGAATAGGTGTAACTATCTACTCAGATTTGATAGGGCAATTCATAGGTTCATGCTTTTGCTGGATGCACTGCTTACAGATTTGGGCTATAGGATTCACTTTGTAGAGTGGATATTTAGCTCTATGCAGAGCTAAAATAACTTCCAAGTGATCAAAACTCAATTACTGTTCCATTTCATTTTATTTACTAGGGTCCATGCTATTGAAAGTCTTGAGAAGGGTCTAAGACTTGTTGAGCTACCAGGTAAACAAGTACAATATGTGTTGATTAGCAGTGAAAAAGAGACTGTGCTTCCTTGAACTCCTCCAGTGTGGGGTTACTACTGTTTTGATTCTAAAGGAAGTGTTTTATTTAGTTCAGAGTGTGTTGTGTTTGTTTGTTCTCACCTAGATTGACCCCTTGACATCAAACCATTTGTTTTTCTAACTAAACAATACCATTCCACCAAATCAAGCCACTTCCCCCTTTTTATTGTATCTTTACAGAAACTCAGGTTTGCAAAGAATATTCATAATCAGTTTTAGCATCAGATACCTGAACTATGCCAAATATATTCAAAGCATGAGTCCTGAAGATGATCCAATGATATTTCTTTCACAAAATATTGTTTAAGTAATTGCAATAATTACATGTAATAAGATAACACATATCTCAAATTTTCTGGAAGAGTTAATGTAATAAAACTTCCAAAAGTACTGTGAACTAGGTTTCATACTTTTGGAAATATTCAGCAAGGAACTGGGTGGTTTAGGATAGGTTTTTCAATTATAGATTTTGAGTGTTCAGTTTTTATACAATCAAACACGGACAAAGCAAGAACTTTATTTAATTTATTTAATTTCTATTTATATATATTTATATGTAATTATATGTGTTTCTATAATATATATGTAAATATATACATATATTTTTTATGTATTTAATTATTTATCACATTTATTTTATCACAGGTAGTGACTTTCCACAGACCATTTACTTTACACCATAAATGAGCCTTTGCTGAAAGCCTTTACCAGATCCAGATCATTGGCAATCATGCTGAAAATATCATAAACATACCTTGCTCCTGGTTTCCATGGTTGAGTCCTAGTCCTAAACCTAGTCCCAGGGATACAACCACAAAAGCACACAGCAGAACCTGTCACACAGACACAGGAAACCAACGTTAACAACTGTGATAAACTGTTATGTTTGGTAGAAATTAACTCTATTACTAATATTTCTATGAATGCATGATTTCTTAAGAACTAATCATTTCTCTGAAGTTATCAAAAATTGAGCCTGAAGATAGGAGAGGCACAATAATTATAACCTTCGAAGCTGAGGTTCTAATGCTTCACTTTTAACCTATGGCCAGTTGTAATGTTGCAACCGGGGAAATCTCTGCTGGAGAAAAGATACCAGGAAGTAATCACTGTGTTTATCTGTTTTGTATATGCTTTATCTGTACAAATAAAGGCAATTACTTTCATTTATCTTCTGTATTTACCTGATATGGTCACAAGGATTTCTTAAGACATTTAGCTGGATTGAGGCTGTAAGTGTAAAATTTTTACTCAAGTGCCAGTTTCTTATAATGTCACACAGTCTGTAAGGTTAGAGGAAATTGAAACGTGACTAACAGCCCAAGGAAGCTGCCTAACAAAAAACAACATAACTTTTGGGAGACTCAGGGAAAGCTAAGGAAGCCTCTATCAGCCCAATAGACACCAAAGACAAATGGCAATTCTTGCTGGCTGAAAGGTGTAATGAAAAGTGACAACCCTCCCAACAGTATTTTGTGACGTATGCACTTTCCTATTCACTAAGATAATCATGGGAATGAAAATGCATATCACAGAAAAAATCACCATGAACCAGCCCAGTGTTTGTCCCATTTTTGTCTCAGAGCTTTCTTTTGTCTTCTGCCATTTCCAGGAACCAGCTGACTGATTCCTGGAAATACTAAGATTAAAAATAAAGTAGAACTGAGAGATGGTTGTTCTCGAGCTCAGTGTTATTGTAATGGTCTTATCCGAGACTACAGCAATTTTAAGGAACTGAGAACAAGTGCACGTGCATCCCCTGATCTTTGTGTTGCTTGTCCTGCCTGGCAGGTGCTGGGCAGAAGTGTGGCAGCAGGGAGGCCTGCTCAGTTCTCAGTTGTGAGTGTACAACTGATTTATTTCTCAGGCAACACCAAACACTAGCAATGCCATAGTTACTTCACACTTTCTCCTTCTCACCTTTACTTTCTTCCTGCTATTTACTCACAGGTTTTTGCAGAGATGTATCTCAAAAGTAGTGAAAATGGAGTAGGTGAGAAAACTGGATGAGAGACAAGTGAAGTAAGGATGTGTGGAAAGATTGCTCAAACTGGCAGAAATGCTAAAGTCCCTTGAAAAGAGGCCTCAGGTGTGAAGGCAGCAGTTTAATCCTACATCCAGTCAGCAGAGTATGAGAATAAGGGTGTTAGGGTGCTCTTTTGGGCTAGACCAGCAGCCACGCTTTCTGGGCAGGGAGGATAACACTGCCAAGTTAACCTAACAGGTCTTGCTTTACTTACCACAGATAAGCCTAATCACCAGGACATGTACTTTTCACCTTAAAGACACTATGGTTTTACCCTTCATTTTGATTAAAACTCACATTTGTAATTTAAATAAATAGATGATACCAAATTGAAGTACAAATCAAAGTACAGCTATTACAGCAACAAACATTCCTACTTTTTCAAATAATGAGACAGCTGAAGTAAAACCCAAAAACTCCTATCAGGCTTGCAGATAAGATGCTGCATTTATTATAACATTAAATTATAACATTATACACAAACACCCTTGATTTTAGATATTAATTCTTAAGGTGACATAACATTGGTAGCACCTATTGAAATCCTCAGTCTTTCCACAGCTACCTTGTATGACTAAACTCAGGATTACAACTATTTATTCATAAAAAAGTTGCTCCTACTGCATATGCTTCATTCTCTGGAGGACTTACTGGACAGTGTGACTCCTACTTGTGAGTATATGATTCTCTGCCTAAACTTCCAGGAAAAAAGTTGCCAAGAAAGTATTTCATATATTGGATTTATGAAAAATATAAATTGTGTGGAATATTAACAGTTTACACCTCCAATATGTAGATTTTGGGTTTTGTACAGGCAGGCATTTGAAAACCAGTGCATCTGAGAAAATATGTTTTAAGTTACTTAAATTTCTCACTTTACTCTTCCACTTGAAGTATAATTTCCACAAGTACCACTTGAAGGTATAATTTACTTTCCTTTATAGCTATACAATTTTCCCAAATTGTTTCTCATTACTCATTTTTAACCGACTTGTCTGCTCTTTCCTCTCCTTTTTTTCATCATTTCCAGTATTTCCCTCATACTTTATGCAATCCTTGCACGATGCAGCGTTAAATAGGAACTTGTACTATGTGAAATAGTTCTGATGACATAGAGCTGAAGAGTATAGTAGCTTGACTCTCTTTTTCATAAGGCTGTTTTAAAAATTAAGTTGCAAGCCTTTCTAAAATCAGTATCTGTAGTTTTCTCTAAATTTCAATTTACAAATGCAATAGCTTGTGCAAACATATACAATATTTAATGTTTGTTTCTATTGTGGTCACAAACAGAAGACACAACAAAAGATTTTAAAAACTTAACGAAAAGCCTACACTTTATTATTTACAAGGCAGCTGCATAGCTCTTAGAGACTCAGGGAAGAGGTAGAGAGTTGAAATTATATTTGAGGTCTGGGACTGACACTATTACAAAACGTTTCATTAGGCTTTTCCTATGCCTTGTTTCCTGAGTGTTTTTTTGCCGACGACTTCTCTATAGGTTCTGTTTCGTTAATGACAGATGTAGAGATACAAAAGTAAGCAAAAAGAAAGTGTGGTTACTTTGGCCACAAACACATCTGTTTTGAGACAATATCTAAAATAAAGTATCAAAGCAATGTCTTCACTATGCAAAAGAACTGTCAGGTTAATGAAGTACAACAAAAACTGCCAGTAAAAAAAAATTGCTTCAGAGGTATCAGAAGAACTTTACAAATGTGCCAGTGAACCTAGTGCAGCTTCGGTGACACACTCAGGCAGTAAAATTTTAACTACCAATTACTAAGCTACCCTGAATGGCTATACTGATACCATGAAACTTCAAAAAATCCTGCAGATTTGAGAATTGTTAAACTAGCAGCCCTGAAGAGCAGCAGCTACTTACAGCACAGATGACTTTGTATTTCCAGACGGTTTTTTTCTTCACGTATTCTTCTGGTTTTAAAGATACCTCCTCTGAATATCCTCTGTGGTCCTCAAGCTCCATTTTGTCAAGATCTGCCTCTCGTCTGCGTCTTTTGCCGTCCTCAGTCTCCCCAGCTGTGCTAGCTGTGAGTGAGATGCTACTCCTTCCTCAAGAGTTCTAGTACTTTGCTCCTAGGTCTTTTTATGAGACCTCAGCTTTTGCATCTGTGTTAGGTTTACAAGAAGCCAAAGCGAGCAGGAAAAATACTCTGAAAGGTCAAAGGCTGAAAAACATTATCTGTGTTCAGGGAACCGGGCTATTCAAGATAAGAATGGCCTTAGGCAAACTCTTAATGGAGATTAGAATTAAAGTGTTGCTAAGCAATAAAATGCAAAAATACTCAAGTACTCGACTATTTGGTTAAAGGCTTGTCATCCAGAGAATTTATCCTCAAAGGAAGTGTTAAATATACGAAACCAATATGAAAGGAGAGGGTTTCTTACTTCGTGTTTCTGTCACGCCTCTGTTTTCAGATCCGTTTCCTTATTTAGCATCAGAGGATTCCTCACTGTTAGTTTCAATCCATCTTTGTCTCAACTTTTTTCCCCGCTTCTAATAGGGTTGTTTTGGTTTTTTTTTCAGTAGTTATAACTGTGCTAATTAAAAACAAATGGCATACAGACAAACAAAATTCAAGAAAAAATAGGAAGTTTTTTGTTTAAGTACAATTTAAAATCTATTTGTTTTTCAACTTGCTGCTTAGGATTATCTGTTATGAAAATGTACCTTCATTTTCCTAGCCTACTAGGACTATGAATGTGTAACTATTCAGATGTTGATCTGATTCTAAATTTGAGCATTGCATGAGCTGCAACTAATAATAATTAAATTTATGTCTATAATTATATTAAAAAAAATCCAAACCATGATACTGTACAAACTGATATGAAGAAAAAATAACTCCACTGCAACCCAAATTCGTACAATCTCCTTATTCTGTACAATTTGTCATGCTCAAGTCCCACATTATCCAGTACATCCCCATTAAGCATACATGATGATATGTAAGTGTGTGTATACACACACACACTTACATATCATCATCCTTTAATTTACAGACAGATATCACTCCTTTCCTCTACGGGACACCCCTGTAAAATGCCCATTGAGTTCCCTTCTTCTATTACCAGGGTTCCATCTCTTGTGGTGAATGCTCAGGACAGGAGGTGTTGTGTGTGGAGCTACTGGCTGCCAAAACCTTCTCAGGTTGGGTCAAAGCAGCAGGGATCCTTGCCAGGTTTGCCTTCTGTTCAGGTGGCTTCTGCTATAGTGTTTCCCATATAAACACACAGCTCAAGCAATGAGGTACAACACTTAAACATTGTATCCACTCTAATTTCCATACCTGGGCACCTTGAAGCAGGCTATAAGGTTCCTTAATTAACCCTCCTCCTACCATGCTGGTATGGACTCGCTCCCAGGTTGCAGGCTTTCCTTCGGTTGGAAAGCTGCTCTGCAGGAGAGGACCTTAGGATGTTGGTCAACAGCAGCTGGACATGAGCCAGCTGTGCCCAGGTGACCAAGAAGGCCAAGGTGATCCTGGCCTGTATCAACAATAGTGTGGCCAGCAGGAGCAGGGCAGGGATTGTCTCCCTGAACTCGGCACTGGTGAGGCCACATCTTGAGTGCCGTGTCCAGTTCTGGGCCCCTCGCTGTGAGAAAGACATTGAGGTGCTGGAGCCTGTCCAGAGAAGGGTGACAGAGCTGGGGAAGGGTGGAAACACAAGTCCTGTGAGAAATGGCTGTAGGACCAGAGGGTGTTTAATCCAGAGAAAAGGAGACTTAGGAAGGAACTTTATCTCTGCAGCTACTGAAAAGAGGTTGTAGCCAGGTGAGCCTTCCAGGTAACAAGTAGTAACAGGACAAGAGGAAAAGGCTCAAGTTGCTCTTAGGACAACTTTCTTCCTCAAAAGTATTGTCAAGAGCTGGGGCACAGCTGAGTCACCATCCTTGCAGGTGTTTTAAAGACAAGATGTGGTGCTTAGGAACATAATTTAGTGGTGGGCTTAGCAGTCTTTTCCAACCTAAATGATTCTATGACTCTATTATTCAGGGGTGTAACTGCTCCACTATGGACATATCCACAGCCACATACACTTTGGGGTATAACTGCTCCAGCTTGGTATTATTCAGAGCTCACAGACCTTTCAACCTGAGCTCAGACTTATTATAAATACATATTGTGATATTGGCTTTTCTCGAGTATGAAGATGAATGTTGTATGTATAATGTTAGATAGCTTTTGCTATGTCTTTCTCTCCTGCTAGAATTTAGGTGTAGGTCAAGAAGAATTTTGGATGTTAGGGTTAGGTCCTGCCTGAAGAAAGCAAGATAACCTCCACTGAACAGATGATGGGGCACAGGCTGCTATCAACACTGACCGCCTGTAGAGGAAAGAACCCCAGCCCAAATAAAAAGATGATAAAAGAGAGATTAAACCTGAAAAGTGCATGCTGTAAAAAGGCAGACCCAAGGAGTGGCCATGCAAAGCAGTTCCTGGAAAAGCCTGAATATGCATGAATCCATGTAGCAGGAATGGTATATAAAGGGTGTTTCCAAGACACCAAGTGTGCTCCTGGCAGAGAGCCAAGCACCCGACCATTTTAACCCTTTGCTTTATTATCTTTGTCTCCTATTGTGTGTTTGTTTATATTAAACCTTTTAAAATTTATCAAGTGAGTGACCTGAAGTCATTTTTCACAGACTTACAACATGCCTACAGAAGTACAGGAACAGCAGCAATGACCAGGCCATTTGTCAGCCTAGGCACGTGGCCAGTTCCTGTTATCAAAATGTTCCCAGGAACAGGCAAGTGAGATGATAAGCACTACAGCATATGGCAATCCCGAACAATCACTCCGTTCTAACATAGAGCAAAGCAAGCAGGTCCTCCGGTGAGAGCAGCAGCCTGCCAATTAATAGTTCAAACAGCTGTAACAGCTGTAAATCCAGTCTACCACATTCCTATCCAAGCTATCATTATCTTTAACCCCTCTGGCTCCACACTAGGTGCCAAAAAGCACACTTGGGAGTTAATATGACCAGGCAGCTTAGCCCCACAGAGCCACTCACACTGTCCCCTGCTGCAGGAAGCAGGGAAGAACAAGAAGGGTAAAAATGAAAAAACTTGTAAATTGATGTGAGGTGCTTCCGCCCAGGGAGGCAAAGATTTAGCCTCAGATAAGCATTGTTAATCTGAGAAGAGAGGCTTTAAAGCCCAGGAAGAGTGGATTCCATCCCGCTGCCTCGGGTGATGTGCCCTATGAGCCCAGGAAGAATTGCTCCATCCCGGACCCTCGTGGGGTGGCAGCCCAGGGAGCTCTGATTGGGTTTGAGCCCCTGGGGTTTCTCCCTTGCTGTGTTCCTATTAGACCCCGACCTTCAACTCCACCCTGGTTTTGTCCCATAAAACCCATCACCATGCCTCTGTTTGAGGCTCTCTGTCTCTGGATCTAAGCTGAGTTTGTTCCTGTGTTGAATAAGTGGTTTCCTGAGCTTAACCAAACAGAAGCCCGGCTCGTTGAGTCCCATGTCGGTCACCAGAATCCATAACTTCCCTGGACATGATCCTACAATTACGGAACACAGCAGGTTGAGATAAAGACAGCTTAATAGGTAAAGCAAAGCCACTCACACAAACAAAGCAAAATCTTCTTGGCTTCTTGGCTTCATGGCTTCTTCACATCCGCAGGCCACATCAGCAGTTCAGCCATGTCCAGGAAGGCAGAGTTCCACCACATGTCATGATTATTTGGGAAAGCAGACACCATCACACTGACCATTCTGACCATTCTCTATGCCTTCCTTTTTTTCCCCTCAAAATTTTATTCCTGAGCACAGTATTATATGGTGTGGGGTATCTGTTTGGTCAGCTGGGCTCTGATGTCCCAGCTGTGCCCCCTCCCAGACTCTTGTGCACTCCACTCTACTCAGAGAGAAGGCTCTCAGTCTGTTTAAGCACCGCTCAGCAAGAGCTAAAATGAACAGGATGTGATCTCATATACCTGATTTTGCTACTTTTACCTAATCATTGCTCTAACTTGACATAATTTACTGTCCACATGATGAATTATTACATTCTAGAACATTTCTCACTCATAAAATTTGATCATAAAACTTAATATTGACCAAGAACCCAAACTTTTCCATTTCAAGGAAAAGTTAAATAGTTCATATGTTAAAAATACTCATTTTCATCCCCATCAAAAGAAAATTAAAAAAAAACCCAAAACAATCCATATGATCAATACATAAGACTAAAAAAAGAAAACAACAAGGAAGAAGGAAATAGTTATCCTTTCTGCTTTCAATTACTAAATCATAACTTTGAGTGATCATTCTGCATACAGAATGACACTATACAAATGCAGGGTGAGGGTACAAAAAAACCCATTACCCCATTGAAGTTACACTTCAGTCCTCAGTTCATCTGACACTTTCAGGAAGATGTTTTCAAAGAACACAGGCAGGACATCTGCTATATATATGTTAACAAGCATGTCAGGAAAATGGGGAGAGTAATTTCTGAATAGCACTGTGCTGTAGACACTTTCAATTTTCACTACTAAGGAGCCACAGGTCCTCTAAGGCCATGAAGTACTAGACAAGCCCTATACACCATGAATTCTAAGATGCCTTTTGTACTCATTTGTCATCTTCTAAAATGAATGGCACTCACTCAGGAAAAAACATTTCAAAGTTTAACCATTTTTCTCACAAATGTTTCTTGTCACACACAAGCATTATAATGGTCATTTTGATGAAGGTGTTTTTGCTACAGTAATAGGATATTTACAGTAATTTTGAGCACATTTCTTTTCCTGTGTCTGGGTGAGGAGCGTCATTTCATCCTCACTCAAATGCTGCTTTTCTGCCTTGTTTGGTGAGGTGTGCAGCGCTGTTTGTACAGTCTCACAGTGGTTCCTGCCTTGGCAGACACGCCCGGGTGCAGTTGCTCCAGGGTTAACAGCAGTACTGTTCCTCCTCCTGGATACTTGTCTCCCTTAGGCAGAGCAGGATGACCTTTGCTCGGGCCTGACCTGCCCAGCACCCCTTGCTCCCAGCCCCATCCCAATGAGAAAATTCTCTGCCCAAGTGTGACTGAGACAAGTTAGTCAGGTCCCCAAGTGTGCCCTTTCCCATACACACACCCCTCTCCTTTACAGTTGTCTCTGATGGGAAATCTGATTTGTCCTAAGATAAAAATACCAAGTGAGAATGGTGCTAAGATAAGAACACCCAGTGAGCATTCTGGAACTATCTGGATGTTCCCAATAATGACGAATTTCAGAGACAGAGAGCTGTAATGGTTTCGACTGACTTTGGCACACATCAGCCTGAAAAAGTGTTTAAAATACTGCTGGGGCTGAGCCAAATGTGCAAACTGGTGTCCCAGGCTGCAAGCAGCCTCCAGGCAGATCCCCCTGTCCTGGAAGGGATGCCTGCAGGGTAATTCAAGCCCAAAGATGAGGAACACTCACTTTTGGGCAGGTGAGTAAAAGCACCAAAGTCCAGTCACATAAAGAGATAAAATCCCAAAGCAGCTCCGCAGAACAGTGCTTTGATGCTTTGCCATTGTGCATTCTGTAAGGCCAAAGCCTGCAACCCAGTACATTTCTAGCTAGTTATAATATGTTTATATATTATAACATGCTTATATTATATACTCCTTTGGTAATATTTAGATACTATATTAGCAATAAATCTAATCATAACCATCTACATAACGTGTCATAGTTCTTGTGCCTGACCAAGACTCTTCTTTCTACTACTATTCTACACAAAGGTAGAGATCTGGTAAAATGAGATCTGGTTAGACAAGATGTTCATTCAGGACAGAAATCACCATTTGAACCTCTTTGGGGATTCAAGGCTATGACATGGTTGAGTGGTTCAGTTTTAAAATTCAAAATTTGGTACAGTATTTGGGACAGGTTGTGAACCAGGGCTAGGACTAGACCAAGTCTAACAAATACGACCAGCTAAATTTAGGCTTGCGTGCCAAGTTCTGCTTAGAATGTATGTTGGCTAATGACTTAAAATCAAGGTAAAGCTGTATTAGGCACAAAGTAGTGGACAAACTGTATGTGGGTACGTATGAGGGTTGGATAGGAATGGCTGCTAGCCCCGGAGTGTGACAGAGCAGTAAGACATAAAACACGTAAAACCAGCTCCGGGCGGCGCGGCCCGGAACGGCCGGGCCGAGCAGGCGTTTCCCGGGGAGCGGCATCCGGCACGGAGCTTCCGGCGGGCCGGGGAAGGAGGGGTGGGCGCCGCCGCCCGCGCCTGACAAAGGGCCCGGCGGGGCCCGGCGCGGCCCCATGGCGATCCCCATGGTGCCCATGGAGACGCAGCTGCAGAGCATCTTCGAGGAGGTGGTGGTGAGTCCGTCCCCGCAGCGCCGCCGCTGCCGGGGCAGCGCTGTGGGCAGCCCGCCGCATGTCCGGGTCCCCGCGGCCCGCCGTGCGCCCTCTGGGGAGGGCGGGCATCCTGAAGGAGATGAAAAGCGGGTGGGAGAGGTGCTTTTGGTTTTCATGTGCTGTGAAGCACCGCTGCCGTCCCCGGCCGTGTTTCGCGCTGTTCTCGGCGGCGGGAGAGCCGTGAGGGAAGGAGATTCCCCAGGGCTGGCATCTGCCCCCGCTGGGCTTTATAGGAAAGCTGGGACAGAGTAGGACTGGGCGTAAAACAGCTTGCTTAGCCGATACTGAATTACAGAGCGCTGAGATTGCTGTAAAATAAGCAGTTTAAGGACTTTTGAAGGAGATTAGGAGAAGATGGATGTCCCGCGTAGGCGAGCCAGCATAATGGCATGATCAGATTGTGGAAATACAGACGCACAATGCTGCCTGCAAAACGAAGCACAGTTAGCCCAAAGGCCTCCTCCATGTCCGTCAGACAGTCCTTCCAACAATTTACACGGCTTTGCTGCCTATCCGTGGATGCATTCGAGGCCCCAGAACTGCTCACAGTACTTGAGGTGTGGCCATACCAAAGCTGAGTGCAGCAGGATAATCACCTCTTTTGTCTGGATGGTTGAACACAGGGTTTGCTGCACCCCAGGGTGGGGTTTGCCCTCCTGGCTGCCCGGGCTCTCTCTGCTGGCTCACACTGAGCTGCTGCCAGCCAGCACTCCCAGATCCACTTCTGCAGGGCTTGTCTCCAGCCATCTCTCTCCCAGTTTATACCTGTGCCCAGTATTATTCTGTCCCAGGTACAGAATCTGGCATTTGCTAAATCTCATGTCACCGAGTGACACTGGAGCTCAGTGCTCCAGTCCATCCACATCTTTTTGTAAGGCCTCTCGTCTCTCAAGAGAGTCAACAGCACCTGTCAGCTTAGTATCATCAGCATATTTGCTAATGGTGCATTCACCTCCTGCACCATAATATAAATTATAAATATTAATATTAATATATAAAAATATAAATATATTGAACTCTAGAACTGAGCCCAGGGGATCACCACTGGTGACCCATCACCAGCCAGATGCAGCCTCACTGACTGCACCCCTTTGAGCTCTGCCCTCCAGCCAGTTCTTTACCCAGCACACTGTGAACCTGCTAATCCCACAATTCAACAACTTGTCCAGAAGGATGCTGTGAGAGGTAGTATTCAAAGTGTTATCCAGAAAAAGTACTTCCACTGCCTTCTCTTTGTCCTCTAGGTGAGTGACCTTATGATAGAAAGATATTAAATTAGTTAAACAGGACTTTCCCTTTGTGAAGTCAAGTCAGTGGGTCATTAATCACACTTGTGTGGAGCACAAATGAATGAGCTTCTTGGTAGATGTGAGATGTTCACAGTTGGAAACACTGGATGACAGGAGCTGATCCTGAACGGGAGCCTGACTGACATTTCAGACAAAAAGAAGCTGATTGAAATGTCTGAAGTGGAAAGAGTATGTAGGTCTCAGAGCAATTAAAAGTTATTTCCACATGATGAATTTCAGTAAGGGAAAGAAAAGCCCAACCTTGCTGTTTTAAGTTGGCATTATAAAATGCATGATGTACTTTTCTTTGTGTGGTGTTGCTTGTGGCATATTAATTGCCTACATGTAACTGAGTCCACTTTTGGCATTGCCATTCAGACTGCTTTCACATTTTTAACATAGTCATTTGCCTGTGTGGTCACATTTCCTGTTTTTATGCACTGTTATTTGCCTAAGATTGATAAGGAACGACAACAAAATAGTTCCTGAGAAAATTTACCTGTATTTTTGGAGCAATAACCAATAAAGTAGCAACTTACTGCTTTTCCTGCTGCTGGTATTATCTTGGTGGACAACAACAAACCTTACCTTGCTTTCTGTGCAGAGCAGACGAGTGTCAGTTTCTCCTGTGTTTCTTGAGTGTCAGTGACGGGCAGTTCTGGGCCAGATGATGGAAAAGGAACACCAGAAAGTTGATTTTGTTACATGCTTTTATGTCTGTAATATAACAATGAAAATACATAGTGGTCAGTATTAGGTCACGCCTGAGTAGAATATCAAATCCTTACAAGATGTAGGAAAAGCTTTAGGATAATATTTTTCAAAACCTATTTGTTGAAGTTTTAGAATAATAATATAGAAGCCTTTGAGCAAAATGAAGTTGAAGAAGAAAAAGGTGGGGGGGGTGGGTAAAGGAAGGTCTTAGAGGAGATAAATTGTAAATTCACGATTAGTATTTTACCTAGTACAAGGTCATTACATCATTCAGTCAAATTTAAAAAGCAATTGATCTAAATTTGGATGCAAAAGTAATTGTATTTAATTGATTTGTGTAATGGACGGTCATGGAACATTAGAGGGGCAAAAATTTAATGGAATTAAAAAATACTAATTTTTGAAATTATGAGAAGAGAGCTGTAAAAATACAGTGAAACAACTTCTCCAGCTTTGGGAAGTGAATTAATCTCTAGGTGTTTAGAAGACAAAAAAAAAACAAAAAAAAAATCCAAAACAAAGAAACAAAGCCTTAATCTGGATCCGCAACATTTATATGTCTATCTGAAAACAAAGCATTCTCATCCTTGCAATAGTGTGATTTAGCAGAAGATACCTATCATTCTCTGGTACAGTCCCATAACAATGTCACTTTGTTTTTTGTGCTTCATCCTGGGGCCATGATAGTCATAGAAAACCTTCTAGCAGTATCTTACTTGGGGTTTTTCTTTTACAGAAAACAGAAGTAATTGAAGAAGCCTTTCCTGGGTAAGTGGAATACTGTTTTATTTGTGCAAGGTTTTATGTATAAATGTATTTTTCTACTTATTTCATTGTGTACTGCTAAAAACTGATGTTCTTATTTGCATTAGGATGTTTATGGACACTCCAGAAGATGAGAGAACCAAACTGATCAGCTGCCTGGGAGCTTTTAGACAGTTCTGGAGCAGTCTTTCCCAGGTTAACATTTGATTTGTTGCTTACATCTTTTTACTTTATGTAGTTTTTTAATACAAAGATATCTTTCCTAGTAGATAAACAGTTAAGCTACAATGTGTGTGTCTAGTTTTTCAGAATCTCATTCCAGACATGGCACAGTAAAGAATATAGGAAGACTTTGCTAGAAAAGAAAGGCAATTTTGAGATTTGTAAGGTTATATAGCTGTTCAGCAGAGGTTGGTGTGCAGTGCAAATAAAGATAAGCAAGTAGAAGTGTAACAGTAAAGAAATAAAAAATAAAAGGTAGTTTGTTACAGAATTTTTAGTAGAAATGAATAAGTATATAGAAGAGAAAAATATAAAATGAGACGGTTAGGTTAAAAAAATCACCTTTCAAAAGCTAGATACTTCCAGGCATTGCTCCACAGTTGGAGGCCTATTCATCTTTATTTTCACTGAATTTGATTATAATTGTGAAAGAGAAAAAATAATTTGGTCTGTGCTAACTTAGTTGTGAAAACCAAAGCTGACTATAGAAATCAGTGGTTAAGCTAGGAAATGATTCCTGTATTGGCCAGTAACTGGTCAGTGCAGCTGACCAACTTCTGCTGGACAAATGAGCTTCTTCAAATTAATATCAGAAGACTTGTAGGAAAAACTATATGTTGAGCAACTGGATCGCTTTTACTGATGTATAGATCTGTTCTGGTGTTAGAGTAATTTTTTTCATAGTAGAATACTATATGAATTTTATAGTTTGTTTCACTGCCTGCAAATGCATTCTCTCTCTCTCTGTTGTTTTTTCAGGAGTCTCATGAACAGTGTGTCCAGTGGATTGTAAGATTCATTCATAGCCAACATAGCCCTAAAAGAATTTCTTTTCTT
Organism: Cyanistes caeruleus; assembly: GCF_971803275.1. Taxonomy (NCBI): domain Eukaryota; kingdom Metazoa; phylum Chordata; class Aves; order Passeriformes; family Paridae; genus Cyanistes; species Cyanistes caeruleus. The sequence goes on along the minus strand of NC_141702.1, from coordinate 54,894,696 downwards.
TATGACTGCTTAGCAATGGCAGTAGAAACTGGACTTTTGCCACCCAGGTGAGCCGTGTTGGAATAATTGATTAGATACATGGAAGATGTTGTATTTGAGGTATTTTTGCAATGACATTGTACAGTTACTGCTGGAAAACATGTGCTTAGTATCTGCCATTCAGTCTTGCATTGTCTTCTTCTGCTAGGATGGTTTGTGAATCTCTGATAAACTCCGATACACTTGAGTGGGAAAGGACTCAGCTGTGGGCATTAACATTTAAATTGGTTCGGAAGATTATTGGAGGTGTAGACTACAAGGTATCTTCCACTCATTCCTTTCTCTTTGCAAAGACACATTATTTGCTACCTTTGTTTTTATGATTTTATCTCAGAGACATCCAATTTTTCAAAGTCTGATTTTCTTAGAAAAGAAAATTCAATGAGCACTTTTAATGCTTTTTGAACTTTACCCTAAGAGATAGTTTTGTATTTACAGTGTAACTCTTAGTACTCTTTTCTTTGTTATAGTACTTTCCCTCCATTTTCAGGTACAAGCTGAATAACCCTAATGCAGTTGCAGAGGTGGTGAACACAGGAAAATAAAAACTATCAAGCATTAGGGCTGGACTTCTGTCATCTGCTTTAACCTTTGTTACTACGTAGCAAAAAGCTCCTGAAAACTTGAGTCCGTGGCATGGTATGACTCCAACAGAAGGAGCAGGAAACCATGCATGTCTTGCAGAGAATCACCTCGCTGCATTGTTGATCATGTTAGGTCAGAAAACATAAAATGCAACATTGTGCTCTGCTCAGGCTGCAAAAGGCTTTGTAGTTTGGATGTCTTTGGATGTACATCAAAATACCAACTTTATCTTCTGGAGCGTCCTAGGACTGTGAAGTTCCATAAGGGATTTAATGTAATTAGTGTTAAATTTTAATGTAATCAGTATTAATATTCTCAGTAGCAGTTTGTCTTCTGACACTTAGCAGCAAGAACTAATTTTTCTGTCAAAATACTGTCTGACCATATTGATTGTGTAATCTTTCTGCAAGAAATAAAGACTATCTAGGAACCTAGATGGGTTTTAACCTCATGGGTTTTATTTCAGGGTGTGCGGGATCTGCTGAAAGTGATCCTAGAGAAAATCCTAACAATTCCAAACACCGTGAGCTCAGCTGTTGTACAGCAGCTTTTAGCAGCAAGAGAGGTAATTATATGGATTTTATACCACTACAGAGGAAGATAAGCCTCATTCTCTTGTTATTAGTGAGTTTCTGATTGTTGGTATAGTTCAACAGGAAAGTCTTACTCTTTCTGTTCTAATTCTCTACTGTAATTGCGGTTTATGCAGTAAACAAAGAGTTTTTGTGGGGTATTATAAGTAAGTGTTAGAATCCCTAATAAGAGAGTCAGGACCAGTGCCTGACTTCCCTAAGGTAAGATGTATAGGATGTAATAATGATAAATAGTTTTTTCTTAGTGAGTAAAAATAGCAATTGTTTTCAGTACTTTGTGGGCAGACATAGAGATGTGGTCTTAATTAGGCTCAGTCTAATGAATACAACTTAAGAAAAAGTATTTTAATTCTTGTATATATTTTACTGGGCTGTCACAGGCTAGTAGACAGATGACACGTGCATTTATCCTATCCAGAGTCTTGTACGCTGATGTATTTTTTTATTTATAGGTGGTAGCTTACATCTTGGAAAGAAATGCTTGTTTGCTGCCTGCCTACTTTGCAGTTACAGAAATCAGAAAACTGTATCCTGAAGGAAAACTACCCCATTGGGTAATTATAGATGTAAAAGAATGTACAACAAGAAGGAATTTTGTTGCACACAATGCCTGAATTTTAAAACCAAGTTTATGTGAAAATTTAAAATCTGCTCAACAGTAAGCTCTGTATCTAGTTACATAAATTAAGATACAGGCTTGATATATTGCAGCAGCAGCTCCCTGTGTTCTTGCATGAAACTGTTGACAATATTTTGACCTATGGTCGGATGTTCAAAATTTTTGAAGCACTGAGTTGGTTTTCTTGAATACAATTGGAAATGCAGATCATACATACCTACCACTTTGTGCTTTCTCAGGATAAGAAGAATCACTTTACGTAGTTGGCCAGTGTTTTCTGTGTTTATTATGCAGAGATTTGGGGCTCTGGCGGGATGAAAATTGTCATTGTTTCCAAAATATAATGTAATATCAATCCAGTTTCTAATTTTGCATTCTGTTAAAATAACCAGGTGTTTGGAAAAGGGTAAAATCCCAACTCCCTTGTATTAATGAGAAAACTGTTACTGTTTTTTGAGAGAAGATTTAAAGTAAATTGTACTGATCTGGATCATTTTTCCATGTGGAATTGTTATTCAGCAGCAGAGATTTTTTATGAGCAGAAGTTATAAGTGCTATGCATTCAAATAACAGTTTGCATAGGAGACAGTTCTTATATAAGCTCCTACTTCAGTGCAAACGGGAAAGAGTGCTTGCTGCACCTCCTTTCTCATGCCACATTTTAAATTTTTTATTTTATGTTCCAGATGTTTTTTTTCAACTTTTTGAAATAGGAAACTAGCTATTTTAGTAGGTTTCTGCATATTTTATTAAAATGCATACACATACATGTTTTAAAGTCTTAAATATTCCTTATCAGTGTCTGGAACTTAAACCCTATTTTTTTTCTCCTCTTCTCACCCAGTTACTAGGTAATTTAGTATCAGATTTTGTGGATACCTTCAGACCTACAGCAAGAATAAATTCTATTTGTGGTAAGAGAATGACTTAATGAATGACTTTAAAATAAATTAATTTATTTAGAACTATTTTTTTCTTAGAACCTTTTGGGACCTATGTCACCGAAGCCAAATATCTTATGTTTCATCTAGTACCTCTACTCTTGTCAGTTTTCAGACTTGATCCCTTCAGTTTTTGTTTTGAAGGGGAAAATTCATTGATGAGATCAAAATAATTTTTTGCCACCTGTTGGTAGTGGAAGTGTGCTACTTGTTATATGGTCATATGGTTTGTAACTACAGGTCACTAGCAGATGCTTTCTAACTACAGGTCACTAGCAGAATAGGGAAATTACAGGTTTTCTGTGCCCAAGGATTTTGAGTTAATATGTATCCACTGGGATGCTAGTCTTGGAGTGTTTTGACATCATTTTCTGTTGGAACTTTTGTAGGTGCTCAGACTCTTATCGGTTGTAGGATTCTGGGTGAATGTTTCCTAGCTCAGATAGGTGCTTGTTCTACTTTTCTGTGAAAGAAGTGCTCATCTTCATTTATTGTTAGAAATCTGATGATCAAAATTTGGCTGTTTTAATGTGATTCCTTCTGCTTTTTTCTTCAAAAGATAGAAATGTCTTCTGTTTGCTTTGCGTAGTTTAGTAAGAGGTGCATTAGTTCTGAGCAAGGTTTATTGAGATGGAGCTTCTCTAGTGCAGAGATTCAAAATGTAAATTCTTCTGTAATGTTCACAAAGCGTTTTGTTTCAGAAGCATCTAGTTATTCTTGTACTGAAAGTGTGGTGTAGCTTTTATTTATATGACTTTTATTTATATGACTGACAGGGATCGCATTCCAAATGTTGTATGTGCAAATGACCTATACAGATGTGATTGAAGGGAGGAAATAAATATTTATTTACTTCTTGCTCTATCTGATAATAATATGGACAGTTTGGATAATAGAAGTCATGGAATTCGAACTGAGGGAGGTCAGAATTGAGCACCTAAATTTTCATTCTGCTCTACAGGTTTGCTTGGAGCTCAGTTCAGATGCTTATGTTTAAGCAGCTAAAATAAAGGCTAGTTGGCTAGCTACTAGCTACACTGGCTAGCTGTTAGACTACACTGACTAACAAATGTAAATTTAGCCTACCAAACACATGTCATGTGTTTTGGTCTCACTGGATTGACTGGATCTTCACTGACTTATATTGAAATATACATGCGTGCATTTGACTGTTTTACTGAACACAATCTTTCTCCCAGGTTCAATGAAGGGAAATTGAAAGACTGTATTCTACTTAGGTTTATAAGGCTATTTTCTTTATGGAAAGAGTCAGTCTGCTGAAATCAAATCCCTAGGTCAAGCAGTGGCAGGGGAACCAGTGTTCTGGTAATCTATAAGGATACTTTTAGGTTGATATTTGCAAGTAGTTTAATTTTGGCGTACCCAGTGTGAATAAATGGGGACTTTACTGCTTAGATATTTTATTAGTTGAAAATTAGTTAGAAAAATAAAATCAGTTTGAAGCAATCCTGTGGTAAAAGTGTTTAAACAGTGGAAATTTAAGGAGAGCATAGAAGTGGCCAAGGCCAGATTTTGCATCAAAATTAATAGGCAATGGGCCAGTTTCACTGGTTGAGAATTTGTTTCATTGCATGTAGGTCGCTGTAGTCTCCTTCCTGTGGTAAATAACTCGGGTGCCATGTGTAACTCATGGAAGCTGGATCCTACAACCCTTCGTTTTCCTTTGAAAGGTCTCTTACCATATGATAAGGTATGCCTTATTAAACTTCTTAAACCGATTATATTCAATAAAACAAAGCTTTTATGTCATTAAAGTGGAGAAAAATTTCAACTGTGAACATCCATCTCTTCCAGTTAGGCTAGCTTTGAAGGTGTAGGTATTTTATATTTCAGTGATTTCAAGCTACATACAGAGGACCTGGAATAATGTTTGATAGAACTGCTGTCCAGGATGCTGAAGAACATGAGACATAATTTAATGTGCTATGTGAGTGTCTACATGTGAGAGAGCAAGTGAGAGCAGAGAATTGATTGGAAAATTGGCCAGATGGAAGAGAATGGGAAAGTAATTTCTTCTTTTCTGTGCTCTTCATTATTCTACAGGAAAGATAATTTACAATTCAAACTTAAAGTTTGCATATTTAAACTTAAAACTCTGAATGTGAAGTAGGGGTATACTTGAAGAATTCAAAGGATCAGGACAAAAATCCATGTTGTCCTGCATCCAATTCCCATACCCTAGATGTCTAAGAAAGGAAATAAGTGCAGTATGTCTAGTGACATGTATAGTGCTCACAGTCTACAGCCATTATAATTTTGTGTGTTTTCTGACACAGACAGGAATTTCTCTGTATTTAGTAAACCTTCATCTCCCAAATACTTCTGCAGACTCTTCTTGAGTCCCTGTAAGCTTTTAGTATCGTTAACATTCCTTTGACAAGGAGTGCTACATTTCAGTATGTTGCATGAGAAATCATCTCCTTCTGTTTATTCTGAACCCACCTCCGGATAAGATTTTTATTTAAAGTGATTCAGGCTGTTGGAAGATGCAGTGAGCAGTTGTTTCATACCTAATTTCTTCATATCAGTCATGATTTCTATGCATTTTGGTGCATTTCCTCTGTTGTCTCACCTTGTTTCCTTTGAGTTCAAGGCTGTTCCAAGAAGTATACCATCCTTTTCTTGGATGAAGAATGTTCTTCTTGGACCTCATAAAATCTGCAACATCTTAAGAGCTATGGTTATCTGCTCATTTCTTTTAGCTACCAGAAAGACAATTTCCCAGATAATACATACCTGCATAAATTAAACATTTATTCTTACATTGTTTATTCAGTTAAATGTAAGTTCACAATTAAACATGATGAGGGAATATATGTTTGTATGTGATTGCTTGTTTCTTTTTCAAGGATCTGTTTGAGCCACAGACTGCTTTGTTGAGATACGTGCTGGAACAACCGTATTCAAGGGATATGGTCTGCAATATGCTAGGTCTGAATAAGCAGGTACTGTACTGTGCTGTAACACGTGATTTAATTCTGCATAGAATCTGCACTATTCTTTTTCTCTTTTCTTTGCTATAGCTAACTAAGCAAAACAGTTTAGGTACGGAGAGTGATTTTTTTTTTTTTTTAATGGGATCATATTAGGTTAATTGGACACTGTTATTCCTATCATTTGTATATTGCTTTACGAATGTTAAATTAAAAAGTAGAGATTTAAAATATGATTTTTTTTTGCATTGCTTTTTTTTCCTATAAGGCCAGCCTCAAGTACACCTTTGACAGACAGTAGGAGACTGGTTATTGTTCGTCGGTTTTTAAAGCATTGTTGTATTCTGTTATACTGGAATGTTATAGTACTAGAATAGTTGAAAGCTGGGCTTTGTTTTGTTACATTTTTTCTTTTGAAACCTTAGAATGGGGGGCTTAGTCTGACTTGGGGATCCTTGAGGCTGGCCTCATAGTCACTGTTTTGTCTTTTCTTTTTTTCTTCCTTTATTTTTGTTCTGTCCTGTCTTGTCCTGCCCATCCTCCAATGCTCTAGACCTTGAACATTGCTCAGGTATGTTCACAACCTTACTGTTGTATTGTGACTAACGATACGCTGGCCGCTTTGTAGCCACTGATTCTAGGTAGAGAATACTTGTACAGTCAGGGCTTGAAATTGGCAGGACCATTAGTCAAGGACAAATTCTCCCTACAATTCTCTAGAGATATGAGAGATGTAGCATAAAGCTGACAGTCAGTGGTCCTTTGATACTAAAATTTTTGTTGGAATGGACTGCTACCATTTCCCTTACCAGTCATAACTTTTACTTTGCTGGAATTTTCAGATGAGGAGAGATTTTAGTTCAAAATTTCTTTCCTTAAGCCGGTGGAAAAAACATCCACGGGACTTAATTGTCAAAAATATAAGGCTGTAAATACATCATTTAAAAAAAGAAAGATTTACTAGTGGAATATTCTTACCGTTAGGAAGCCTCTGTAAAGAACTTCCCAACAGCAATTATAATATTCTCCAATCTAGGTGAAAAAAAGAGTAGTGCAGAATACCACACAAAAAGTAGTTCCTTAAAATTTTGACTACTTGTTTAAATAAATAAACACCTGAGCAAGTCAAGCAAGTGGACTTCTGCTTGAAATTTTAAATGATGGGTGTTATATTTATAGTTTATCCCTCATTACACTAATAATTGCCACACCTACTTTAAAAAAAAACCAGTGTTTAAGACTGATAAAATAGCGTTGCTGTTTGCAATACTATAGTGAAGGTTGTGTCAGTGTTTCCATTTAAGAAACTTTTTTCAGGTTTGTAAGTTGACTATAAAATCTACATGATCCTGAAACCTTGTGTACATTTCCCAATGTAATGGAATACACCAGTGCATTTCCTGAACTGGTACAATGTTTTTGAATGCACAGATTCCTACATCTTGGCTGACAGTACTCTGTGTTGTTCATGATGATCTTTTGTACCTGAGATTTAAAAGCAGCTGAAATGTTAAACCTTGGAATTGAGCTGCTAGGTTTACTGTTTAAATGAGTAGTATTTGTGTGTCTTTCTGTGTCTGCATTGAGTTGATAAACCAAACTATTCCTCTATCCATCTTGTAGCTGGTAAATAATGCAAGATATAGACAAAAATTACGTTGAACCCAATTTATTCTTCTAACTATGGATGGTTTGTCCTTTTATGTAAAAAAAAAAAAAAAAAAAATTAAAAAAACTCCTATTTCACCATCCTCTAAAAGTAATTGAAGAAATAAATTGTATTAAATTATACTTTTTTTTGAAATTTGTTTGCTAGTATAGGAATTCCTACACAAAGTTTCATCCTGGTGTGTACTTTTATGGCCAAGGAACAAACGTGAAGAATGTAGCTTATAAAGGAAATGCTGACAGAACATGAACTATAGCTGTGCTACTAGTTACACCAGCATAAAGACATTGAAAATTTGTGAGTTGAAAATACAGATGTAGAGGTGGGTGGTACAGTGGTATAAAACAGGAAATATGTTCCATTTAAATGTTAATATTCTCTGCATAAAACTGTGGGAAACATTAAAATTTTACTTGTTTTTAGGTACAAATTACCTTTGTGTTATATTTCAATTTGTTAATGTAGCCACCTGACAAAAAATAGTAGCATGCTTTTCAGAAGTTGTGTAACTGTATCAATTTTTACAGTAAAATGGCTGATAATTTTGTATTTTATTATTAGTGAAATAACCTGCAGAAATTTAACTGTCACTGTAATAGAAGACACTTAGAAATGCAAATAGTGCCAAGTTTGTTTCAGAATAAATAAACACCTCAGCACAATGATCATTATTTATTTATGATCATTAATTATTTATGTGGAGTTGCTTGTATGCCCTGTCAACTATTTACACAGATCCAGTTGCAGGATTGGAGCCTTCATTTGAATCTTTTGGCATCACAGTCTCTAGGTATGGTTCAGCCAGATTTGTCTTAGTTCTCAAATATTCTTGAAGATGAACAATGAAATTTTGTGGTTCAGTCTTAACTAAGCGTATCTGTGTTAGAAAACCATTCACTCAAGCCATCTCTGAGTTATGTAAAAAATATACAAATCCAGCTGTCCTGTTAACCTTGCAGGGAGAAAAATGAAGGTAAAATTTCATGTTTATAGATTCATGTGTTCCTTTCAGGACCTGTGGGATAAGGTTTTCCAATACCATTATCAAGTATATGGTTTTAAGTCCAAATGTAATAATATGGACTTCAAAATGTTTCTTTTGTTGGTGTCTGGGGACTCTGAGTTTTTGCTACTGTGTACTTCTGTGTGGGACAGTACATGCTCTTGTATATCTGTTTGAATTGGTCTATAGGAAATAGAGGTTTAAGTTGTACTTTATCCTTTATATTATCATGGTTTGCCGTTGAAATCTTAAGGGTCTTATCCAACCTAAATGACTCAATTCTATGTCAGTTTATATTCTCCTGCTAGGTGGGGTGACAATGTAAATTCTTAGTTATTTTTTAAAATAATTTTTTGAACTATATAGCAATTTGTTTTTTTGGAAAATGATTAACAATTCAGAGTGTCTTAATGCACTGATACCACATTAAGATTTGGTTTAGGGATCTTACAGTTTCTTAAAACGGAACTAAAGTAATGTCTTAAGGACATGAACTCACTTTGGAGGTTTTGGTTTATAGCTTTGCCTCCTCTGTATGTACAGACTTTATGTGAAGAATAAAATGCCATTTTTGCCATAGCTGAGTTAGGATCTTGTTGCAGTCCTCTAAACAATCAAAAAACCTGTTATTTTGATTTCTCTGGTTTGGAGAATATTTAAGAGAGGAGGTAATTTTCAAGGGTCTTGTTTCTGTAATGTTAAAATGTTTAATTAGCAGCTGTTGTATTAATGATTTTGCTCTTTTAATAGTGGAATTGGCTGGTCAGCTGTTCAACCAGCAGTGATGATTTACAGTTTATCTATGCCTTACTCTGTGCAGGTGAATGTATAATTATGTTCTCTGCTAGCTGCAAACCAGGATAATTAGCGTGGGGAAGCTGTTGTAAGCAGAACTGTTAAGTGAAAGGGATGGCATAATGCAATATTTAAAAATTGACTTTCAGTTTTATTTTTAAAATTTCAGTTGATGCTGGGATCTTACTATCCAGTTTTACTGGTGATAGTGTCATGGCAAAGTACTTAGTTTAAAAGGAGTATGATTATTTTTATTTGCTTCTGATTGTATGGGTGTGCATTGAGAACATTCAAGTATATGTTCCTTTTTTAAACTTACTCCTTTTTTTTAATGAGGGAAACTTGAGAATGGCTGCCAAACATGGAAGAGATGAAAGAATCAGGTATAAACAATAAGCTTGAAGGTTTTGTGTCCTTGTAGCATACAGTTCTGGAAAGTGGAAATGTTGGAGCAGTTCTGTTATGTTTTAACTAGTTTAGGCATTTTGAATTGGACTTTTGGAGACACCATTTACTCTTGTTTTAACTGCTTCAGGCATTTTGAATTGGACTTTTACAGACACCATTTATTCTTGTAGGGATCTCAACCTCTGTGATTTGGCCTTCTGAGTCTATTTTTTAAGTGTAGATATTTACTAAATGTTGTTTAAAATACTCAAAGGCTATCATAGCCGTCAGCCAGCCTTACTGACTACTTAAAATAGTTTTCTTGTAGGAAATAGTTTTAATGCTAACAATGCCCCTGCATTTCAATACCTTTCAATACCCTGTCTCAACACCCGAAAAAAAGAAGGAATTAAAAACTCAAAGCTAAATTCTTCAAATAAGAACAAGCCACCATACAAGTGAATCTCTGATCCACTTAAATACCACTAGTCCATTAGAGGGCTGGTCTCGAGAAATTTTAGTGTCAAGTTGTCATGGAAGTACTTTTCCCCCCGCCCTGTATTTCTTCATGATTTAATAATGTTTTCAATGAAATTATGTATTTTCAGATCTTGCAATGTTATTTACAGAACAAAATGGATAATGTGTTTGTACAATCAAATTATAAAAATTAGAGTCATGTTTACTTTAGGGAAAAAGCATAGTGATTTTGAATGCTAGATTTTTTCATACATAATCCAGAACAGCGTTTGGAGATTTTTTGTTGTTCGTTTTTGTTTTACTTAAGCCATGCCAAAACATAAATTCCTACTTACCTGTGAGGGTAATCAGCTCTCACCTATAATTTTATTCATCTCAGTTTATACTGAGATTTTCTTTCACTTTTGAGTAATTAATAAAACAAGGGCCCAATCCTGCAAAATCCTGTGCAGTACAGTATTTTATTTCCAAGAGTTCTGAAACTATAGATACAAGATCTTTGCAGAAGTGTATATTCACTGAAAATACAGAAGAAAGAAATTTCCAGAAAATTAAATGGATGAATGAGGATAGAGTAGTACTGCTATTTTTCTGATGGAAAATTGTCTTTAAAGCAATGAAAGTGTGGTCTGCAGAATAAAAACTTGAATTATTTTTTTTTTTAATTTCCTGGCTCTTAAACTTTTCCCAGACTTAGAATTATTCAGAATAGTAAAAAATCCTACTGGAAATTCTGGCTCTCTTTTTTAACAGTAATATTTTTCCTGTTGTGTTCTTTGAATAACTTTATTCCAAATTAAAATGGCCTAACATGATTAGGCCTTTGGACATTAACCCAGTGCTTAGCAAACAATTAAATTTCAAGCCCTGTACACAGTAGTTTTGCATGCTGGATTATAAACTAGTCTGTAGTGTTGTCTGTTGCACCCTGCTCTGCTTCATAATTAGTTGCTTTCGGAGGGGGAGAAAAACGAGCCACAAAAGACCCAAAGTGTTCTGAACTGATGGTGCCAATACTGCTCTCTGTAAACCTGTACCGTGGTTGGTGTGTGATAATGACATTGCGTACTTGGGAGAAAAGGTATCATCGGTGCTTTCTGTCTTAGCTAGAGGTTTGTGTTAAGCATGCTTCAAGAAGGCACAGCTGGAATTGTAGCTTTCTGCAGTTTTGAGCTGGCAAAGAGCATGCAACAGGGGATGCTGTTCACTGTATTTTGTCAACTTTTCCAATTCTTGCATTCTATTTTTAATTGAAGAGAATCTCTTTTTTTTTCATAGCAAAAGACTACCATCAATGAAGGTAGAACAAGCATCTCCTTTCAGCATCTCTCTTTTATTATATCTTTATATTAGCCTTTTTTTAGACTGCTTGGCTAGTAAGTCAAAGAATTCATCTAAGGCATCCCTAAAATGTTTTATGAGTATTGGGGTGATCTTTTAAAACTTTTTTATATACACCTTTTTGCCTCTAGAAAGGGATAATGCATTTTCATGATTAGTGTTTGAGCAGCTCAGTTCCTTTTCTTTTGTATCATAAAGTAATATTTTTTCTTTAAGGCTGCATTATGTTACAGGCATCAGGCCAAATAAAAAAAAATTAATAAATGTGACCGTTCCTGAGTACAGGTTGCATTGAAACAAACAGGTTAGATTATTTCCAAAATGCTAGCACTTTCTGAGAAGTTAAGCTCTCCGTGGTTTTTTTTTTTTTCCTTAGTTATAATAAATTATGTCAGTGTAACAATACAAATGCAGTATAATAACGAAAAGTTATTGCACTGAGGATCTTGTAACATGTGACATTATACTTGGTAGTCTTGAACAGCAGATTTATAATCTGAGTGCCAAATTGCTGGTAGTGGACCTTTTTTATAGACATCTGTACTAACAGAATATATCTGAATATATAATGCATTCCCTTCTTGATAATTATTAAAAATTATCAGAGATGGTGTGTATTTTAAATTATTTCTGGGTTTGCATAGCTCAGTGTAAAGACTGTGGCAAGCTAACATCTGAGGGGCTCCTCACTCTGATTTGTAATTTTTCTGTTTACAGTGTGTAGAATGCACCACTAATTAATTTTCAAGCCTTTTGGATGATGTAACCTGTGGTGCTGTGTCAGTAGGACAGCATCTAGTTATAGGGTTATTAACCAGATATTAATTCTGCTGCTGCTTGCAGGTGATAGGTGAACCCAATATGAGAGTGAAAAAGAGAATAGTCATCAAATACTTTCGTCATGTATTGGGATGTTTGCTCTGAATTTGATGGTACGATTGATACATTTTCTTTATGGTGATCCCTACTTTTGAAATGGACTTAATGGAGAAAAGAAGAAAAAAAAAAAACAGCAAAAAAACCCATATCAAATAAAAAAACCCCCACCTGTTTGTTTAAAGAATGGGCTTTGTTTTCTGTCTTTGACTGCGAGATCAGAGAAATAACATTCTGCCTGAATTTACTATAAAATAGCAAAAAATCTTTCAGACGTTACATGTCCATTGATGAAGTGTGTTTTGGAGCTGAGTAGGGAATTATGGAATATATGATAAAATGTAAAAATCATTGTGACCTGTAACATAGTGCAGCTTTAATATACTGGCTTATCCTTAACTTAAGTTCAGACTTCATCTCATGCTTCCCAGCCTTCTGTCAAAAAACTGTACTGTAACTGCAACTGTGCAAGTTCTGGAGTTAATGGCAAGGCTTTTGGAATACTGTATCTGATCTCTGCCTTACAGCACAAGCAACGTTGCCCTGTGCTGGAGGACCAGCTGGTGGATCTTGTGGTGTATGCCATGGAACGGTCTGAGACTGAAGAGAAGTTTGATGATGGTGGAACCAGTCAGCTTCTGTGGCAGCATCTCTCCAGCCAGCTCATTTTCTTTGTGCTCTTTCAGTTTGCAAGTTTTCCTCATATGGTGCTGTCACTCCATCAAAAGGTAAATTGTTTGTAACGCTCCCACACGGTAAGAGGGATTTAAAAAAGAAAACCAATATTTTTTAAAAAAGTGACACTTATCCCTACAAGAAGTACCTTATGTGTAAGAATTAATTAAATTTTTAATCACTGTTCTCTCTAGAAGTCAAATTCACAAGTTATGGTACTGTGAGATAGGTGTGTTTTTAGTGTATTCAGTTACAGGATGTTGCATTTTATTTGGATTCAAAGTGTGCTAATAACTAGAATAAAGAGATAAACTGGCATAATTCAGAAGATCAAAGTACTATGCTGTGGCATCCAGTTTTCAGACGAGTTTTGAACAAAGTGAATGCCCTGTTCTGTTTGTGGACTAAAAAAATACGCCATGCAAATGGAGGTAGTAACTTGCTGATTGTCTAATCAATCAACCAACAATCAAAGGTAATTTGTGCAATTATGGTGACACTTGTAATCACAGTCCCAAGTTATTATTACATTCTAGTAATAATTCCATTAAAACTGGTAATAGTATTTGCCCTTTCCTCTGGTGCTGAGGGTTATAGTTCTAAGGGTGGTGATGCCAGTCCTCCATAAGAAGGGAGAGGAGGAGTTACAATCAGCCAGCAACACCCTGAGCTCTTTGTTGAGAGAGCTATATGCTGTTGGTGGTGGGGTAGGGATGTTCTTTCTCCTCGCTGTAGGATCAGCTTCTGGCTATATAGATGAGTTTCCAACACACACAACACATTGCTCTGTCTTCATTTGTCCACAGTTCCATGTTACATAAAAATGTACTATGTATGTTGTGTTCCACTTGTGATGGATTGTGGTTCTCTGGTCTTTTTGTTTTCCCTGAAGTTAGTTTTACCAGGGCTATATTCCTGTAATTACTGTTAATAAACAGTTGAAACAATGGACATTATGCAACACAATTGCACAAATCTAATATAAAACTACAGCAAGCAAGATAAGAATAGAATATTAGTTATTAGAGAGTTGCTGTTGCAGGTAAAGAAGTTCATTGACAAAAAAAAACCCAGGTGAATCCAGATGAAGCAAACCAAAGTTGTTCTGGCTTAGGGACTTCCTTTGTAGGAGTTGTAAAAACCTGTGGCCTGATGCTAGCAATGGCAATACTGTACTTTACTAAAGGCCTACAAAGTGACAATTTAAGACCAGTATTTAAGTGTTGCTAGTTTTTCAAAACAGTGATCCTCAGGAGTTAAATGCATTTTAAATCTTACCATTGATTGTTGTGGCCCTCACCGAGTCCGTTCATGTGTTGCAACTAATGTATCTATTTTCTTTCTTTCTGAAAACAATGTGTGTTTCTGCCTAAGTCCTGCTATAAAATTCTCTGCTGAAGCTGTCTTAGTCTGCCCTTCTACTTTTATAAGAATCTTTGCAGTGATTTTAATTCTGCATGCAGTATTTCTCTGTTACTGAGTGTTCTTGACAGTTGGCAGGCCGTGGTCTTATTAAGGGGAGAGACCACCTGATGTGGGTGCTACTCCAGTTCATCTCTGGCAGCATCCAGAAGAATGCACTGGCTGACTTCCTCCCAGTCATGAAGCTGTTTGACCTCCTGTATCCTGAGAAAGAAGTAAGTCTCTGATATTAAAAGTTTTATTTTTAATTCCACTTGAGACCTTCATATGTTGGTATTACTATCCTTCTTGAGTCATTCTTAGAACAGTGTGCTGCATAGTTGGAGGGAGATGTTTCATAAGTTTTTTTTGAGGATTTCATATCCATGAAATTTGTATCCACATTTGTTTTTAGGGGCAAGTTAGACTTGTGTTAACTCCTCTCTTCCTTGGCTTTGGTTTGACTAAGGTTTTGAGGAGTTTGTTAAAACACTGAGGAGACTGTAAAGGAAAAATGTGTAATTCTATTGTAACATCTGGGCTGAAACAGAATAGTACTCGAAATTCATTTTGCAGGGGCAAATCAAATCAATCCATGCTTTGTACATTCCTCTAGAATTAAAATTGCTGTGGAAGGGGCGCTTAGAAGAAGTTCTTAAACTGTAATTCTGATAGCATTGTCATTGTGAAGTCCTGAGTGCTTACTCTTTTCCTAGTGTTTTTAATTTGGGTGAATGGATAGACAAATACAAGTGTGTGATGTATCAAACTCATATGTAACAATTTTCCCCCCTGCTACATTAGTTTTGACCCACAGAAATTCTTCAGTGCAATTTGTGTCAGATTTCAATTGCTTTTGTCAGCATCAAATATGGGAAGAGTAATAGAAGAACTATTTACTTCAGCTGTAGTGATGGCTCCCAGTTACACTTACTGAAAGTCTTTCTTTGACTAGTGCTTTTTAAGTGCTACGTTTTAAGTGCTTGTGAAACTGAATCCTCGGAAGCATTTTTTAAGATTCAGTTTGACAAGCACTAAAATTGTTATCTCTGGCTATTGTTCTTAAGAAGATCTGCCTTGCTATCCTGTTGATCATGTATTGGTGCTGTCCGATTTATGCCCTCAGTGGTATTTGTGCAGCAGTAACTGTATCAAAGGGAAAAAAATGTGGGTGTTGGCAAGAGTTCCTTTTCCAATGGCAGTACTGTAGCTAAGTCTGGATCCAAAACTTTTTAATTTTGGGTTGTATCTGTACCTTTTCATGAGAAGCTACTAATGTTTAAGTATTAACTGTGACACTGAGCAATTCAGATTTTTCAGAAATTACTGTTGAACCACTGAGTACCTACTATGGAAGTAGATACCATAATTGGTTTCTGAATAATGTGTAAGTGTGAGGCTGAAAGAAAAAGGATATGCTTTGTAACTACATGTGTCTGGAAACTATATACTCCTAAACATGAATTTCCTTTTGCCAAGGTCTTAGATAATTTGTTTGGTGTGGGTGTTTTTCAGAATAATTACTGAGGTGCAGATCTCTCCCATAGCTCTTGATTTAAAATTACAAACAAGAATGAGGGTAGAATCTGTTCTTTAAAAATGTTTCTTATGGTGTAGCAAATCAGAAAAAAAGAAAAACCTGATTTTGTGAATACTGGCTGTCTAATTTGTTTTTCTGCACATTAATCCATGTGGTATGTCACATTCATGTGTTTTTGCTTTAGTATATTCCTGTACCTGATATTAACAAACCCCAGTCAACTCATGCGTTTGCAATGACCTGCATTTGGATTCATCTGAACCGGAAGGCACATAGTGACAACTCCAAGTTGCAGATTCCCATTCCTCATTCTCTTAAACTTCACCATGAGTGAGTGTGGGGGTTTTGTTATGTTTTGATTTATGTTTAGTTCTAATGAATTAGGCAGTTCCAAGTCTGTCTTCAAAATGTATTGTGTGATGGGATGCTGTATAAAGGTTTTCAATTGAGTGACTTCAAAATCATTCAAGAGACAGAACTCAAAATATTTCATAAAAAGTGAAATGTTGTTATCCAGCTAGTGGAAATTATGTATTTTATAGTATATTGTATATATATATTTGTGTGTGTATATATTTAAAATATATAAAAATATATTTTATAGAATAGAATGGCAAAAATATATTTTTTACTGGTAGAGAATCTGAAAGTAAATGGACAGTTTTGTTTTGTTACACTGTGGTTTGGAAAGTTTGGATAAGCAGTACGTTGGGTGAAGTTTTTGTCTGCAAAGGTGATTTTAATTGTGGTTTTTCTCCTGAGAAATTTGTATTTCTCCAGTATAGAAAAATAGTAACATGGTGAAACTGTGGCATAAGAAGTAGTTGTGTTGATGTGGTGCAATTATAACTATTTTGATTTTTTTCTACTATTTTATAATGAGGTTTTTGACTGACACTGTTGTAGTTGTATTCTTGGAATGCATATGTATTCTTCTTTCTGCTTAACATTTAATCTTTTTGCACACAGGTTTTTGCAACAGAGCTTAAGAAATAAAAGCTTACAGATGAATGACTACAAAATTGCCTTGCTGTGCAACGCTTACTCAACCAATTCAGAGTGTTTCACTTTGCCAATGGGTGTACTAGTAGAGACTATTTATGGAAATGGAAACATGAGGACACCTCTTCCAGGGACTAATTGCATGGCATCAGGGTCAATCA
Organism: Cyanistes caeruleus; assembly: GCF_971803275.1. Classification (NCBI taxonomy): domain Eukaryota; kingdom Metazoa; phylum Chordata; class Aves; order Passeriformes; family Paridae; genus Cyanistes; species Cyanistes caeruleus. Next base: position 54,877,635 of record NC_141702.1, on the reverse strand, counting down.
CCCCACTGCCAATGAACCTCTTGGACTCACTCACAGTTCATGCCAAAATGAGGTAGAGTACATGCAACTAGCTTTTTCTTTTTAACCCATAAATCTGTGTGTAACTAATTATCATCAGAAAGACTTTCTGTGGCTGGACATGTCATATATAGATCTATTCATTTACTTTAATAATGTGTTAAATTTCAAGTCCATGTTTTTGATTCAAAAACACTTTCTCTCTTTTTCAGTCTGATTCACAGCATAGCTACAAGGGTAATTAAGCTGGCTCATGCAAAATCTAGTGTGGCCTTGGCTCCTGCTCTTGTGGAAACCTATAGTCGGCTATTGGTTTATATGGAAATAGAATCCTTGGGCATCAAAGGCTTTATCAGTAAGAAAGAAAACTCTTATTTTTTTCCCCTTTCTTTCTGTTAAGTGGTATTTTAATTTAATGGCAACTGGAGACCATAGTAAAACTGCAAATATAATTGTGCAGTGTGTATAAATTAGTTTAATATAAAAGAAGCCATGAAAGTTGTCCTAGTGTTGCAGTAAATTCCAGACTAGTTGTGCTGCTGTCCCTTTATGCCATCACTTTTATGGCCAGGACCTTTACAGTTGTGCTGTGTTGTGTAAAAACATGCTTAATGGAAAAGCAAAGCAAAGTTACTTTGAGACACACAGGATACTTTATTGCTCTTGTTGAAATAATTTGCATGTCTGCTGTATGTGTTTATTCAAAAGATTATTAAACTATACATTTACAGCATCTTCAGACAGCATTTGCACATATGCTCTTTGGAAGTAATACACTTTTCAAATCCAAAGTCTGACTTACAGCCTAATAAAACCAATGTACCCTGTAGTTGTATTTCAGGGTGTGATCAGTTGTAAAACTTACTTTACAAACTTTTTTTCTTAAGGTCAGCTCCTGCCAACTGTGTTCAAATCTCATGCATGGGGAATTTTGCATACTCTGCTGGAAATGTTTAGCTATCGGATGCATCACATCCAGCCTCATTACAGAGTCCAGCTCCTCAGCCATCTTCATTCCTTGGCTGCTGTGCCACAGACCAATCAGAACCAGCTCCATCTCTGGTGGGTGACATTTGCCATATTTGTCCATAATCTCAGATTCCTTCCTGTTGAAAGCTGCATGAGAACTGTTTAAATGGCACTCCCCAGTCTTAGTTCTGTGGCTGACTTGTTTTGGGGTGTCTCAGCAGGGTGTGTTTCAGCAGTAAGTTGGATGTTCGCAGTAGTGCTCTACAGAGATGCACGAGGCAGCGTCTTGCACAGCCATGGCAGCGGTGTAATGCGTCAGCACAATAGGATGTGCAGCAGAACTGTCATGTCCAGAAGTGCTTCTTGCATTGTAGATAAAGGGCGGTGCCTGCTACTTGTAATCAGTGCTTGACTTTTCTGTCAAGACTGTGCTTCCTTCTTTAGAGGGTGTTTAATTCCTTTGCAAGAGTTAAGTTGGGTCCACTTAATTTTTTTTATGAGGTTGATTTTCAGTCAAATCGGAGAATTAATCGGGTTCATGCTGCAGCTGAAAAAGAGTTTGCAAAGCTATGGAGACTGAACGTGAACCTGAGTGGGGTCCCTCATAGGGTGTGTAGGGGGTATGATAGCCTGAAACAGTGGCCAATTTGAATACAAGGTGACAAAGCTGGTTAGAGAAGGTCTAAAGAGGTTATGCAGGTAATTCCAGGCAGAAGCTTTGAGTTTACCTTACTGTTAATGAATTTGAAGAGCATAAGATGCAGTTTCTATGCAGAATCTGGGGCTTGTTTCAGAAAGTTGGGAAAAATAGTGTCCTTTCACTCTTAGAGAACAAAAAATTTTGTGGGAGTATGTGAGACAGAGTAACTTCATTATTACCAGTTCATATAGAGAAAGTCTAATTATACAGTAGATTCATAGAATGTTTGGGCTGAAAGGGATCTAAAGTCATCTAGTTTCAAATCTTTTGCCGTGGGCAGGGACATCTTCCACTGGATCAGGCTTCTCAATTTCATAGTCCAAATTCAAATTGCCTAGTTGCTTATCCTTTACCAAGCATAAAGAAAACAAGACAAGTTTCTCCTTAAATTCAAGGCCTTGATCTCTTTATTGATCTCAATCTTGTTTTGTCATCTTAGTCTGTAAAATACAGATGTTAGTCAATTTTAATGAGCACTGCATGCAACTAGAATAAACTAAACTCTGGCTTTGGCATTTCAAAGACACAATGTTATAAAAATCTTTCCAATGACTTCAAACTACCTGGTGTGAAAAGTGCTTCCAGCTAAATCACTGGAAATTGAAGTGCTTTTAATCAAAAGTTATACTTCCTCAACTTCCTAATTTCTTTAATAAGGACAATTTAGTGCTGTCTACTTGAAGATGGTAGTTGGCTTTGAAGCTTCCGATGTATTATTCATGTCTTTTTATTTTGGTTTTGCATATATTTATTTATATTATCTTCTTTAGATGAAGATGTGCAAATAATAATAATGTGGGGCTCTAAATTGGAGAGACTTGAGGTTCTTTTTTCAGGGTCTCTGCACTTGGAATTTTTGCTAAATCTACTTTTGAGTGCTTTATTTGAAAATAAGATACTGAAATAGTTGATAAATTTATTAAGCAGTAGAAAAGTGAGCTTTTTCAAAAGGTTAAGAAAATAATTTTTAAAACAAAATGTTTCTGTATTATTTGAAGCAGTAAATGGAGGAAAAAAAGTAGGTGTTTTTGGAATCTTAGAAGCATCAGCATAAGTATTACTTGGTAACTGGACTGTTTCCTTCTTTCAGTGTTGAGAGTACTGCTCTAAGGTTAATCACAGCTTTGGGCAGCTCAGAAGTCCAACCACAGTTCACACGGTTCCTCAATGATCCCAAAACAGTTCTTTCAGCAGAATCAGAAGAACTCAACAGGGCTTTGATCTTAACTCTGGCAAGGGCAACACATGTGACAGGTAATAGCAGTACATCCCAGAAAAAGCTGTAGTCAAACAATTTCTCTAAACTACTGTGCAAAAAAGTGTCATGGAAATGACCTAGTCATAAAACATATCCCATGCACTTCTGGTTTTGAAAAAAGTGTAATTTTAATTTTCAGCTACTTGTATTTAGGCAAAAAGCTATAATTGAAGCAGTAGTATAATGAAACATTCTTTAAAAGTTTAGTCAAAGGTACATTGTGACTAGGATTTAGAGTTTTTTAGTGTCTTATTTTGAGATTCGTTATTTTAAATGTAAATGTTTGGATTGATTATTGACATATGTTATTTAAATAGCATGAAATACAGCAACTGTGCTGCTCATGTGAAAGCCACCCCCTCTATAGCTTGCATTTAAGAAAAAGTAGTCTAAATTTTGGATTTCTTTTGCTTGGGGAGGTGTGGTAGTTTGGCATGAAAAGGAAGCTTTCATTGTTTTAACAGTGAAATTTAATGTTTTAACAGTGTACAGTGACATGGATCAGGTTTTTGTTGGCTTTGAGGGAGATGTTTTCTCTCTCCTTTTTTATGGCTCTAGTCTGCAGACTCATGGGAAAGTTAGAACAACTGATTCACTTAAGACTGGTGGAGGTGATCTGAAGGGGAAAGGACTTCCATGTGTTGGTTTCTTTATTTTTTAACCATTTCTCAGTCTTTGATGAAATCAGCCCAGGGGTTGGGGAATGAGGTTTTCATTCATTTCTACAGCTTAATTTGGACAGGTAATTCTAAACAGCCTTTTTGAAGCAATATAAAATGGTATCTGACAATTTCATCATCATTTTCTTCCTCAGGATTTTTTTCTAAAAGTCTAATCAGTTAATCAGCAGAAGCTTGTTTTAGTGACATTACAGGAAATTAAATATGAAATATGAAAATCATGATTGCTTTATTTCTAACTCAAACTGTATAAATAGCTTTCTTATTGTTAGTAGCATAGAAAGGTAATATCTAGCATCTTCTCTAGAGCAAATAAAGTCAAAGAAAGGGACTGGGAGAAGTTGGACAAAAAAAGGAAACTGCATTGGAATAGAAAAGCCTTGTTGTGTAGAATGACAAAAGGAATATTAATAAGAAATGATTTTATGTGAAATTCTAATACCATCAATCAATTTTCTAGACTTTTTCACAGGCTCTGATTCAATTCAGGGAACTTGGTGCAAGGACATACTGCAGACTATCATGAGTTTCACTCCACATAACTGGGCATCACATACGCTAAGTTGTTTTCCAGCTCCTCTGCAGGTAATAGTTTAAACCTGAAGGCTTTACAATTGGAAATAAAAGTGAATTCATTCTCTTAACAAGATCCTTTGCCTTTTGTGGTTTGGTGAGATTCGTCCCCTGTCTAGACTGCATTAATCTCAAGTCCCTAAAGAGTGCAACATGATTATAACATTGCTATTTCTTTAGAAATGTGTTAGCCATATTCCCATGGAGTATTCTAAGGTCAGATTTGGTCAAAGTGATCACAAAGAAGTGATACTTCTGGTGCAAGGTGGATCAGATGGTTTAAAAATCAAAAAAATAAAATAAAAAGTTGGAAAAGGCATTTTTTCTCTGGCAGTTTGTCATGTAGCTTTGTTAGTGATAAAAGTCACTGTGGTATCACAGTGAAATAATAACTGTCCCTAGTAGGTTGTATGGTACAAGGAAGTAGGAGCCCATACAGTGCTAAATCAGGCAAAATTTTTCTGTTCAAATATTTTACTGTAGGCTCTCAGTCATCGCAAAGTCTCCTTTTTTCAGGTGTTCTTCAAGCAGAACAACGTGCCTCAGGAAAGCCGTTTTAATCTGAAGAAGAACGTGGAAGAAGAGTACCGGAAGTGGAAGTCGATGACCAGCGAGAATGAAATAATCACACACTTCTCTGCTCAAGGTTCATCCCCGCTTTTCCTTTGTCTCCTGTGGAAGATGTTGTTAGACACTGATCACATTAATCAAATCGGTTACAGGTGAGCTTAAAAACATGCTATTTCAAAGATATTAAGCAATATTCTCAGTTCTGAGGACATAGGCCTTGTGCATTGACAGTTTGTTCTTTAAATTAATTTGGAGCATGCATAGCATGGAAAAAGAGAGTGGAGCTAGGTAGTAGCCAGCATGCCATAATAATTGTGCAGTGTTTAAGATGGATTCCACCGTGCAGTGGTCTGCAGTGCACATTTTTCCTGGTGAGAAACAAGGATGTTAGGTGTTTGAATTAAGCAGTTTACTTGTAATAGCAATGTTTCAGGCAGTCTGAAGGAGTAAACGGAAAATCTAAAGCATTCATTTACTTAGCCTTTATACATGAATAAAGGCCAAATATTTCTTTAAGAAACAAATGTTGGATTAAGATGAAAATTCATTACAGAAGTAGCAATCATCTCATGTTTAAAATTTGTTCCTGGTTGAAACAGCCTCATTCCCAGCTGTGAAAAATAGATTTATTTCTTTTCAGTCCTTCCTAGGTCTGCTGAAACAGTGTTTATGATAGCATGTGTTACTCTTGTGTGCAATGAGGAAGTTGTTTATAATGCTATGGTTGTATTAAAGTGCATGGCGCAGGAAAATGAAGTTGAGTTGCGGAAGGTTGTTCTCAGAGGTGTATAAATAAAATTGAATAAGTAAAGCATGAGTTCTGGGCAGATGAAATTAGTGAACTTGAAGCATTTCTCCTGATTCGTATTTGTACTTTGGAATTCTTTTGCTCTAAAGTTGGAGTGTTTTGTTTTGCTTTGGCATTTGCTTCAGTAAGAGGGAGGGAATTTTGTCTTTTTGTTGTTGTTGTTTAAGGCAATTGTGTTAAAATCCGCTTATTTATATCAAATAGATGTGCATTAGAAATGCGTTAGGAACTGTAACAATTTCTTGTTGCTTTTTTTTCCCCTCCCTGATAGAGTGTTAGAAAGAATTGGGGCCAGAGCTCTGGTGGCACATGTCAGGACATTTGCAGATTTCTTGGTGTATGAATTCTCTACATCTGCAGGAGGACAGCAGCTCAATAAATGTATTGAGATTCTCAATGACATGGTGTGGAAATACAATATTGTAACACTGGATAGGTTGATACTCTGCTTGGTAAGTATCTCTTCAGAAGATAAGATGACAGTTCATGCAGTCTGCTTTCTGACTCATTTTTTAGGAGCAATCTTTTAGAAATTAATTGGCCTTAAATAGTGACTATTTTGCTAAGTCAGTAATCAAGTAAAATAATAGATTCTTTCTTTAAGCAGCATAAAATCCCAACTCTTACAGTTCTCTTAAGTCTTCAGGGAAGCATTTCTTAGTTATTTTATGGCAACCATTGAACTGGTATTATTAAATGTTGTGATTGTTGGTTTGGGTCTCTGACCTCAGAGCTGTGCAGTTATTTAGGCTCTGCAGAGAGGCCTGGACAGGCTGGATCAATGGGCTGAGGCCAGTTGTTTGAAGTTCAGCAAGGCCAGGTACTGGATCCTGAGCTTGAGTCACAGCCCCATGCAGTGCTAAAGGCTGGGCAGTTCTGGGCCCCTCACTACAAGGCAGACATTGAGCATGTCCAGAGAAGGGCAGCAGAGCTGGTGAAGGGTCTGGACCACAAGTCTTACAAGGAGCAGCAGAGGGAGCTGGGGGTGTTTAACCCGGAGAAAAAGAGGCTCAGGGGTGACCTTATCGCCCACTACAGCTGCCTGAATGGAGGATGTAGCCAGGTGGGAGTCAGCCTCTTCTGCCATAGAAGTGATAGGCAATAGGACAAGAAGAAACAGCATCAAGTTGTGCTGGATTGTATTTTAAGAAAAGTATCTTCACTGAAAGATAAAGGACAGGCGGTCCAAGGATGTGGTTGCATCACCATCCCTGGAGATATTTAAAAGATGTGTAGGTGTGGCACTTCAGGACATGGATTAGTAGCACTGCTCAATTAATGGTCGCACTCAATGATCCTGAAGGTCTTTTCTACCCTAAATGATTCTATGGTTGTATGATTCCTTCAGCCTTAAAAGATAGGTAGGATATTGCATTCTATTCATTCATTCATTCACAAACATAGGAAAATCTTGTACCCATTAGAGTATGCTTTCTTTCCATAAAGAAATTATCCTCTTTCATCACAGTAGTAAGACAGAAATTGCATTCTCTTGCTTTTCATGTTATCCTATAAAATAAAGCAGTATTCACCTAGAGAGAACTACATTTGCATTCAGTAATTGTCTTTTAATTTTAAATCTCATCTTAATGTAAAGCTGGTTGTTTGAATTCTAATTTGTTTTGCAGACTGAAGTCCAATCATGTCAGAGTGGACAGAGGTTAAAAGCAATCTTAACTTCATTGTTATTTAATTGGTTATTTTCAATAAGACATCTGACAGATGAAAGAGAGCTAGAATTCATGGAGAAAGTGCTACCACTGGGGACTTTATAAGACCTTCTGCCCATGGAACAAAAAATGGGATAGGGATTGAACCTGCCTCTTTTTTATGTCTTCTCTTGAAAAATAGAGTTGAAAGACCCTATTTTCAGTGTGAATTTCATGTTATCTGATCTGTTTCATTTAAGGCAATGCGTAGTCATGAAGGAAACGAAGCTCAAGTTTGTTACTTCATAATCCAATTACTCTTACTGAAGCCTAATGATTTCAGAAACAGAGTGAGTGATTTTGTGAAGGAGAATTCTCCGGAACACTGGCTGCAGAATGACTGGCATACAAAGCATATGAGTTACCACAAGGTATCACAGCTAATGATGTGTTGTTTTTGTTTTTTTTTTTTTATTGTAATAATTAATGTTGAATTGATATCAGCCATCATTTACAGGGCAGCTTTATAAATTTTTGGACTTGCCTAATAAGCCATGTCATTGAAATTGTAATTGAAATTGAAATTATAATGCAGTAATATTCAAAGATAGACGTTGCTTGAGAATTGGGTGGATGTTCATTCTTTCTCATCTAAATCAAATAATTTTAAAATCTTGTTTACACTGAAATTCATTTAGAACAGAGTTTTGTGCATGAGGGAGAAGGTGTTTTGTCTGGTGTTTTATGATTATACCAATCATTAAACCTACATTTTCTTGTAATTATTGAAACTTCCTCTGTCTTCTGTGTGACAAGAACATGATAGCCTGATATGTTAGGGAAGAGAATTGCTGAGAATTTAATGCTCCTGTAAACATACTGGTTTCTGCTGGCTATAAAAGGATGTGCCAAGGAGTTGTTCTATCAGAAAATAAACACTGAGATGGAACAGATACAAACAAGCTGTCATGTACATGCCATCTAGATTGACCCAGGAGCTGTTTGGTCTGTATTAGCCCCCTGACTTTGCTGTACACTGTTTTGACAGTGCCTAGAAGTGTAATGGTAGCAGGGAGGCAAATGGGCCTGGGAAGTGCTTTGACATGGCTGTACAGTCACTACACCCAACCTGGCATATTGAAATTTCAGTCACAGGTAAAACATGAGTTCAGCCCTCAGCAGTATCCATCTGTTAATTTGAGTACATTACAATTCTTTCCCAGGGCATTATTTCATTCATGCTGTTTCTAGTGTTCTAATTTAGTATATGATCCAGAAACTTCCAGTAGTGCTGATTTCCCCTAGGTTTTTCTCTTCAATTACACAACAGAGGACACTTTAGCGCTGGCTGCTTTCAGCTTTGCTTTGGGATTTTTAATGTTCTCTTATGCCCATTTTCAGTGGTGGTGAAACTTTGTTCTGGGTTTTTTTTGAAGGTACTATTCTAATAGCCATTTTAAGTCAGAGTTCAGTTTCCTTCAGTAAGCTTACAGTAAGGTTCACCGAATTCAAATGTGATAAAGAGGGTTCTGAAGTGTCTTTTTAAAGCAATGTAGATGCTGAATGTTTAATCCATTACTTATAAAGAAAGATCTTGATTTTGGTGGATTTCTGTTTTTCCAGAAATACCCTGAAAAGCTGTATTTTGAAGGCTTGGCAGAACAAGTGAATCCCCCAGTTCAGATCCAGCCCCAGTACTTACCAATTTATTTTGGAAATGTATGCCTGCGCTTTCTGCCAGTTTTTGATATTGTAATTCATAGATTTCTGGAATTGCTTCCAGTGTCCAAATCACTAGAAACTTTATTGGATCATCTGGGAGGCTTATACAAATTCCACGGTAAGTATTCCATGAATACAGTCGGATATGTTCTTGTTGTGATCGTTATGTGCTCTTCACCTCTTTCATTCGTGATGTTCATGTATTAGCACAGCTTTGCCTTCTTCCTTTCCTGTTCTCTAAACCCTGTGTACATTTACACAGAGAAGTGCATTTCCTGTTTAGTAAATTTGAGCTTATTAATAGTGAACTTGTTTTTACTCAGGTATCTCTTCCTAATTCATGCTTCCTTCACACCTTTCCCTTCCATTCCCTTCTAGCAGTAAATACTTGGATCTCTGTCCTAATAAACTTTTTGTTACCAAGACTGAAACAATTGAAAAGCAGTTCCTCTCTTTATCCTTACTTATGATTCAAATAACTTGACCTGATACTTGAATGCTTTTAGAAATGCACTTTTATAATAATTTTTTAATAGGTGTCATTGCTATATTATGCTTAGACAATTTACAATACCCTTTCTTTACTGTGACTTCTTTGGTGGAGTCTTCTTACCTAATACCTTTTATATGAAGAGATGATTTAGTCAGTTTACTTACAGATATATTAATATTACCATAAAGTTGTGAACTGTTATTAATACTGACCTCCTTTGTTTTACGCCAACACTGAAGTATGTACAAGACAAAGGAGAATCAGCTTTGTAGAGTATATTGAAATAAAGAACATAAATCAATTCCTTATGTGCTGTTTTTAAATAAATGCAACTTAGTCCTGCAGAGCTCTTGATTTTAATTTGCCACAAATAGTGATGCTGGAAGTTATTTCTGGCTTTTATTGTTTTCCCTTTTTCCTTGGCAGACCGACCAGTGACCTACCTGTACAACACCCTTCACTATTATGAGGGGCATCTGAGAGAGCGCACAAACCTCAAGAGAAAACTCGTTCATGCCATAATTGGCTCTCTCAAAGATAATCGTCCACTAGGCTGGTGTCTGAGTGACACTTACCTCAAATGTGCCATGAATCCCCGAGAAGAGAATCCATGGGTTCCTGATGATGCTTACTATTGCAAGCTCATTGGAAGACTAGTAGACAATATCCTTTTAAAAGCTTGCTTTAAGTAAGCTGTGACAATGTCTTACAGCTTCATTTCATCAAAATACAAAGTTCAGTTTCTTTGTTATCCTAAGCAGGGATGTGCTTAACTAAAAGATACGGTGAAAGTGAAATACAGTGCAGATATATAAATATTTCACTGTTTAAGCATCACTTAGAAATGCAATTTCTGATGTTTATGCTTTCTGAATTGAATTTTGATTGTCAAAAAAATAGCTTGATGCAAAGTGTGAATATTTGAATAATTTTTCAAAAATTAGATTACTGTTATTGTTTTCTAATGCCATTTATTAGTATTACTGAGAATAATATACTGATAGCAGTGCCACATTTAAGATGTAGGAATAGCTGGCAAATTAGAGAAAGGGAATCTTCTTGGACTTTGGCTTCTTTCTGGAGGAGCTTTACAAGAGTTGACCAATTTTCAGGATGTTACAAGTTCTTTCACTCCTTCTCCTGAACTTTCCTTTCTTAAATGTGTAACTTGAAAGAAGTCTATTCAGTGTCTCCAAAGAAAGCTAAAATTATATAAACCTCTGCTTTTATGCAGATGTTAACTCTGGAGAACTTCTCTGTATCTATTTCAAATAAGTTAGTCTTGTTTGGGAAAGTGGAGTATTTTCAGAGACTAAGGAACTCCTTTTGCATAAACTGTCACCCTAGAAGTCTGCTAGAAGATCTTACAGAGAGGCAAATGAATGGTTTCTGAATATGTGAGTAGAAATTCCTATTATTTATATTTTCTCCTCTTGAAAGCAGACAGTGAATGAGATGGTTGGTGTTGTTTTTTCCACCACTTAATCAGGGAAGTTTATCCTTTTGTGTGTGTAATAGATTTATAGCTATGTATTCATGCAGTCCTTCAATGATTATCAGCATCTTACATTCATACTTCCATATGTCTTTTGTTTTTTAATGAAATGTCATTGTTCTACTTGTTTTAGCAATTTTCAGTTCAGTTTAGTGTGTGGTATATGCACTGATTTTTTTAGTCACTGTGCTGCTTATACTTGTCTGTGTTGGGGCAGCTTTTTTTCCTTAACCATTGTCACCTATGGCAGGCAAATCACCTGGTCCATTTCCAAATTGTGACTGGAGATTCAATGAGTTTCCTAACCCAGCTGCCCATGCTCTGCACGTTACCTGTGTTGAGCTCATGGCTCTGGCTGTTCCAGGGAAGGAGGTGGGCAATGCTCTGCTGAATGTTGTGCTGAAGAGGTATGTTGGCTTTCTGAAATGGTTTTCTGCAATAAATGCATAGAGATTGCTAAAGTACTCTGTGATAATAATTTTCTTGTTTTTTTTAAAAAATTGAAGTGTATATAGGTAACATTTTATATATAAAGTACTTCTGGATTACAAACAAGGGATTAAGCAGAAAAATCACATTAGATCCCTATGGTGTAGTGGATTGTGTGCTTCAGGACCAGCTTGTGTGGCATGATGCCCATAAGAGTTAGAGGTAAAACCTCACACAGGCAGAGATCTTACCCATTGGGTTCAGCCAGAAATCCTGGTGAAAGTCTGTTGTCCTTTCAACTATGCTGAGAGGAGGACATCTGAGAGGAGGACATCTCATCAGCAGATACCACAGCTTTTTTCAGTGTAAAGGGACAGGAATCCTTGGCAGGACTCTGTATCTTCCTTATGTATCAGAGATACTTTGAAACAGTGGTGTGCCAAGGCTGACCTTTGGTCATGGTGCATTAAATTCGACCCAAAGCTGTTTCTTGGGCAGCCACTGAAAAAAACTGTGGTGTGAGACAGGACCTGGTATTTTTGTAGCCATTCAGTTGACATCACTGAGCAATGACAAACCTGGAATTACTTGGGTACAACCTCATTCAGCTTAGTAATGTATTATTGGTAGCTTTGTTTGGGGCATATGGAGGGAAGGAGTCAATAAAGAGACAAACAACCCTTAGGTACTAAAGCTTAAGGAAAAAAGTTTGAAGCCTTTGATGGAAATCTGCTACGAATGCAAAACACACCCAAACAAAGTTTTGCAAGCATCCCAATAGCATTTATACCATCTTTTGGCTCTTGTAAATACCTGTGTGTGTTTTTGTAGTTCTCTCAGCTTGACAAATATTCTTGGTGTAAGTACACCTGGTCTGTAGATGCACAAGAGGCGCAAATTGCAGTTGTGTACTTCAGAGCTATAGTTTTCTTTTTCTTTGTCTCTAGTCAGCCCCTAGTGCCAAGAGAGAACATCACAGCTTGGATGAATGCGATTGGACTGATTATCACAGCCTTACCAGTGAGTCAATATGTTGTGTTTTAAAATGAAAAAAAATATTCTTCCGTGAAACATTTATCATCTTTCTAGAGTACATTGTAAAAACTTACAGCCAGCATCTGTAGATTCCACAGCAAGCTATTCAGAAGATTGTGTGCATGTTTGAGAAAAATCTACTCCTCCAGCATAGAAAAATTGACCAGGAGTTTTGTTTTGAGGCTAGGATATGAACAAGTAAATCACTCCAATTTAAATACATAGTTAAATGCCATGTGTGTAGTATTGAGAACGTGAGCTATATAATAGGAAGTTCTATAAAGGTTCTCATGCAAAGTTTCTTTTTGATTAATGTTTGCACTTTCACATCTTGTCTTCTTAAACCATGTAAATGAGATGTGGCTGAGATTGCAGAAGGAAATGTCTGCAGTACTGCAGTTTGTGTATCATTAGAAACTTTGATCTTCTGAATATCATGACTCTTAGTACTTGACAAAGACTGCCTGAGTAATTTTGATCTTGCCATATGTGTTGCTTTATATGTGTCACAGCTGTCCTTCCCTTGTGACCTCTCTTCCCCAATAAAATGGTTCTTCTTCTTGGAGGGAAGCCAACATGGATTTATTCTCTTATTATTTTTATAATGGTTCTTATTCTTCCTGTTCCCTCTCCTTGAATCTTCATCTATATTCATTGTCATTTGTACCTTTTTTTTACTTCCTGTTTCCACCTTAGTTTTTTGGTTTGTTTGTGCCTGCACTCAGAAGAGTAGAAAATTCTCACATCTCTTTCACTAAGGCTTCTTGCCTTGTCTTTGCTTCTTTTAGAGACCTTTATATCAGGTGATTAAATAATTAAATTAATGAGATATGTCTTGGTAAGTCTTGAGTGTGCCATACCCGCTAACATGGATGCTTTCTGTATCATGAGTCTTAAATTTTCATCTTCATCAGACATGGTTATCAACTACCATTTATATACCATGTCATTTATAACAGATTTATACATGCATATACATATATATTTATGTATACACATTTTAGAAATGCAATAATAGTAGAAGGAGCTGAGGAAGCATTGTCCTAGGTGATGTTTTTCTTACGAACAATTCTGAATTTTTGGGCTTGTTCTGTTGTTTTTTTCCCCAGGAGCCCTACTGGATTGTTCTCCATGATTGCATTGTGAATGTCATCAACAGTCCCAGCTTGACATCAGAGACAGAGTGGGTTGGTTACCCATTCCAGCTGTTTGACTTCACAGCATGTCACCAGTCTTACTCTGAGATGAGTTGTAGCTACACTTTGGCTTTGGCACATGCAGTCTGGCATCATTCCAGCATTGGACAGCTTTCTCTCATTCCTAAGTAGGTGCAATGCTATATGAGAATGTAATTTGTCTTTTAAATTCCACACGTAATGTAGATAACAAAGCTCCACCTATAGCTTTTATACCACTGAATAAATATGTACAGGGGAGCTCCAAGACTTGCCAGGTGGATCACAAGGCTTTTTCCAGCTTCTTATTCCATTGACATAACTCTGGTTGTCTGTAGGCTTTAGGGCTGTCATGTGGTGTGAGTGCCTTTAGTAAGCCTTTTTAAATTTACATTAGTTTTTATGCTTTTATTAAATATAATTTTTTCTTAAAACATGAACTGTAGCACATTCCTAAAGCATCAACTGTAACAGTAAATATTAGTCTTAATTCTAGAGCTTCCCTGAAATAATATTTGGAATAGCTCATATTTTCAGAGGCATACTGTTTTTTTCTAAAATAAAAGTCTGAATCTGTGAGAGAGACTATAATGTTTTGGCTAAAATTTGGTACAGGTGAAAGAACTAAAGAACCCCAAATAACCAAGCAGTTGATGTAGTACATGTCTTGACATACTACAGGTTCCTCACGGAAGCGTTGATACCCATTGTGAAAACAGAGTTCCAGTTACTCTATGTTTACCACCTCGTTGGTCCTTTCCTGCAACGTTTCCAGCAGGAGAGAACACGGTGCATGATAGAGGTAAAATCTGGCTCATGGTTTGCTTTTTACTGTATGCATTATTTTTATTTTTTGCAATTAACTCATTAATTAGAATGGGATAGAAATCTTTAATAAATACTCAGAATTAAATTCTGTACAAATGTAACAGTAATTGCAAAGACCTGAGTTGCTGAGTTGGTATTCAGCTTACCCTGTTAACTGAAATCTTGTTGGATAAAACACCTGGTACATTTCTTTTTAAGCAAGAAAAGAAATAAACCCCCAGAAGTATCAAGCAATGCATGCTTTCTTTGGCTCTCAAACTACTTGCAATATATGTATCAGACTTACTGCCTGAAAGGGAGTATGCAAGAGGTGAATTGTGAGGGTGGAGGAACATGAACTGTTTCTTGTCAGTGTGAGTAAGCTTAGGGGAGGAAAAAAGAGATGGAGCTTGCCAGTAGGCAGATGAGCTGAAAAATGTCAGATATCACCCTGCTAGAAAGAAGCCCTTAACTTGGGAATCATTTAGTGAAGCTTCGTGGGATGACTTAGACCTTCCCATTCATCCCTGTAAGAAGGTAAATTGTTAGGAGTCACAGCTACTCAAAAAGCAGTACGTATTTATTATATTGTTAATCTAAAACATTTTAATACCTGTTTTCATTTGGGCTGTTCTTTGTGTCTGTGGAAACAGATTGGAGTGGCATTTTATGAAATGCTCCTGAATGCAGATCGGTACAGCTCCCATCTGAACTACATGGATCCCATTTGTGATTTCTTGTATCATATGAAATACATGTTTACAGGTGATAGTGTGAAAGACCAAGTAAGTAAACAGTAGATATTGATACCTTAGTTATCTTTCTTCCCATACATTAATTTAATCTTTTTGTGGACTATTTTTCATAGGTAGCGGTATAACAAGTTGCTTGACAATTGATTTGTCTCTATGTACAAAGTAGGAAGTTGATGTAGGAAAAGCTTCAGATGGAGTAGATTAGATATCTCAGATTGCAAGCTTAATTTATGTAGTCTGAAATTCAGCTTCAGAGTACTTTAAATACTATTATTAGACTTATTACTAGAAATAAAGCTATTGGATATTTCATAACTTGAATTCATTTAAATCTGTTTCTCTAAAGTTTTACTTAGTTTCTGATTCAGTAGTACAGCTTGGCATGCAACAAAAGGAAGATTTCATTCATGTTCAGTGAAAATTCAATCACTCAATTTATCTCTAGTTTATAACAGTATGCACTTTTTAATAAAATATTAATATAAATACCTCTATGTACTATATCTTTTTCCATTTTCTCAGCTGCTAATGTGATGTTTGTGTACAGTAGTGGCATGTAAAAATACTCCTGTTTGCAGGAGTATTTTTACTGAATGCATTGTTTTCTTTTTTAAAACAGGTTGAGAAGATAATTTGTAATCTAAGACCAGCTTTGAAACTTCGGCTACGCTTCATAACACACATCAGCAAAATGGAGCCAGCTGCTGTTTCACAACAGCCTCTCAGCAATGGGTCCCCTGCCCAACAGCCCAGCCAAGTGCCTGTCAATGTGGCTTTGCCAGTAACCCAGTGAAATGAAGTGCTGGGCTGACCTTGCTGTGAAGGCTTGCTCCTCTTACTGACCAAGGTGAAGCAGCATCTGGCCTGAAATCTGGGATGCTTTATGAAGGGACAGAGAACCATGTACAGACTTCTCATTTCATTTCTTTTGCATCATGAAGCTGCCTAGCTCTGTGCATGCTGGTCTTCTTGGCTGTTTTTGCTAGACACTAGATAAAGGGATATGTTGCCTTTCTCTGAACGCACTGAGTGAAGGTCCTCTGCAAGCAAATAGATGGAATTCTGAAGAGCTTACCATATTCTGCTCCCTATCCTGGGTGAAGTCACCTGGATTTTTCTTTTTTCTCCCTGTGTCATGAAAGGACTCTGTGTGTGTAAAACAGCCTTTTAAAATTTGGGTTCTGCCTTATTAAAAATTTCTATTTTTTCATCCAGCAGAAAAATTTAAATCCTTTTTGTGTTTTGGGCAGACAGTTTAAGCCCTTATACAGAAATACTCCTAGACAGAGAGACTGCATTAATTTTATTGAGTTAATTATGGCATCTTTTTAAAGACTAAGAATGAACCTTTGAAAATTTGTAAATTTTGTGTGTACAGATTTCATTAAACACACCTCAGTGGGTTTGATGTAGTGTCAGTTACTAGACTGTTGGGTTACACCCCAGAGGCTGTCTCCAGTGAATTTGGTGGAAGTCTGCATATTCACTTCAAGCTGGGCTAGTTCATATTTGATCTTTCCTGTTTGGGAAATGATGTAGTTTTTATTAAGTCAATCACATCAATTTTTGTGATCTTACTATATTTTGGATAATATTCTGCTTTAGGGTGTATGTGTGCTGGGCTCAGCAGGTTTTGATAACAGAATTGAAAGGCTCAATGTTTTGTAAATACTCATCTTTTTGAACAAATTTTGAATTAAAAAAACCCCACAGTTTAAAAGTCCATGTTAGTATTGTTAAGTTTCTTTTCTATACTCATTACCTTAAAAATAAGGATTAACCATAGCAAGGATACTTCCATGTCCCAAGTTCTCTATCAGCGTTCCATTAATGAGTTTCAACATGTTACAAATAGAGTTCAGATTAATAAGCTCAGGTCTGATCTGATTTATATCTCTCTAAAAATTTAACAGTTATGGAAAGAGGTTGCTGACTCAGTTGGGTGGAAGTTCTTTAGTTTGCTTTTTTGCTGTTCTTGTACTTGAATCCTAAATTCTGCCAAGTATAATTTGGGTAACAGACTGTGGGTGCTCTTTAATGAACTTGTAGTCTGACAGAAAACCACACTTGTTTATTTATGCTGGCAGCTGGTCACAGGTGGCGTTCCCCAGGGCTCAGTCCTGCTTAATGTCTGTATCGGTAATGTGGACAAAGGGATTGAGGCCACCCTGACTCAGATGGCACCCATGTTAGGGAGGAATGTTGACCTTCTGGAGGGCAGGAAGGCTCTGCAGGGTGGGTCTGGACAGGCTGAATCCATGATCTGAACCCAGCTGTACGAGGTTCAGGAAGGCCAAGTACCAGGTCCTGCCCTTGGGTCACAACCACCCCTGCTGTGCTACAGGCTGGGGGCAGAGTGGCTGGAAAGTTGCTCTGCAGAAAAGGACCTGGGGGGTGCTGGTGACAGCAACTGAACATAGGCCAGCTGTGTCTGGGTGGCCAAGGAAGCCAATGGCATCCTGGCCTGGATCAGCAGTAGTGTATCCTGCCCAGGACTCAGCAGGATACTGGGATACTACAGTGCCAGCAGTACTCAGCACTCGGGAGGCCACACCTCATATCGTGTGTTTGGTTCTGGGCCCCTCACTACAAGACAAACTTTGAGGTGCTGGAGCGTGTCCAGAGAAGGGCAGTGGAGCTGGTGAAGGGTCTGGACTTGCAAAGAGCAGCTGAGGGAGCTGGGGTTGTTAGCTTGGACAAGAGGAAACTCAGGAGAGACTTCATGTCTCTGAGATGGAATCACCATCACTAGAAGTGTTCAGTAAGTGCATGGATGCGTCACTTGGGGATGTGGTTTAGTGGTGAACACAAAGGTGCTTGGTCTTAAAAGATCTTTTCACCCCTTAATAATTCAATGATTTTGTATTTGTTTTTATACATCTTCTATTCCATTCCAGAGTCAAGTCACTAGTGCCATTGGACTCCGTTTTGATAACAAGACAAATAAATAATAATTGGTCAAACTCCTAAAATCCAGTGAACTGTTCTGTGCAGGCCTTCCCATAGGCTTTCTGGGCAGACCCAAGAAGCAAAATTTTGGTTGTGGATTTGCAGACTTTTGTTGGCAGTGAGACTTCTCCTCCTAAGCACTTTTTACAACATGTGAATAGAAAAGCCTGTAGAATAGAAAATCCTGTTTCATTGCTATTCTGCATTTTTAACTATTCTTCTGAGCTTCTTTCTGAATTGTCTTATTTCATATTGAAATAGTTGTGGCACTTTATGTGGCACCCAGAGTATCCCTTTTAATATTTAAACTAGCACCTGTTTTCATTCACAGGGATTTCAGAGGGTGTACTGGGTGGGAAGCTGTCATCAGCAGCAAGTCCTGAAAGCTGTTGGAATTC
This sequence comes from Cyanistes caeruleus, assembly GCF_971803275.1. Taxonomy (NCBI): domain Eukaryota; kingdom Metazoa; phylum Chordata; class Aves; order Passeriformes; family Paridae; genus Cyanistes; species Cyanistes caeruleus. The sequence goes on along the minus strand of NC_141702.1, from coordinate 54,859,152 downwards.
TTTAGAGCTCCCTCATTGTGCTCTGTGTCTTTGCCACACGTGTGGTTATGTTAAGTTGATTTTAGAACACTGATCTGGCACTATGGGGGTGGGATTTGCCTCAGCTGGACTGGCAAATCAATGAAAAACCTGGATTTTGTCAACACTGGACTAGTTCTGGACTTTTGTCCCAGAGCTTAAAGGCTGTGCATCCCACTTACACTGCTATGAATTGGTCATGCTTGCTCACCTAGTAGAATTAGGGATTTACAGGTTCTGTATGTTGCAAAACACAAAGGAGGACCATCTGTCCTTCCCAGCATGCACACTCTTCCTCTGGAAAACTCACCAAGTTTCTGAAGGTGTTAACTGTCACTAGTCAGAATAAGGTATCTCTTCTGCAATAATCTAGATTTGCATTTTCAGCAGCAGTACTGGATTAAAAGTCAATTCTTATTGACACTTGCCTTGAGTTAAACATCTTGCACTTTGAAATCCAGCTATCCAAATTCTTTCTAAAGCACTAGCAAAGCAAGACAGAATTCTAGTCTAGTCTAATTTCAGATGTATGTTTGTTATTGATTATGGCTGTCATAGGTTTTAAAATTCAAAATGTGTCAGTCAAAATTTGTAAGTCTGCTGGAACTCAGAATGGTTGAGAGTAGTGAGGAGTAACAGAAGTCTGAGGTTTGGGGCTTGACTTTTAGCTTTTGTTTTTTATTTCAAATTGCAGGTAGCCAGTATGGAAGAGACACAATAGTACCATACTTCCTCCATCCCATAGACTTGAATGTCTACTAAAATGTGACTGGCTGAGTCAACAGATTCCTAAACCTAAAAAAAAAAAAAAAAAAAAAAAAAAAAAAATTAGGTCAGGAAAAATTTTAATTCCCTTTTTATCCACCAGGGGGAGATTTCTTCACAAAATATAATCTGGTCTTAAACTGTTTCTGAATGCAATATTCTGAACACCCAGATCTTCCTTGCATCTGCCAACATTTTTATCCAAGATTTTACGACATAGAGGAGACATTGCACTGTTGTCCTTGATGTTCAAAATCTTGCTGGAGGACTCCAGAGAGCTATGGGATTTGCAAAATCTCCCAAACAAATGCAAAAATTTTTAGTCTTTCAGAATTGTCTCAGATGATTTTTTTTTATAAAAGCCAATCACTTGATTCATGCAATAGCTACCAGATTTGATGACAGAATTTTGTACTTGATTACCTAATGAAAAAAAAAAGGCAGTAGATAAGAACCATGTATTTGAGTTTGATTTTTGGCACGAATGCTTTTTAAGAGATAAATGGATGCCTGTGGCTTGGCAGGCTGTACCTGAAATGCAACCTTTTCTGAAGGTGAACCAAACAGGAGTAATATCTCTGCAGCTCTAAAAGGTGGTGAATATTTTTGGTTTTCCCTGTGCCTTTGTTCCTTCAGCCAGTACAAGCACAGTAGGGATTCTTTTTCTGGTTCAGGATCCAGAAAGCCAATATGCAGAGGTTCCCATCCAACTGCCCTATTTATTCACTGGTGCACCTGCTGTTACCCACAATCCGAGAGATACCACTGTGCTTCTCCATCCATTCTTAGAATCATTTCAATTAAAAGAAAGGTCTTTGTTCTGGGGGTTGAGTGTGGTCTTTTTTTGGTTTCTTTTTCTTTTTTTTTTTTTCCTTTTTTCTTTCCCTCCCCCATATATCTGTTCTGTATAAGCTCTCATGAGCTGTGTTGCTGTTCAGGTCTGGTCCTTCATCTCATTAGTGTTTCACACAGAGACCACTCTATGACTTGGTGGTGTGTATCTGTTGTCAGATTCAATAGGAGTGAGTTGTTTCAAAGGTAAGTGGGCACCTTCTAATATCTTCTCATGAAATGTGAGGGAATCCTGTGTTGTGGTGAGAGCAACACATTCGGTTCCTGTCAGCTATCAAAGGCCAGAGGATCTATAGTTCTGTCCCAACCCAGCTGCAGCCCTGAGCAGTCCCAGGCTGCTTTACAGTTTCATTTTTAATTAAAAAGCTGAAAAGTCTCTGCATCTAATTGCCCCCACATCAGTAGTACATGGGACATTCTTAAACTACCCAGTTACCTTTGAAGCAAAAGGTTTCAAAATGCTGCATGAAGGAGGAAAGACTGAGGGATGCCATGTAAGCAAAGGAAAAATCCCCAACATTATTAAATATTTCCTAGGTATATAATTTACATGTTGTGTGAGGCTCTGATGATATTGTTCTAAAAATAAATTGAAAGTTTGAAGTTCCAGACTTAAGGTCAGATTCCATTATTGATTTAGCTCAGCTCAGCCTACAGTGAAATCAGCCTGCACATCCAGAAGAGCCATTGTCACAGTTACTGTCTCTCAGGTGCAATTTCTTCATCACATGTACAAAACAACTTTCATATGCTTCATATTTTTGTGGTTGTGCTGATGGGATATAATATCTAATGACTTCTAGGGCATGTTAAATACTGCAAAACAAGCAAGGAGAGGACATAGGACATGCAAGTGTCAGTGAGTTACGTCTCACACCATTATGAACAGATGACAGGTGGCTACAAACAGTGAAAAATGAGCAGACAGCAGTCTGACAGTCCTGTGTAACATTTGTACTGAGGTGATTGAGCTGAGGTTCCACGCTGATTTGAAGACCATATATGTCATGACATCAAGAGCAGGTGTATTTAAAATTAGTAAAGTTCTACTGAAAGTTGTATAAAATACAATTAGCATGTTCTGTGTGAAATGACAGCATAGCATTATCTGTATGATTTGAGAGGAGTTGAGAAATTCAGTGTCAATTCCCACTGTGGCTATAACTCAAGGCATGCAATTATTTAGCAAATATGTCACAGTCAAGAGCACAAAACAAGGTCCTGAATAAGCCAGTGCCTGCCCTGGAGAACTTTCAACCTATAAATGACAGTGTGCAGAAAGAGAAAAATCACATCGTTGAGGAAGAAAAAAATTGTTGGGTTTTCTTAATAGAATATCGGTTTTCCTGTGAGTGCTGCAAAAGCGGCATCTATGTGTAATACTTTTGTATGAATTTATGGAGGTGTTTGGCAAATGAATAAAGGCCTTAAGAGGTGAGGAGGAGATGAACATGTGAATGGAAAACTGTTAATGTTCTCTGAAGTGTTGTGAGGTTGAATTCTCCAAGAAAAATCCTCATAGGTTCTTTCCTTCCTTGATGCTGTTTCTGTTAAGATGTAGTTTTAGAAGAAAGGAGGCCTGGCTGTAACTTATCACATCAGTATCTTTTCTGTTGTATGTTCATATTATCAAGCCCCAACTGAACCAGCCTTTAAGGGCCCTTACAGGAGTAATTCCCCTTTGTTTTGCTGTCTTTCTTTAAAAGGTTAGATAAAATGATTAGAGGAGTGTAGATTAACTCCATGCATGATAGCAGAGCAGATTGTCATGGGCCCTTGGCAGACACTGAGCCTCTTAAGCAGCAGCAGTGCTCTGACTACAGATAGAAAGAGGAAAACCAGAAAGCATCATCTCTGCCACTGCAGAACTAGCATTGTTCTGTGGGTGAAACCATGTTAAACTACATGATAAAAAGAGTTCAGCAGCAGAACTCTTCTGCTTCTCCCTTCCCACCTATTCTATTAATCTGTGCCCCCAGTGACTCCTCTCCTCCCTAATTGCAGAGCTACCCTGTGAAAATTAAAATTGCTTTTATCTTTTGGGAGTGAGTCCTGTCTGGGATCTGGCGTGGGAGAGGCTGGAAGAGCACCAGGGCCTGGGGGAAGAACAGCATCATGAGCATCTCCCAGCCTCCATGCTGCAGGAGGCACAAGATGTGGTGAACGTGCTGCTGGAGAATCACATCCTGAGTGTGGTCCAGGAATGTCTGGGCTACTTAGAAGCTTTAGAGGGGATGGGGAAGAAGAAGAAGCCTTGTGAGGTTGGAAAGGAAGTGTGAGTGCAGTGCTGATCTACCTGAGCCACAGCACAGACTGCTGCTGGTGGAATTGCAGAGGACAAAGCCCATGTACGTAATGGGTTCCTCAGCCTGCATGAGCCCACGCTTTGGAAGTGCAGGTCACACATCAGCCACGTCACCTCCTCTTCTCTGATGGCTTTGTGCCTGTTTTCCCTATGAGAGCTTGCCTGGTGAATCAGATTTTTCCAGAGAAATTCTAGAAGCTGAAAACAGTCTGTCATTTCTTTCCTTCCTATGATCTCAGATTGAAATTTGTGATGCCTTAGAAGTATCATGGCCTTCCCAAGTACAGGACAGGATGGATTTCACCTCTCCTGCAACGTCCTAGCTGTTGGCCCATTCCCTGCTTGTCCTTCAGAGGAGCCTGGCTGCAGGTGAAGGGAAGAGGGGGCTCACATGTTGCAGGTCAAGCTGAATTTTAACAGTGCACTACAAAGTCTTTCTGAGCCTTCCATCTCTAGAATTAAAGGAGCAACTGAGAGAAGCCTGAACAGCACCCAGACATTGTCTGGAATCCCATGGGCCTCAAATTTAATATGTCAGAAGCACTGTATATGGTGTACCTAGCTGAAGAAGCAGCCTCAGGTAAGATTATTTTATTATGTTATGGCACACAGCTCCATTCTTCAAGTGGAGAATGTTAAATTATCTTTATTCACTAGGATGAGTAAAACTCCCACTCTACAGATGGGAGAGAACAGCCACCATAGTAATTTCATTTTAACTTCCTCTTTTTTTCTTAGTAAAATGCATTCTCTAATATTTAGAGTCAGTTTTATGTATTTTAATAGCTGATTTTGACCTCTTCAAGGTTTGAGGTTTGGAGAAACAAGCCAAACTAAAGGAGAGAGATTGGATACTGCTGAGGGGCCCAATTGTCCTGAACACTGGACAAAACTAACTTCTCATTTTCTCCACAGGTCTACCCCTGTGTTAAGTTCAAAGCAGACAACCCTGAATGTTCAAAAAAATGTCAATCCTGAAAGAAATATTTACAAAAACTCCTTCTCCTTCCACTATAAAAAAATGTGCCTGAGAGTTTTCTGTATTTTCCATGAAGCTCTGGGGTTTTTGTTGTGCAAAAGGAATGAACAGCCTTGAGGAAAGGTCACAGGCAGTGGCAACTGAATCATTTGCAGCCTCACACACTATGAGCAAGAGCATTTCTAGACTGGTCTGACAAAAGCTGGAGATGCTGTTTGCCTGTCCCTTGGAAAGAGGAGCTCCAATTACTCCAGCTCACTGCTTCAGCTTGACACTCATTATGACACCTGCAGAAGAGGTGAAGTTGTTCTAAGAAGGAATATGTTTTTCTTTCCATCCACAGGAAAAACAAAAGCATAAACCCAGCAGCAGCTGTTACTGCTTTCTTGTCCTTGAGTTTTTTTGCAGGGCAGCAATTGTTCTACTGTTTTCTTAGACTGACCTTTTGCAGTCTGTTATATGACTGAAATGCCACTTTAGTAGATTTTAAGAAATACCTGTTTCCATGACATACAATGCTGGGCAGCACCTCTTGAGTATCTTTGAAGGAAAAATGCATTCACACATTATGATTCATGTTGCTATTTATAATTTAGGTCAACTTTTTTTTCCTCTCATTTCCTTTTTTTCTTTTTTCCCCCCTCAACAACATCATTTTACAGTAGATTTAGGCATTTGCTTTAATAAGATGGATAACCTTTGACAGATAACAACTCTGTCACCTCTGCACTCTGGCAACTATTTCAGATTCCCTTTGAGGTTTCCTTGGGGGTTTTCCTATCTTTTTCTCTTTTTTTTCACGCAGCATTTTCTGTAGGAAAAGACTCACAAAACCAAGAGGACTTCCATGATTCCCCACAGCATTGCTGCATATCGGAGGAAAACTCCTGTGCTTCACTGTTTGCAAGAAGCTCTGCCCCAGACGTGGGGCACAACTGTGCAACACACCTGGGCAGGGCGCTGCAGAACAGAGACACTGGCACCTTTCCCTGCCTGCCTTCCCATCCTGCACCCCTGAGCTTTCTCCTCTCTCACCCAGTGAGCATCTGGAGAGATTCCAGACCAGTCCATGAAGGTTGGCCCTATCATGCATCAGCCACTGCAATGCAGTCTCTTGGTTTTCCGCAGCCCCCATGCAGCATTGTCCCATTTCTTCCACTTTTCCACGCTCCCACTCTCACTGCTGTCATCACAGCTTTCCTGTGCAGAGCCTCAGTGGCCAGCAACCACAGCTTCCACTGGATTCAGCCGCCCCCAGCTCTGAGCTGCTCACCCTTGTATTGCATGGGAAGCAGCCAAGAGCTGAGTGTATGTACTGCAAATAGTAGTGTCCCTTTGGTAAAGACTTGGGACTCTCTGTCTTTAAAAGAGGGCAAGAGAAATTATAACAATCAAGAAACTAATAGATGCATTAGCTATTATTTCTCATTATTATTTTCAAAGAAAATACAAAAATCCCTTGAGAATGTTGGAAAAATGCAATGAGCCATATTGGCCATAGAACTTTCATAGAAATTATTTATTTAGTTATTTTTTCCTCTCTCAGTCACCATAGCACGTGAGTAGGATCAGGATATTTTCCACCTGCAAAGGAATGTCGCTATTTAATTTTATTTTCCATAGCTTTCTGAGAGATGTGCCATCACACAAGCTGTGGCAGCAGTCCAACCTCCCAGCCTGCAAGGAGTTTTATTGAGCATGCTGATGGTGCTCTCACCTCTCTCAAAGGCAGTTTGGGCCACCTCTTTCTTCTCTTCAAAATGAACACTTTTCACCAAAATGTAAGTAACAGAGTACTATAATTACATTCTCTTTTTTTCTCAGTGTGTGGAGTTAACACTGGAGAAGATGTTGGCTTGAGCACATTTCCAGCCCGTGTGCAAGCAGAAGCTGCAGCTCTGCAAGCTGTGAAACAGATTTATATATGAACATTCCTGGTCTGGGCCTTACATTGGAAACTGTATGCAGGGTGTTCAAGCTGTCCTGCACAGGAGGCTTTTCTAGTATTCCAAGTATTCTAGTATTTTCTAGCTGTATTCCAAAATAGCAGTACAACACTTAGGATAGTCCTTGCTCTAGGCACCTCCCCAGTGTTTGGGCTCAAGAAAGTCTTGGAGTGAAGAGATTGATCAGATGTCTGCTCCTTTGGGTCTTCTGTCAGACTTTGGTGAAGCCCAGGAAAAACTTGTCATCACTTCATTGGGATCTGGATCTGGGATTTGCCCTTCTCAGACTGACACACACAGCTCAGTCACCAGGTTTGCCTGCTGGGGTTGCTCAGCAGCAAATAGCTCAGCAGCTATTGCTTTGCAATTGAGTGAGGGCCCAAAGCACATTATGTGGCATAAATGATTGATTTGAAGCTTTCCAAGTGTGCATTACGTCAGCTTTAAACATTTAACCTGTGTTTCTATATACCTATTTTTTCCAGATTAAGGTGTTGGAACATAGTGTTCAGCTAACTCCAGGAAAATGCAGGATGAGTCGTTGTATGAATTAAAAACAGAGATGGTCCCCTAGAGCACATGCAATTCTTCTGAAGTAGCATCCTGTGTCAACCCTGTGAGAGAAACGAAAACCCTTTGAAGTGGATGGGGGACCATAAAAATCCAATTTCTATGATCTGTCAGCAAAGTATTTATTCTACTCAAGTAGATGACATGCTAACAAAGCTTGTTTTAGCAAACATTTCAGCTTGCTTAATAAATTATAAAAGGCAGCTTGCAAATGGCACATTTCATTCGCAGTGACATAAATCCCAAACAGGTTTTTCAGTAGTGTTACGAATTATATAAAGTGATTTATAGGTTTCCTTGGCATCAGTTGTCTATATTTTTCCCTGAAATTAGACAAACTAAAAGACAGAAAAGTAGGACAGCATTAAAAAAGCATTAGGATGAAACACTACAGAGTTGGGAGTATTTGAGAAATTCAAGTATAAAATGCTGACAACCAAGGCTCCTGGCTGAGGTATGGGAAGGAGTTGCAGGTTTGTTCTTCTCTGACACCGTCTTCCCAAAAGATCTTAGACAAAGCTTTGGAATTCACTATTAAAACTTGGCAAATGATTCTTCCCTACCTCCTGGCTGGGCCATGGAGGCTGTAAAGTACTCACATATATACAAGTGATTTGGGCCATGTGATGGCCGTAAGGAAATAACAGGAAAAATCATGAAATAACTGCTAAATGCATCCTTCCCCTTGAGTCTGGTACTGTCCCTTTTTGGCTTCTGCAGAGGCTCCTGTGCTGTCACCACTGTCACTGTCAGCTGCTGCCCTGGGTTTCTGCCTGTTATAGAAAATTTTCAGCTGTGTGTACTATCTGAAATCATCCTTAAGAGCCCCACATAGAATCTACCACAGTTTGGGTAGGTCAAAACTTAAAATGACCATCAAGATGGAGGTGGGTTTTGTTTTCCTCTGAGGAAGAAGGGTAGAAAAAGAAGTTTCATATAGGGACATAGTCATTCAAAGAACAGGATCATATTTCTTCTATGTATTTTTCCCACACCCTTTGTTCATCAATGAGTTACATTTCCTACTGAAATCACTGTCCACAGTCCTATTTATCACCCACAGGGCATGTCCCACCCCCTGCAGCCTCAGGCCATGACAAGGAACCCCACTCAGCAAGGCTAGATAGATAATTGATGGCTCCTTCATTCTTGAGCTTTTCATCCTGCAGCCAGGTGACCAAGAGAAGACAAAAAAAATTAATGACAGTATGTAATGGGAAGACTGTTGACAACCTCTCTACAACCAAGCAATTAAATTCATCCCCTGTATTAACTTAGTCAAGCACAACCATTTGAAACTGTCAGAAATAATTTGTCCAGAGAAATAAGAGCTTGTTTATAGCAGAGCTTGTGCTGCTCAGCCAGGCTGGTGTGTTAGAGTGGTGCAACTCCACAGCTCATGTAGTTGATGATTTATGATGCCCCTTGTTAAGCTCTTCCACCTTGCAGCAGGGTTGCTGTCCTTGTCCTTCCACTGTCCTTGTCCTTCCATGTGCTGTGCCAAGGTGCTTTTAAGCTTCCTTAACCTCCTTGTTTACAAAGTGGTAATGCAACAGCACAGCTACAAATGAGTAAAAGTTGGACTCTCATCATTTGCTCAGCTCTGTATTGAGCTGTTTTTCTTGTGAACAGCACTTCTGTGTTACTACCAGGAGTACAGTGAACAGGATGAACAAGCAGGCAGATATGAGCTGGGAGCATGAGCAGACTGTGACTTAACACCACTCTGTAGCTCCTGCCTGGCGTCAGGCTGGGGACAGTTTGATGGCCCTGGCTGCTGCCAAATGAGTCATGACTGGGCTACATGGGTACTACTAATCTGTCAACAAAATAACATGGATTTTTTCATGGTTTATAGTAGTTCTTCTTGTTTTCTCATCATGCATGATGGTGAAGAAGCAATTCAGGAAAGGATTGCTCCACCTGAGCCTAAGAGGTAGCAGGGATCATGCTTCAGGTTGCACTATCCCTGTTTCTCAAACCAGTGTTTTTTCTGGGCAAATATTTCCTAGCTGAGTCCTGGAGGGAAAAAAAAGTCAAACCTAACAATTAACCCTTCAAGTGAAAGGTGGGATGAAGACATTTATCTTTCCCTTTTCCCTTCTTTTTCTCCTTTTTCTTCCCCTTACCCCTTACACAGCTAGAGCTCATGTTTTTCCCATATGCAGATATGCATGCATGATTTGAAAATCATCACTTCTGATCCCATGAAGAGCTGAGACTTGATTTCCCCAGAGTCTGTCATCTCACTGTTTCCATTTGTTTCAGAACAGGTATCAATGGGAATTTGTTGTCAGAAACTCTGGTGCAGAGAAACTTTCTAATCTATCATCTCTCCTCCTTCTCCTTTCCTCCTCTCCCTTTCATAACAAAAATATTTCCATTACTTTTCTGAACATTCAGAAGAGTTCATTTACAGAGTACTGTAGAGCCTCACCAAAGTTGCAGCTTCCAAAACAGCAGCTGCTCATATCAGCAGGTAGGGGAGGGGAAGAAGTTTTGAGTGATGTCATATGAACATTGTGTGAAGGCTCAGGAGTGTGTGAAGGAAGACAGGTAACATACTGATGCTTTAGAAGTCCCAGTAGCCACATGGAAATATTATGCTCAGCTTTGCTATTCCCCTCAGTTTACAAGTGAGATATTAAACCCTCTTTCAACTGCAACTGATGCTCAGACTAAATTATCATTTTACATTGGCCAAATTCCCTACATACTTAGTGTATTTGTCCATTGTGTCTCATCATGTACGAAGTCTGAAGTTCCCTGGGACAGAAATTCTATTTCTTATTGCATCTGTTCTCAGTAACTTGTAAAAGAGAGCTTTAACTCCCTTCAGCAGGGTTTTTAGGCACAGCTGTGCTGTAGCATTAGGTGCTTGAAAGCCCCAGACCTTCAAAGATGTAGAAATATGCAGATTCTGACATTTCCCTTTCCTTGAGATATCTGCACAGCACCTCTCAAAAGCTTTGCTTGTCTCACTGAGAATGCTATGAAATATTCTTCTGCTGTTCATGCTTTTGGCTAAGAGCCTCGAAACCAAGTCAATAAATTGTAATTTAGAAGGATCTTTTATAGCTTCCTGAAGAGGGGGAACTAAATCCAGGTATTTATTCTGGCAAAGCAACCTTTATCATAAAGATAATGCTGCCACTTCAATAAAAATCTTGATTTCCAGGGCAACTGGATTTTGCCTAAGAATATTTTAGAAGAATGAAACTTAGTACATGCTCCATTTCAAAAAGCACGCTCTTCAAAGGTGTTATGTCCTTGTCATATAAACTCCCAGCAAATTATAGATGTCAATTTAGTCATGCTTTCATCTTATCTATTCCAAAGATCACTCATCCAGTCTTGGGTGTTCATTTCTACATCAAGTAGTGCTGTGGACATAAAAAATCTTAATGTCACACAGCTTCAAAACCATGTGGAATTTGTTTTAGCAAAGTAGAAATGTTGCAAGTGTTCAGTAACATGAAGAATTGTAAATTACAATGAATTTGCAGTGCATTACAGTATTTTTTTTTTAATACTCACAAAAGTTGCAAATGAAAACCTGGAATTTATTCAAACAGCACAGTTCTCACAGTTTTCTTGCAGAAAGGAGGAAAGCCAGGCACGTGTTGAACAGCAGTCAAATTGTGACACAAATGCAAATCCCACATTAAGGTAAGGAAGTATATGACATGCAAGATTTTATACTCATCAGTTTATTTTCTTGGGTTTATTTTAGCAATAAAGATCAAAGATGTTCCTTCATTATTTCTCAGCTAGGGAAAGACTATTACAATTTTTCCGACTCATAAACACTGTGATAGCACAGTGGGGGGTTCATGAGTGCTTTGATTAGGACTTAGAGTTGCAAGGAAATGAAAAGGAAAGCAGAAGGTGGTTCTTTGTCAGTGTGGTTTAAAACAAAACAGAAAGAAAGATAGGATGTACTGCTGTGTTTTCTTGCTCAGCAGAGAGTTTCCCTGTGGTGGCTGCGGGTCAGGAGAGCAAGGTGTAGAGCAAACCTAGCAGAGATTCTCTGGGATAGTCTGTGGTCACCTGAGCACTGGCTGGTCTGCCTAAAGGATTTCTCAGGCTGAATGGGCTGTCAGTGGGCAGGACCTTGTCTCTGAGTGGCACAGGGAGAGGGACAGGCAATGCCCACCAGTGTCCCCAGGCTAACACAAGCATGGTGAGATGGCTCCAGGAGAACTTCAATGAGAGGCCAACAAAGAGCAAAGACTGGTGCTGGTGGCCCATGCTGCTGTTCCTTGCAGCCTAAATATGATGTCAGAAGTGGCAGAGCAGGGAGGGCAAACCTGCATTGCAGCAAACACTGTGGCCATGTCTAGTCACATCCCTGTGACCTGCCACACTTTGGGCTGGTCAGAGATCACAGAGGGCATTGCCCTGTCCTGCCCAGCAGTGAGATCACAGTGCTCAGTGCAGTCAAACTGTGTGAGCTTAACCAGCACACCTTAACCTTCCTCATATGAACAAAGAACATTTACCTTTTGCCCCGATAAATGCAGTATGGCTTTACCAGGAGCCTTTTCTGCTACACTGCTACTGCACATTTCCCATTTCTGTAAACACTTCACTTCCCTTTTCAATATAAAAGCTGTGCAAGGCAGATTACGGAAAAGCTATTGGGCGGCAAGTGAAATTTCTGGACCATGTGGTAATTTAGCAGGTCACAAGCCAGTGCCAGAATCTCAAAAGTCATTTCTGGATGGATATTTTTTTCTCTACCAACAAATGGACCAAAGTCAGAGTTTTTGACATAGTTTTCTATCAGACTGGGGAAAAAAAATATCATGATCTTAGTGGAACTAAAGTCCTGTTAAAATACTTTGTATTTGTATTAAATAATTCAGTAATTGCATATTTAATATGCACTATTTAATACCTCAATGTAAAAATATAATAAATCTATAAAACCATAATCCTCAATTTAATAATTTGCTGCTGAAAGTAGTGTTTTTGGTCCTGTACAATAATGATTAATGAATTTTTGTCCAATTCCTCTAAATCTATATCTTACATATTCAATTTTATATAGCCCTCAGTGCTATAGCATACTGATACCTCAGAAAACTCTTCTGTCTGTCTGTCTGTCTGTCTGTCTGTCTGTCTGTATCTATCTATCTATCTATCTATCTATCTATCTATCTACATATATAGGTCAGTTCTGCTTGTACTCACTCTACTCACAGCATAGACCTGTAAAATCCCTCAACATAATACAAGGGGATATGGAAACAAAATATTGGTATGAAAATGTCAGTGTTTCATGTTAATGCTGCTGGCCTACAAGGGTTTGATGTTTCATTCAAAGCAACAGTTTTTGATATAGAAAGGAAGCAAAATTAATAAACAAAATTGGAAGTAGTTTAATTATGCACAACGTATTTAATGAATTGTCAGGTGTTTAGGGTTTTTCATCTGAGAGGGAAATACTTGTTTTGGTGTATTTAAAGATGTCTGTTTCAGAGTGTGGGGGAGGACAATGGCCTCTACAGTTCACATGTGGACCTTGCATTTATACACCTAACACACCCTCACTCTTTATCCTTTCTTAAAAACTCCAAAAAAGCCTGTTTTGGGTCTCCTGGCCCTCTGGATCTCAATACCTCCCTGTGGCTCATCCCTGCGCTTTGGCTCTGCCATGATTCCCCATGAGTCCTTTGTCTCACCAGCCCTTAACAAAGGCACCATTAAAAATGCACCAAGTGCCCTTGACTAATCAATGTTTACTATCTATGCAGCTTGAGAGCACACTGAAGAGTTTATTTGAACACGTTTGTTTGCACAAAACTCATGCTTTAACAGTGGTTCTGTGCATTTTTCCTCACCAGGATCAGCCCCTCCTAAACCTGCCTGGCGAGGTCATTTTACCAAACAATGTCTTCTATGATGAAATATTTTTTCAGTAGGAGCCTTTGTTTGGCTTTGGACACATAGAGGAACAGCAACACTGCTGCAAATCCAGCTTTAAAAAAAAAATATAGATAAGCTCTGCCTCATTTTTATCCTTAAATAATTTTAATCACAAGTAGAGCAAATTATGTAACAAGCAGCTACCAAGTGAGTTAACTAGCAGTGAATTTTCTGGCTTGTATTCATCAGTAGCCATATTCCTGGAAGCCAAAATCAGGAAGATACCTTTTATGTTATTGTTCTAATAATCACAGCTTATGCCTTAAGAGAGAGAGAGAGAGAGGGAGAGAGAGAGAGAGAGGGAGGTGTCCTGACTGACCAACTGGTTGAACACAAGCTGATGGTGGAGGAAAGCTATAAGGCTTTTATGGCTTCTTGGGAGATGACAACAAATGCTCTGGCAGTGTGATTCCTGTTTGAGCTGGAACATGCAGTCATTCCATGCAAAGCTACAGAGGGGCAGAATTCCACCTCTTTGTTTACAAGGTCCAGCAAAGGCAGGTGGTGTTGAAAGTGAGAGTGTGGAAACATACTTGTGTTAGGGAGACAGAGCTTTTGTGGCCCAAATGCTCCCACAGATACTGCATCCTGATAAAGAAAAAGGAATTGATGACAAATGTGTCCCACACAATCCTCATAATAGCTCTTCTTTCTAAATAGATACTTTTGACTATTCTAAAGGGACACAATAATGTATAAGACCTTCTTTGTTCCAGGGGGCATATATGTATTTTTAAAGATTGTTCAAAAGGCTCTGCTTGTTCAAGTGGATGCTCTGTCAAAAATCCCCTTGGTTGCTTTATTTTTTTTATTTTGCAAGTTTCAATAAGAACAAAGGCTACTTGTGAAAAAGATTTTCCGTGGAAGTTCAGACAGGACTGAGTAATAAAAAGTGTTTTCTTGCAAACAGTAACTACAAATATATTTGTTTACTCAGTACCCTCGAGCTTGGTGAGATCAGTTTTAAATTGCCTTTTTTACTGAAGAACTTTAATTATCTGTTGCTCCTGGTTCACGTGAGTCTTTCCAATGGCTCTGGTAGGAGATAATGATTGGAATTAAAAACATCCTCAAAAGTTTCTGTACCCTCCAGTCTAGTCCTTACTCATGGGTAATCTGTCTGGCTGCCTCAGCCTGAGGTTGGGTAAGGGGATTTTAATGGAAGAAGATGCAAGTGAGGAGTCAAGCATGAGGTGCTGAAATTACAGCAGTAGAGGGTAAAATCTAAAATAAAATCTGAAATAAGCAACCACTAATCAGCAGTACTCGGTACACAGAATGGCAAATTCATGGGGGCAAAGTAGAAGAGACTGAAATTAATCCAGCCTGATATAAAATGCAGGGTTGGCTTTTCAAGCTAGAAATACTTTTCTAATTTTGGGGTTCAATTTTGGATGACTCAGAGAACGCAAGAAAAGGAAAACACTACCAGTCAGCATTTGTACCTGGTGTGCTTTGTGATCACACAGGAGCCAGAAACACACTTGTCTGAAATTCTTGTGTATGTCTTTCTTACAAGAGCAAAAGCTCTTTTTGTGTATTGTGAGTATATGTATATATGGGTGTGTTTCTCAAACTGTTTATGGACTCCTTCCAGAGGAACAGCAGCTTGGAGTCCTTCTGAGACACCTCTGAAGTCATGGGTTGCAAAGACAATGATTCCTGCCCTCCCAAGCATCCCTCTTCCTTCCCCTCCAGCTAATCCTTTCCCTTGCAGGGCACAGCCCAGAGCTTGGGGAGCACCAGAGCAGTGTTATGGCTACCTCTTAATTTCATTTTCTCCCTGATGCAGGGTGTCTGTACTTTCAGCATCGAATGCAAGTCCTGCTAGCAATGATTTCTTGCCAATCTGCCAATAGAAGTAATAACAAGAAAACCAAAGGGTCAAATTCAGTCCACTCTGCAATGTTTCATGTTTTTGCTTCGTATTCTCTGTCTACCTTGATAGTGAAACAAGGGGTCAATACTGCCAACTGTCCTCACCATATTCTGCCAGTGTTACCTAAGTCTTTTTTAATCTGAAACCAGGGTTCTTCTCATCTTTATAAAAGATAAAATATTGTAAAAATGAATAAACTATAATAAAAACCTGGGGGTATCAAGTTGATGGTGTCAGGGAGCAGAATGGTCCCTCTGTTATCCAGGATGGGGCAGTCAGAGAACTCCTGAGACACTTGGATATTCATAAATCTATGGGACCAGGTGGGATCCATCCTAGGGTGATGAGGGAGCTGGCAGATGAGCTTGCAAAGCCACTCTCCATCATTTACCAATAGTCCTGGCTCACTGGGGAGGTTCCAGATGACTGGAAGCTGGCCAATGTGACACCCATTCACAAAAAGGATGGGAAGGAGGATCCTGGTAATTATAGACCAGTCAGCCTGACCTCAGTACCTGGTAAGGTAATGGAGCAGTTTATACTGAGTGTCATCACACAGCACACACAGGATGGCCAGGGGATCAGACCCAGCCAGCATGGCTTTAGGAGGGGTAGGTGATGTTTGACCAACCTGATCTCCTTTTATGACCAGTGACCTGCCTGGTGGATGTGGGAAGGGCTGTGGATGTTGTCTGTGTGGACTTAAGCAAGGCCTTTGACACTGTCTCCCTCAGCATTCCCTGGAAAAGCTGCAGCCCAGGCTTGGACAGGAGCACTCTGTGCTGGGTTAGGAACTGGCTGGATGGCTGGGCCCAGAGAGTGGTGGTGCCACATCCAGCTGGGGTCCAGTCACCAGTGGTGTCCCTCAGGGGTCTGTGCTGGGGCCAGAGCTGTTCAATATTTTTATTGATGACATGGATGAGGGAATTGAGTCCTTCATTAGTAAATTTGCAGATGACACTAAGCTGGGAGCGTGTGTTGATCTGTTGGAAGGTAGGAGGGCTCTGCAGAAAGACCTGGAACTGTTGGGTGGATGGGTGGAATCCAATGGGATGAAGTTTAATAGGTCCAAGTGCTGAGTGCTGCATTTTGGCCACAATAACCCTGTGCAGTGTCACAGGCTGGGATGGTGTGGCTGGACAGTGCCCAGGCAGAAAGGGACCTGGGGCTGCTGGTGACAGCCAGCTGAACATGAGCCAGCAGTGTGCCCTGGGGGCCAGGAAGGCCACTGGCTCCTGGCCTGTGTCAGGAATGATGTGGCCAGCAGGAGCAGGGAGGTCATTCTCCCCCTGCTCTGGGCACTGGTGAGGGCACACCTGTAGTGCTGTGTCCAGTTCTGGGCCCTCAGTTTGGGAAGGACACTGACACACTTGAGCACATCCAGAGGGAGGCAACGAGGCTGGTGAGGGGCTGGGAACACAAACCCTGTGAGGAACGGCTGAGGGAGCTGGGGTTGTTTAGCCTGGAGAAAAGGAGACTCAGAGTGACCTCATCACTCTCTACAACTCCCTGAAAGGTGGCTGTAGGCAGGTGGGGTTGGTCTCTTTCTCCAGGCAGGAACTGACAGAACAAGAGAACACAGTCTTAAGCTGTGCCAAGGGAAATAAAGGTTGGATATCAGGAAAAAGTTTTTAGGGAAAGGGTGACAAAGTACTGGAATGGTCTGGCCAGGAAGGTGGTGGAGTCACCATCCCTGGATGTGTTTAAAAAAAGATTGGATGTGGCACTCGGTGCCATGGTTTAGTTGAGGTGTTAGGGCTGGGTTGGACTCAATGGTCTCGGAAGTCTCTTCCAACCTAGTCATTCTGTAATTCTATGGTTCTCTGATTATTTGAAGTTCTCTATCCCTAGTTCCAGCTGTAAAATTTGACAATGCTGACTTGTAAATGCATTATTCTTCAAAAGTTTCTACTGCTGCCTGTTTCCTTGCATGGGTTAAATAATCTTTAGATAAATTATTCAATCGAAAACTTTTTGTTTCCATTTTAGGGAGGGATTGGCTCCCTTCTATTTGTGTAAATGTGTCTCCCTACAGCTTAGAAGAAAATGCAGGAATATGAGGAATATATTCTTACTGAGAACAAATATTAATAGTTCAGGATCAGTTTGGTGTGATAATTGCAACAGAAAAGTATCTGGTAAAAGCTACCTTACAACACACCTTTTGTTGCGTATGTTTTCACCTCTTAACATTCACAGTGTGAATTGTACTCAATGGGAGGCAGGGAGGTTGGTTTCCTTTTGACACAGGCAGTGACTGCTAATGCACTGATTAACTAAAAGCAATGGCATGGTTGCTGAGTGAGTCATTAGCATCGTCAGTGAAAAGCATTAATGAGGAGGGGAAAAAAACCCAATTGCTTAGAAAAAAGCACAAAGCACATGATGGAGTATTTTAATTTGTTCAAAAATAGTTTCCGTTCCTCTGCTGGTATAATTAAGGCTTTATTAATTTAGAATGGGAACAGATGAGAACATGAAGCTTTGTGTGTCTGCATCAGCTCAGGCACAGCTCATAAGCTCAAAGAGAGACCACCAGGAACCACAAGCTTTCAGGGGCAAAGGTTTTTTCATGGTACAGGCTGTGGGAGAAATGAATATCAGCCCTCTCTGAACTGATGTCTACTTCTGTATCAGATTTTTGCAGTATGCCTGTATGGACAATGAGCAGACTTCAAAAGTGTGACTATTTAATCATATTCAGTATATATTCAGTATAATTCATTTTCTGTAGACTTCCAATAAGAACCTACAAGTAACATGCAAAAGAGGCAAAATCCTACGCCTCTGCAAGTAAATGGCAGTGGGCATTGGAATATACCCAGGAGTTAATCCATAATGTACGAATGTTCCAATAACAAAATTGGTATATCTGTGTAGAAATTACCTCCAGAAATTCCTCAGACAAAAAGCCATTGGAAACTATGATAAAGTCATGTTTCGGAATTACTGATGTCTCTATCAGGCTGTCCAGGTCTAGATCTTGGAAATCAAGACTTGGAATCTAATTTTAGTTTTTTAACCTTCAAATAGTCTTGATCAATATTCCACTGTTATCTGCAGGAGTACTGTACAGAAATTCAGATTTTTTTTTTTAAATTTTGATTAAGTCCACAGAACATATTCAAAGAAAATAAAACATGACCTCGTCTAGATTGTCCACTTGTATGTGTGGACACTGAAAGTGACTTGTGTGTTCAACACCTCAAGGAATCATAGAATCCTAGAATGGTTTGGATTGGACAGGACCTTGAAGATCACCTTTTCAACTCCCCTGCCATGGGCAGGAACATTGGCTAGACCAGATCAAAGCAATTTGTGACCGAAGAATGAAGGTTTATCCCGGACAGATGCTGTGTGTCTTTAAACACAGATTCAGAAATAATTTAGGTGGAAAGGGATCTCCTAAGATCCCTTCTACTCTGACCTTGTGCTTGAAGTCTAGTCAGATTACCTTTTCCAAGGGTTGTGTCCAGTCAGGTCATCCAAGGATGGAGGTTCTCCAGCATCCCTGGGCTCTGTTCTAGTATTGGACCACCCTCATGCCAAAAAAGGTTTTTACTGGCATCTAACAGGAATTCTTCATGTCTTCTGTCTTCTCAGATCAGGCAGTGGCAGAGAGTGAAAACATCTTCCTTGAGCCTTGTCTTCTTCATCGGCTCTTAAAGAAGTACAGTGCACTCGACTCCTACAGATCTGTACGGCTTCCTAATATCAGGCAGAGTTCCTCGCTGTGGGTACCCAGACTGTGACATTACTCATTTCTACCCACTTTTCTCCTCTGTTTGTTACAGGTACCCTGTCTCTCTCAAAAATGCTATTTTAAGGGAATCATGACTTCTAATCTAGTTGCTGTCATACCTTGTTCCACCCACAGGAAAGCACGGCAGCCACTGAGACAGGCACAGAAAAGCTGTGCTTGCCCTTCTCCCTCTGTATCCACAGGAAAGCATGGCAGCCACTGAGACAGGCACAGAAAAGCTGTGCTTGCCCTTCTCCCTCTGTATCCACCTGTGTGATGCTGTTCCACTCCTGTGTACATGGGGTTAACCTCTGCAGAAAGGCCCATCTGAACAGAAGTGGGATTTGAGCCCAGCACTAGGTCCAGATTTAAGAAGCCAAAATTTCTGTATATTAACTACCATACTGTGTGAATCCAGACATGTTGAAATCTCAGCATCCAGATATTACATTACTTGAGGATACAATACAAAACAAAAATGAGATAAAAATGGGAACAACAAAATGTAGATGGAGGCTCGCATCTGTGGAACCCATTCTTGATTTTGCATTTATTTACCAAACAGCAGCTGGAAATAAAAGGTTGTCTAGCCCAACTATTTTCCCATTGATCTTCAATAGAAATACATTTTTTTACTCGCTATTTATAGAATCATAGATTCTAAGGTTGGAAAAGACCTGCAAGATCATCAAGTCCAACCTTTGACCTAAGTTTAATACTTTAATACTGATTTCAAGAATATTTGCAGGTGAGTCCAGGCAGAGGTCTTTATAGGACCTGTGTGGGCTTGGTTTTCAAAGGTAGTAGAGTAACATGGCAAACAGGATTCATGCAGACTCCCCACTGGGGCCTTGGAGCAGCACTGCTGATGCTAGAATGACAGACAATTAAAGCATCTGTTCAATGCTTCAGCTCTGGACCCACACAGCTGAACTGGATGTCTGGTCCATGTAAGTATGGAAGCCACTGGGAAACTTCCAGACTTCACTGCACAGGTTGAGTTTGCCTTCGGATCTTGTTCTCAGTGCAGGTGCTGCAGTTGCATGACATGTAGATAAACTTAGTGTAGGAGCTTGGACTAGGTGGCCTCTACCCTAAATTTTACTGTGATTCTGTGAATTTCCAGATGAAATGTTAAAATTTTTCCCCTCCCTCTGAGGTTTTCCATAACTTGTTATTGCTAAGGCTGATGATTCAAGGATGTTGAAGGAATGTTTTAGGTCTAACCTTCCCTGAAGTTCTTGAGGTTTTCCTATCTGATCCAAAATTCAGGTTCAAGTGGCCCTCATGGGGACTTTTGGAAAGCAGCAGTATCAAGCTTTTAAGAATAGCTGTGTGTAAGAACCCAGGTGGAAATAGCTAATGAGTGATATTTGCAGTTCCTCTCTCCATGCAAAATTGTGTAGATCAAAGCAGAAGGCTTGAGGAGCTCTCTGGTAAACCACAGAGCATCTCACATCTGTTATCCACAGCTACATAGGAGATGTGGGTCTATTATGATGCAAACAACAAGAGAATAACCTTATTCTTCCCCTCTCAGGTGAGACTTCTAGTAAGTGATTAAGGCAGAAAATAGGACAGGATCCTGACTCTGCAATTGCTCTTGTTCACCAGATGTGACAGAGGGATCATACAAACCCCAGCAGGTGCCAGAGCAGGAACAAGGAGGGAAGGGGTCTGCCTGGGAAGGGGGATTTGTGGGGCTTTGATTCCCCAGGCAGGAATTCAAGGAGCTTGTTAGAGGCAGTGTCAAAACCCAGGAATGGGTGGTGCTTGGAAGGTTGTAGTGATCAAGGTTTTGAAGACCATATACATTTTAGCAGGCAATTAATCCATCTATGCAATCAGTCTCCTTGTTTGGAATTGACTCTGGTTATTATATAAATCAATAGATAAATAAAAAGAATATTTTTTTTAGATTATACTACACAGCACACAGAGCTTCAGGGAAGAAAATATTCTATTTCACAGTCTTTAAATATTGCATAATTTTAGGTAAATCATATTTAAAATCCATTAATCATTTCACTGCAAGCTCATCTTTTAAACTGATGGATATTTTCCAAAATGTAGTACTTTCTTAATATTTTTTATACTAAACCTCTCAATCTCAAATACTAAAATCAATTATTTTAGAGAGTGAAAGAAAAAGAAATGTCATCGCTTCTCTGCCTGAACAGGAGAGTATTCATATTGATTAACATTTTTTTCTGGAAGTGTTGCAGACTTGTGGTTACCAGGAACCCTGGAAGCCCTGTGCATTTGCACTTTTTGGCAAACAGAAACCTTGCTGTTCCCTTTGTTTAGAAAGGTTTAGACCAACATTAGCAAGCTGGTAAAATACTTTGTTCTAAATTTTTAGAAGAGTCTATGATAGGTCACATTGCTATGTTGTCATGGTGATGAGAAGTGCAGATGTCAAGTGGAAATTAGAAAGTAGTGGTAAATATGATGGTTTGATTATTAAAAGACTTGATTAAAGCAGCATTCAGAGGGCTCAGATGTTCATTTTTCCAACAGATTACTCAGACTTCAGTAGCTGGAGGCCCAATGCAGAGACCACCACACCCAGCAACCCTCAGGCTTTTGGTTTCAGTGGACTGTGGATATGGCCATTAGTAAGGTATTGATGTGAAACAAAAGCATTAGTTTCCTTTTTGCACAGAGGCAAAACCCTTCTACAGACTGAGGTCCTGCAGCTGACTGAAGTACCTGTAAATTTAATAAGGACTATTTTTAGATGGTTGTGTATGATACATGTTAAATTGAGTGTTATTCTTGGTAAGGCTTCTAAAGAAATTTCAGAATTAAATTAGAATTAAAATTATAATTTACTTAACCAAAATGTGGATGAAAAATATAAGTTCATATACAAATTGCCAACATATAGTACAAAAGAGGGTAAGTGGCAATTTACCTGCTGCAGGGGAGTAGTGGCAGTGATCAGGGTGCTTAACAAGGATGAATACCCTGAAGCCATTCTTCTTTTTCTGTTCTGCCTTTGCTGACATTTTTAGTACCTTCTTGATATTGCCTCTGTACTCACACCACAGAGAGATGCTCTCACACATGAGCTTCATACGTGTTCTTGGTTTGGAACAGGAATATATATTTTTGGTTTGAGTCAGGAATACATGGGCATGTGGCATAGGAGGAGAGGCTGAGAGAGGTGGGCTTGTTCAGCCAGGAGAAGAGATGCTTTGGAGAGTGATGTGTCCTTCAACCAGCCACCTTAGGGGTAGTGTTAGGAACCTCACAGCCATACTCCCCTTAGAGGTGTACACTGAGAAGACAGGAGACAACCAACACAAGATGCAACAAGGAAAATCATAATTGAACATAGGGAGAAAGAAGTTTCACAGCAAGTTTGGTCAGGTTATGGGACAGATGCCAATGAGGCTGTGCGTGCTCAGAGGTACTGAAAGTCGGATGCAACCCTGAGATATCTGCTCTAGCTTTAAAGATAGCTCTTCTCTGAGTGGAAATTAGGAACAAATTACTTCTAAATTAAGTTTTTTTATGATTGTGTTTTTCTGATTTAAATTAGAGATACAAATCAGTGTTGTGATAAGAGAACCCAGACTTTTATGCAATGTAAATGCCCAACAAACATCCTGTTTTGCTGTTCTGTTTAGATTTAGTGACATTTTTAAGCCTTTTTATGTTGTCTGGTCATTAACTCCAAGACCACACCTCACAGCAATGTCAGTGCATTTAGTTTTAAGTATTACAGCCTGTTCTCTTCTTTATGTCTGTGAAACTGTTTCTCAGCCAGAGACCCCTGAAATCTGCAGCACAGACATTTCTGCTATAGATAAGGCCAAGGACTTCTGTGGAGGACCACTACCTTAATGATAAATTCATTTGCATAGCTCAAAAACAGCAGTGGGGAAATGGTGGAAAAGACACTCCTCATTCCCTTCCCTTTCCCTCCTCCTCAGCTGTTGGCTACTTTCTTTTCCCAATCGGATCCACCTTCCCAAAAGGTCAAAACCTAGGGACAGCTGCAAGGAGAGCAGCAAGTGTATCTATCTACATGTCACAGAACTGTTTGATTCTTCAAGCAGGAGTGCCTGTCTTCCCCACCCTGCAGCCTATATTCCCTGCCCAAACAAACTATGTTTTCACCCCTTGGCTACAGCTGAAACATCCCCTATCCCTGTTTCTGACTGCAGCCACCATGAGCCTTCTCACTTTCTGCAGCACCTTTTCTGGCTCTTGGATTGTAATTTCCTAGGTACAAAAAAATTCCTGGGGTCATCTGCTTCATGTACAGTTAGAGAGAGTTTGGGCTACTCTCAGTGTAGCAAGGGTGCCACTCGCAAGTATTTTACAGGCAAGGAGAGAGAGGGGTGTGTGGAGTCACATTAGCATGGGCTACACTTTTGAGCTTCAATCTACTGAGAGTTCATTGGGATAATTTTTTGTTCCTGCTCAAGAGAAGAGTCCACAGATGTGACACAAGTAAATCTGCATGGCTGGTTGTGTGAACAGTGATCCCATCATCAGATCTTATGTATTGATGGACAACGAATCAAGTGTAGTGGTAAGAGAGAGAGGAGTCAAGACCAGAGGGATTTAGTTGAAGTACAAGCTAATGTCTAAGTGTCTAATTAATTTTATTATCCTGCACTCCTCAAGGTTCCCCAGAGTTTTCAGGTCCAGTGGTTTTGTCTGAGAATGCATCCAATTGGATGGATGACAGTTCAAAATGGTATGTTCTGGAGGTGGACATTTCCCTTGCCCAACAACAGCACCATTTTATGTGGGCTGCACTGCCCTATTGCAGCACACAGCATGAAGATCTGAGCTTCTTCTCCAGGGCTGTGTTTCCAAAAATAGTGATGATCACTGAGAATGGAAGAGAGGAAGCATGTATTTCTCAGCAGAAATCTTGGAGGTGAAGAGTGGGGTCAAAAAGCTCTTACAAGAGACTGTATGAGCCAAAGGAACATGTTCTTCGTTAGTCTGTGCAGCTGTGAAGAAAACAAGTAGCCTGGCCCTTCCCAGAAGCCCACAGGGACACCTGCAGGGACAGCTCAGATCCAGCCAGGCTGATGCTTGGACAAAAACCCAGTGACTAAAAATAATCTGATTGGGCAGGTGCACCAAAAGGAACGGAAAAGGGCTTCAGAGGTCAGAGGCAATAAGTGGAAATCTCATACATTAATTCAAGTATGTTGACCTCTGCCACATTATTTCCAGATAAGTAGAAATCTGACTCATTTCCAAGATGTAAAATTCATTTGATAGAATAGCAAAGGGAATTTTCAAAACACAACTTGACTCTAAGTGCTCTGAGGACGTTATTTAAAATGTAGTTAGCTGACAATCTGAATGAGGTCCTCTGTATATACAATGACATTTTGCTTCATTCAAATGCTACCTTTGGTAACCAGGATTTTTGCCCAGCCCTTTCAGATGGCATTTGTTCAAAAGCCTGAAATGAAACAAAGATCACAGGGATTTCAGTTTAAATCATTTCACTGTGTAGCGAATAGTAGTAAAGCTGTAATTATTCACTGGGTGATGCTCAGCTTCTGAAATGAAGGGAAACCTCCAACTGAGAGTACAGACACTGCAGTGGAATTAGCAATGATGCATTGTGACCTCCATTTTCTGAAATTGTCACAGCTGCTATCACAATTAGGATCATTATTCCATCAGGAGGTAATGCTCCTGATATAGAAGGAAAGAGGGAATATTTGTCTAATCATTTGGTGGTGACTTGTTCAGAGGTCACAAGTTCTGTTGCAGCTTTGATGCTTCTGCCTCTGGGTGAAGATTGCTATTCAATTACCCATATCTGTTAATGGTTTGTGTGGAAAAGTTGCTATTCAAAATTTGTTCTATAATGGCTTTTTGGATCCATATTTTAGGATTCACCACCTCAGTTAGGGAGACTGGCAAAAAAGGAAACTGAAGACCTGCTAAGGGTCATACTATGGAAAGTGCAAAAGACTGTCACTCATGTCAATGTACATTTAAAGGAGCAAAACCTTCAATTTCATTAAGACTTTTGTTCTTAAAAAACAGCTGGAGTTTTACACTCAATGAAACACACGAAGAAATCAGTACTTTAGAGCAGTATTCTACACTGAATAGTAACATCCAGCTCACCCATAATGATGTGTTTCATGAACAACAAAAGATACCTCTCAAGACAGCACTAGAAAATGATTAATGTCAAGTTCCTGGGTAGCTGAACTACCAACTTCAGTTGTACATGATCTCATTTTGAAGTGTTGGAGATTAATTTTCTCACAAACAGGACAGGACTGCCAGGGTGACACGTCATGAGCTTTTAATTTGGGCACCAGTCTCAGCTACAGATTCAGGAGGTGGCACAAGCTCATGTCTACCACGAGCAGCCAAAGATCTCTTTGTTACAGCACATTTTATGTGTTTTTCAGCCAATAGCATATTGCTAAATCTTACAGACAATTGTTCTAGCCAATCAGTAAAAGCACATGTACACCTTCAAACAATGCTGGCTTGTTTGCTTTCTATTAACAATACACAATACTCTATTATTAAGCTTAAAACCTTCTACTCTCTTGGTAAGCATACTTTTCTGCAGCCTTAAAGTCTATCTTAGCCAAGCCAAAAAACACAACTGTTGTTTCATGCCCTTGCATTTTGTATTATTGTATCTTCTTTACTTTCAGGCTTTGCACCTGAAACTAGCTCTAAGTTCTCTGCTTTTTCTTTTCTGAGGCCCATTTTCACAGCTTCTGAAAGTCTTACTTTCACTGTTTCCCACATATTTCTATATGGTTTTTTGATTTTAAACTGACTGTGTCACAAGGGGAAGATGCTAAAGCAAATTA
This sequence comes from Cyanistes caeruleus, assembly GCF_971803275.1. Taxonomy (NCBI): domain Eukaryota; kingdom Metazoa; phylum Chordata; class Aves; order Passeriformes; family Paridae; genus Cyanistes; species Cyanistes caeruleus. Next base: position 54,833,335 of record NC_141702.1, on the reverse strand, counting down.
TCTGTTGTACCTATCAACTCCTACTATGTCTTTTCTCACCTAGTATACACTTCTATCCGCATAGACTAATTTCTGCCTCTTCCACAGAGATACAATGGTGAAGGCATTCCCTCACTTTCCAGACTTTGGTTCCAAAGGTGTTAATTTTCTTTACAGAGTAACCAATTTATTCACGTCACTGACTTGTTTTTGGCAATCACCTTTAAGAAGAGTGGCAACATTTAGCAGTTAGGTGCCATATGTGTCTGTGCCTGGCTGGTCTTTGGATGCATGTGGAGCAGAATCTGCACTGGCAGTGTGCAGTAAGAAGAACATCTTCCTGTAAGGTTTTTTTGCTGTGATGTAGCTTCACCCTGTAACATGGTGAAGGGCAGCACTAACTCCTCTGAAACAGATGACCATTTGCTTCAGCTTCATGATCAATCTCTCAGTGCACCTGCCAGTAGAATGGATGGGAAGTAATCTTGCAGAAGAAATTTCAACAGAGACCTTCTGTGCCTGTAAATAAGGGCACACAGTATAGCTATGAGAAATATTAAGATATAAATTTCAGAGCTTCACCATTCTCCTTTGATATTCTAATGCTGATCTTTTGTCTCCTTGAGACAGTTTACTACTTGCCTTCTCTGTAGTGAATGTTGTGAGCAAATTACTGCCTTTCTCTTAGCATGACTTGTGTCAGATAATTTCTGCTTCTTTTATTATCTAGGACAAACAATTTGCATTGCTTCCAACTTTCTTTGTAGCTTGTGCTTTCTAGACTGTTGGTAATTCCTGTTGATTTTTTGGCTGACTTTCTTCCATTGATCAGTTGCTTCCCTGAAGTACCAAAACCAGGACTGTTTCTAAGTCAGGTCTCACCAGTACTGAGTAAACCAAAGGAATTATGTATTACTATAGGTAACAGATACTCCTTTTTTTGCATTCTGGAATGAAGTTCCTTTTTTTTTCCTAAGGATGATGATAGTTTTTAACTTGCTCTCAGGCTGTGATCAACTACAGGATGTTGTGTTTTCTGCAGGGCACCTGCTAACCATTGTCCCCTACTCTGTACTTGGGAAATTGTTTTCTTGTGTATACTTTTTCACTTGTTAAATTGAAGTTGGCTCTTTTTCTCTATATATTCTCTTAAACTTGTAGAGTTCTTTCCTATTCTTAGCCTTTTGTAGTCCAGGGTGTTTCAGCTCTCTCTCCCTGTGCTAGGGTTGCTGCCTCTATCCAGTCGCAGAGTCAGGATTTCTACTCACCTGAAGTTTCCTGTGAGGGTGGAAGGTATGTGAGCACCTTGCAGGTATCTGGAAGATACAGAAGTAGCTGAGTTTTCTGGGAAGACATCTGCTTAGCTTTCCACAAGTGAAGAAAATTGGTGTAGATACCTACACAGAAAGGTCAGCTTCAATAAGAGCAAGTTTATCACCCTCCTTTCCCATGTTGGGGAAACCAGAATACCACAAACATTTGTCTCTGTCCTCTGAGTGAAACCATCAAGGCTGTGGGCCATTACCCTCTCAGAAGTGGAACTGAGCTAGTTGCCAAGTCCCACATTGGGAGCTGGGTGTCATTTCTAGCCACGAGTGTCACCAGTGACACCAGCCAGAGCTCAGTGCAGTTAACAAAATGGTTAAATGCAAAGTGACTCAGAGGCCTTATCACAGGAAGAATGCAGTGCTCTTCCAGCATCATAGGTTACAAAGCATAGGTTATACATTCTTCTGCCTCCACATATCTTTACTGAAAAACACCAAACTGCCACATTAGATACTTGGACAACTGCTGGTCTTAATGCAGTTCATCAGTTTTTCAGAAGGTCATGCCAGAAGAGGTGTCGACATGTGCATCATGGCATTCTGCAGATCATAGTCCACAAGAATCACTCAATTTCTTTTCAAGGGATTCAGAACCCTGACCTGACACTTCAATCTTTCAAAAGTAAAATGGTATGTGCTAAGCTGGGAGCCAGAAACACCAGATGGCACAAGTGCCCAAAGGCACCTATAGCTGCAGGGCTTTGCCGTGTCCAGAGATCCCACAGACAGAGTGCCATGTGAGATTGTGTCAGTCCAATATAGAGAAAAATGTGACTCTAGAGCCATTGGCAGCAGTCTGTAGGTAAGGACAGGTTTTGTGTATCACTGCACTGAGTCCACACAAAGACCTTCCCCAACAGTCAGTGCATGTTTGCTGTCAGCTTGACAGTAAAATTGCTGTGTGTGAGAGGCACATCTTACCCAGCAGGGCATGAGCAGGGAGATCAGAGGCAATTGCAGTCAGATGGCTCTGAGGAACTTTGCTTCTCTGTCAGAAGCCTTGAAAGTATCTTGCACCTCATTGGTTTCAACAGAAAAAATACACATGATTCACCATATTTTTTTCTTTCCCTTTCAAAATGAGGATTTGGTATTGTTTTTAAAATGTTGCATACTTGCTATACAAAATAAAATTGGAATACTTTATTGAAAACAAAACAATCACTGATAACCTTATGGGGTTTTTTGATTAATGTTTTTTCTAAATTTTGATGGTTTGAAGTTTCTTTTGATCTCTGGTCAGACTTGTATTCTGATTTTGTGGCAATCTTTTTGAAATGGGAAATTAATTTACAGTACATCATTGAAGAGACCAGCTCATCAGGCTTTGTTCCTGATTTGCCTATAAAGCTTAACCTGAAAGTTTCTGTACTTCTTAAAAAATTACATTTATTATATTTCTAAAAGGTAGAACATTGATATGATCCTACTCTTCATTCCTGCTTTGTCTTATATTTGCAAATCTAACAAAAACATCTTTCTGGCAAGGCTTTAGTGTAGTTTAAAAATTGCTTCCAAGTAAAAGAAGAAGAATTATATTACCATGTCATGTATTGATTTCATTTGGATCATGGAGTAAGTGAATCAGATGTCACAATATAATTTTGCTAAAGTGTTTAGTGAAATACGAGAAGCTAAGGAAGCCTGCAGGTGGGGCTTTTTATGTGATTGTGCTGTCTTTAGCAATGATTGTGTTGTGGAGATCAGTACTTTATACTGTGCAAGTAAAACACACAGCCCAGATTTTTTAAATACAATGGCTGCATCTCCAGTTTGAGACCTGTTATTCTTTTTTCCAGAGCTGGTAATACTGTGCTTGTTGAGCTGACCAGAGTTTGGAAGACAATCTTTAAAAAGGTTATATCTTTCAAAAATTGAATCAAAATGGTGAGATTATCCTGAATTTCCTTGTAAAGGGCCAATGTTTTCAGAAGACATGGTGATGTGAACATGCAGTTTGTGCTGCGTACAGATCAGAACACTCAAGAGTGTCTTCCCATTTTTCTTTGTAGCTCTTCTTTTCCTCTTTAATCTATTTTAGATGCTTCAGTTCCCACCCCGTGACAGCAAAGAAGTCTTTATGTGGTGTAGGCTAGAACAGACTGCAGTGTGGGAGGATGGTGGATTACTGTAGCTTCATATTACAAGCAAATTTAGCAAGTGCTTTAAAAAGCCAAACTATGAAATAACATAAACTCATGATCAAAAAAAAAGTCTAGAAATATAAATCTGAGGCTTATTTTATTCTAAGAACATCTTTCAGTGGAGAGCAAAGGACTGATGATAGGCGGAAGAGCACACTACTGCAATAGTAGGAAAGGTCAACCCAAGTGAGTGATTTCTTGGCTGACTCACAATGCATTACATTAATAGTATTATTGATTAATCTTTAACTAAATCCCCTTTTGGCCTTTTCTTATTTTAAAATATTTTAAAAGTATAATGAGTTATGTTAGCTAGAGATTAGCTCAGTTGGTTAGAGCATGGTGCTAATAACACCAGTCTGGATCCCAGTTTGGGCCATTCACTTAAGAGTTGGACTTGATAATCCATCTGGGTCCCTTCCAACACAGAATGTTTTGTGATATTGGTAAAAGCAGAGCAAAGACAGGATTCAGACATTATGGCTACTGTGAATGTCAGAGTTCTATGAATGTCTTAAGCATTTGAGAGGGATGTAACCCCTTCTTCTCCCTGGTATGATCCAGCCGATTGTTAATACAGGTTAAGTAACTTCCCCATACAGTCCCCTGTACCTGCTGGTTTGTCTGTGAATGAGCACCCACTACTGAAAGTGTCCAGTTTTGTGCCCCTCAATACAAGACAGGTGCTGGAGCGAGCTCAGAGAAGGGCAAAGGGTCTGGTAAAAAGTCTGGAGCTCTAGTCTGATGAGGAGTGGCTGAGGAAGCTGCGGTTGTTTAGCTGGGAGAAAAGGATCTCAGGGGATATCTTATCATTCTCTACAACTGCCTGAAAGGAGGGTATAACATGGTGGGGGTCAGTCCCTTCTCCCAGGTGACAAGTGACAGGACAGGAGGAAATGGTGTCAAATTGCACCAGGGGAGGCTTTGATTGCATATAAGGAAAAATGTCTTCATTGAAAGGGCTGGCAGACATTGGAAAAGGCTGTCCAGGAAGGCTGAGTCACCATCCCTGGAGGTATTTAAGAGAAGAATGGATGTGGCATTTGGGGACATGGTTTAGTGGTGGGCTTGGCAGCGCTGGATTAATGGTGTAACTGTTGATCTCAATGGTCTTAGAGGTCTTTTCCAATGATTCCATGAGAGTAAGAAAAGCAATAACTGCCTTTGTCATTCAGCAGATGGTGCTCTTCCCTTCTCCTGAAGTTATGGCTCATATTGCTGATGATCTAGGTGTCTCACTTCAGAAGAGATTTAGGTCAACAGTTATTCTATCTTTTATGCCACCACAGCTTACTGAATGTTTTGCCAAGACTGTTAACCCCCGTGCCTGGGCCAAGTCAGATTTTATTGTGTTTACTTCATTTATCTTCTCACCTGACAAGGACGAGTTGACAATATACAAGGTTTCTTGTCTACCAGCATTTTACTGTCAGTCCCCAGGAAAGAAACAATATGTGCCTGGTGAATGGACTTGGTGTCTCTCCAGAAGTGGACCTGCTGATTTTCTGTTTGGGTGCAGCATTGCTCTGAAATATCTCTCCCACTCAGGCACCAACACAGACTTTTCTCATCTCTATGGCTTTTCAGGACCTATATCTAAGCTGGTGGACTTCAAAGGGTCCAAAGGGTGAGTTCACATGTACTGAGGCACCCAACCTGATCAGCCTTATTCCTGACCTGTGCTGGAGAAAGAACTGGCCATTCTCCAGCTTCTACCTGCCATGCCGCACCTTGGTTCGTACCAGAAGAAACAATAACAATAGGTGTTCCTGTCATGTCCTTAATTTGGATTTGGTAGAAATCCTGTATGAAGGCAGACAGGAGCATCTATCTTCTGCTCAAGCTGGAGACAATCTGAGTGATGAGGTTTGAGAGAAAATGGGCATATGCTGAAAACAGTTTTCACCATGAGGACAGCCATGCAGGTTGCTCAGAAAGGCTGGACCAAAGACCTCCTGCAGCCCCTTCCAGCCCAATTGTCCTGCGATACCACAATTCCCTGTTACAGTTTGCTTTAAAAGCAGAAGCAATCCTGAAAGATTAAAAATTGCTGTGGTTATTATTGACCTGAGGCAGGATTTTATTCCAGTCAGCTTTAGAGAATTAAGAGATGCTCAGAGAAATGTATACATGGGTTCATTTGCTCCCCTCTGGAGCAGGAAGAACTTGGAGACTTGAATTTGGGCTGGGCATGAGCCCTGCATGGGGAAGAGTGAACCCAAGTTACTTCCAAGAGTGAGCCAAGTTACTTCCTGTGCTCACAGGTTGGGCTTGGCTTCATTTATTTGGTTGTCCTACTCACAGATGTAAGGATCCACCAGTGAATTTCAGGAAGTTGGAAGAGTTGTGCATCAGGGAAAAGACAAAAATCAGTCTAGGCTGATGCCAACTTCAGTAGTAGATCTTGGGTTTTCCTCTGAGAAGACATTGCATGGAATTCACTGGTGGATCCTTACATCTATGAGCAGGACAACCACCCTGCAGATGACAGACAGTGGATCTACCTTTCCTGTAGCATAGCACACTCCTGGTGAAAAGGCCACCATGCAAGAAGAGGGGTGGATCTAGTTTATATGAGGATTAAACCAGAAGATCCCATGGATGCTGAAGTTCAGACTCTCAGGCTGGAGGCACTCAGGGTTTCATCCTCTAAATGAATAAGGATTCAGAGAATGCCCAGAACAGAAAACACATTTTTTTCCAAGCTGGTTTGGCCATCCCTATTCAATGGTAAGCATTTAATACAGTTCCTAGTCTAGCCAAAATAGTAAAAGTAGTCATCAAAATCAATATTCCTTATGAACTATTCCATACTGAGAACAAAATGCGGAATTGATTTTCAAATGATTACTTAAATGAATCAGCTTTTATTTTGATTTTCTCTTTGCCTCTTATTTGGCATGTGGTCTACCATTCTTTACTAGTTAGATTTAACTGAACAGGATTTTTATAAGCTCTGACTAATCTTTGTAATATGGGAAAAAATTATACTGTGAACAAGGGGAAAGCAGGCAGCACTAATTATTTCCAGCACAGAAGAACTCTATGTCAAAAAAAATCCAACCCTTGAAATACATTTTCTTGTCAAAGCCTGGTTGATAATTATGCTCATCAGTCATGTAAATATTCCAAGTATGTGTCATATAATATGAATGTGTCGGTGTCATGTGGATGAAATATACAATCCTTTTCTTTTTTTTTTTTTTTTTTTTTTTAATTAAGAGCCTTTTCAGAAGTGCATTTATGTTGCTGTGTTGTTGTTCCCTCTCCTGCTAAGCCAGCAGGTGGGGGAGGGCTCCCTGTGCACTGCAACGTTCTGCTCCTTCTAGCAGGAAAACTCGAGCAATCAATAATTTTCTTGATCCTGAGCTTAGAACTCAGCAAGGCCCTATGACATCTATGTTGTCAAAAAGCCTTGACATTAAAATGTTTTCCCTTGTTTTCCTTCCCTTCCCTTGTCTTTTCATGTAAATGTTCAAAAATCAGACACCATAAACCATCTCAGAAGACTGGTCGTTTGAAACAACAATTTTCTCAGTGTGTATATTCTGCCTGCTGGGTGCCCCCTCAGGCAGAGCCTTTGCTGAGGGCTGCACCAGGACCACCTACATGGTCCCTGAAGCACAGCAGGGACATGTGTCTTGCCCACAGGTCTCTGTCTTTCATCTCCTGTTCCCCTCCCTGCCCCAGACAGGGAGGGCTGATATAGCTGAGGGATGTGAGGGTGGCTAGCAAGCTGTCCCATCACCAGGTGGGCAGGCATGCACGTGTCTGAGACATGTCCTGTGCACACTGAAGGGATCGATGGCCTCAAGCCTCGGCAACTGGAAGGGCTCTTGGACGTCTGGGAGTGCTGCCGCTTAGTTCTGATCTGCTACCAGCACTTCCACAGGCACACCCTGGACAACACATACATAGGGAGCCTTCCCCTGTCCATGTGGAGAAGATCAACCAGCCAGGCTCCCACCACCATCAGAAAGTGTTTGGGCAGGTGAAGGGCACTGGTTCCTCTTCAAGAGATGAAGGAAAAGAGCGGGTCTGCTTGGTGGCTTTTTAGGGACACTTTTTTTCATGTCCTCTCTTTGCCAGCCCCTGTAAAACAATGGCTATCTAAATGCTCTGTTATGGCATCTGGTCAGTTTGAATAAAAAGAAGGGCTGATGCCACCAAGATTCCCCCAGCTGGTCTTGCAGCAGTAAATCAGCAAGTGCATCTGGCAAAGGCGCCAAACAGGGAATACAGGTGTGTGGAGCCCAAGTCATGTCTGTGCCAGAGGAAAGAGGGCAGAAGTAGCAGCATATTTTTTCCCTGAAACCTCCTGCTCCTGGGAGCACTCCTTTGTATTTGGGGAGTGAACATATTTTGAAGAAGAATGAAAAATAGCAAATGTGGTTTTCCCATACATGCTTTCATGACATCATTGAAAGCTATCTGACGAACTTAGGACAAGATTGCTTGAAATTATGTGAACTTCTGCAGATACTTCAGATTTTTCATAGATTTAGTGATAAGGTGATTAAAATCATGCTCATATAAACAGCCATAGTTTAGTGCCCTCTTTTCTGATTTCTTACAGTGAGGGAGTAGTCAATATGGAAAACACTGTGGGGATTTCCTTTTTAACAAAGGTGCATCAAGCTAGACAATCTTATTTCAATATTACATGCTCTGTCCAAATTCATAACATTTTGTCACTGGGAAGCAATTTATATCTCTGATGAAAGGAGAAGGCTTGGTAGTTTGGGCCTACATTTCTGTAAATCTATGATTTCTATCTTCTAACTTGCAGCTCCTTGGTTTTAGACTCCATAGTCTATAAAAACCACCTGGAGATGTCCATCTGCATTGCTCTCTGTTCAAGGCCTCAAACTCAAAGCAGACTAATTTGTTGCCCTGACAATTTATTTCTGGCTTAAGGGGGTTTTTTTTTGTCCTTCTTGTTGTTATAGTTACTCACCAGAACATATATGTACTTCTTGCTCTACCTGCTGTCTGAAAAGGTATAATTTCCTGTCAAGGGCAGTGTCTACTCTGAGAGTAGAAGGGCTTCCTGTTTTTAATGAAGTGCTATTTAAAAACATGTTTTCAGCCACCAAAGCCAGATGTTACAATACCAATAAAATACAATACTAATACAATTTGTTGATTATGGTCACCCCCATGGACAACGTGTCTGATGTCCTTTCTGATGTTTTAGGTGGCTAACATTAAAAGCTAAGACAACTTATTTAAAATGTATAAAAATTCATTACTCTGATTTAAGCAAATGCTAATCCAGCAATACATAGGGCTTCATGTTGAGAACTGTTCTTCCATCACTCCTGGTTCTGAATATGCCATTTCCATATTACTTGAAGTTGAAATCTCCTGATAGTCAGGCTTTCAAGACAAAACAACATCATCATTAATGTTATTTTTAGCTGGATAAATTAGCTACAAGGGACATACTCATAGATGCACTTCCTCTTCCCTCCTAAATTCCTGACTTGTCAGTATAACATGAATCTGGCTGAACATTTTGTTTGAATTAAGAGATTGACATATCCATGCTGTGTATTTTTCACACTTGTCTTTCATACAGGCTTCAACGGGGCCTTCAATAATCCAGCCCTATTTTCTCTGAATTCCCTGGATATGTTCAGAAGGAAACCCCTTCTCTCACACTAGACTAAACACTGGCAGTGTGGGTCAGGTTCCTGGATTACTTCTTTTATTTATGTCAAGCTTTCACTGAACCAGTAGCTTGTCTGGGAGGCAAAAGTGGGGAATATTCTGCCAGCAACACTCAGATCTCAGCCACTGACAAATCTGAGCCCTGGAGTGAGTTGCCCAAAACAGCCCAGTGCCCCAGAAAGGAGTCACAGCTGTGACCCTGCTGCTCCCTCGGCCAGCCTGTGTGCAGGGACCAGGAGGTGATCCCCATCCCACACCAGGCTGTCCTCACCTCTCCACAGCGAGTCAGGAGATGCTGTCAGGTGCTGCTTTGCTGTCCTTGCCATAAAGTGATTTTATCATCACTTGGGCTGCTTCAACCTTTAATTACTCCCAGTAATAAGAAGTGGAGGATATTTACCACATTCTCTGAGTCTGAAGAATGGAATAGCTGTAAAGAGCAGGGGCCCTTAGGAGCAATGAAGTGTCTTAGGTCTCTAGAGATGAAAGGGATTTACGTCTTTATTGATTACTGTCTAAAATTTTGTAATCAATAAACTAACTGAGCAGAGCCAGTTTGATCTTCCAGCCTTTTATTTCTAATTAGAACTAATGAATAGTCAAGGGAACAAGACAGAGGAGTTATTGACTGAGTCATACAACAGGTCTCTAAATAAATAGGCTGTTTGCTTCCCTATGGGAAAGAAGTCAGCAGCATGTCACTCATGGATATTGTTACACTGACAGGTACAGGGATTGTTTTCTTATATAATATTTAATCCTAAAAATGTTTCTTAAGGCACAGTCAGAGCTGAAGTTGAAATGTGTGTAATGTTATATTCCCTTTGAATTCAGAGTAAGAAAACTTTGCAGCCATCTCAGTTCCCAGTTTGAAGCCTTGGAATGATAGACTTTGTTCAATAAAGATATATAACTTTTCCACAGAAAGGTACATTGTTTCAGAATATCCCAGAGAAGCTTTGTACTTGTGACTGGTTTGGATGATATAGAGACTGCTTTTGAATTCAGGTTCTTTTATTTGTTTGGGTTTGGGTTGGTTTCTTCTTGATACCCTTTGGCTTATGCTCATCTTGCAGAATCCAGTCCCATGACCTACTAAGTTAAACTGCTGATCCTTCAGAAGGAGAAAACTGTATGAATAGCTGTCAAGAGGGCAGGATAGGTAAGTGTGCTATCTGGAATCCCACATATCCTAATGTCAGGCCAATCCTGAGGCACTGATTCAAGGGAAAAAAATCCTATTTATGTCAAAATGATTTTTTACTCAGGCCAAATCTGACTGTATTTTCAAATCTATGACATACACATAATGGTCATGAAGGGACAAAAAAAGCAAAACAATATAGCCCACCCATCTTCAAAGACTGTGAAGTGATAATCAGTTTTACGCTTCTCGCTCAGATGAAATCCATGCAGGTTTTCATACAAAGATGTCTTTAACTCTGATCTCATGACAAATTCCTAAACCAGAGGGATTGGAGCAGGAGTAAATGAGAGACACCACTGATGGACTTCAACGCCAAAGGAGACCCCTGCTCATCATTTGTGGCTAGATTGCAACACCTGTGGCACCCCTCTTATAATTGCATGTCATGATAAAATGTAAAAATTCTGCCTGAGTGCAGCAGAGATGATGAGTTGTGAGGCAAGAGAACCTCTTCAGTACGTGTTGGAGTTACTTATGTTTCACATTCTCAACCAGTATTTGATTTGATCTTCAGTACAATTCTGCAGCAGAAAAGAGGGGAATTCAGTATGAATGGTTGATGATTAGCAGCATGGGGGTTTAGGCACAAATTCTGCTTGCATTTTCTAATGAGTACAACTGCTACTTAATACTGTATTTTAAGTGAAATACTGGAAACCTCAATGTGTCACACAATTTTTTCATAGCTAATCCAGAGTCTTTATTCCCTTGGCACAGACATATTTTTAATGGGGTTTTTGTTTTATTTTTTTGTTTGTTGTGGTTTTTTTTGTTCTTTTTGGGTTTTTTTTTGTTTTTGTTTTTGGTTTTTGGTTGTTGTTGCTTTTTGGGGTTTTCTATGAAATTTTAATAGGTTTCTGTATGTTAATGATCCCTGAAGAGATCTTTTGGATTTGCTTCCTGCTACATTCATTCTCCATCTGCCTTCTTCTCTGCATCTGCTGCTTGTTAATCTTTAGCTTTGCTGTTGCTCTTGGTTCTGGTAAGGAGATTTTGGAAGGGCACCTCCTCATTGTCTTCTACTGCAGGTACATAAAGATAGAGGAAAGAAAAAGGGGGGAAAAGAAAGGGAAATGGTGAAATCCTCATGTTGGAACAGGAAATGCAAATAAAGTAAGAAGAGAAAAATTCTTAGGTGGAGGAATCTTAATACAGTAGAGCATAACACTTTAAGATACCATATGGTATTTTAAGCTACTTGTATCTATTTTAAGATATCTCATCCCCAAAGCATTGACAGAACAGTCATTCTTTCATACCTAAATGTCCCTCCTACTATTCAGCTACAGACATTTAAAGCTGACAATATGTTTTCACTGCATGTTACCATTAACTGAGACCTGGGTGCATTTGTTACTCATGGCTGTGAGACACCAGCATGATACAGCCATGAAAGGAGTTACCAAAGCTGAGGGACAGCTTTAGTTTCTTGTGCTGTCACAAGAATATACAGATAGGAACCAGCCATCTATAACCGCTGCCTGGAATCTAGGTCAAAGCATCTAAGCATCCAAGCTGAGCCGTGCTGCTCTGAATTCCTGCACGGTAGTGAGGGATAAAACTCAAATTGCAATTAGAGATGGCACTTGAATACTTTGAGGCAGGCACTGCACAGTAGTAGCAGGACCTACACCCCAAGGCCCATACTTATACACCTTGGAGAAAGGGAGATCTAAGTTCAGAGGACGTAGGACACACACACAGAGCAAATTCCTGCCCATTTTCCCCCCCTCCTCTTCATCTTTCCTTTTTCTCCATTTCTTTTCACCCCAGTCTGACCTTTTATCACTATTTAGTCGTACTTTGTTGCTCTATGAGGCAAGAATACACCTGGGATGAGGCAAGTGAGAAAATGGACAACAAACAAAGAGGTGGAAAGATGAAGAGCAGACTTAATAGCCTGTATCTCAGTGTGATTGCTTTCTGCTGTTTCAGTCTATAAGTCTCAACATTTGATTTTTTTATGTTTCTGTCTCAAAATGATACAAAAAACTTTGGGATCAGTTATCTTTTTCTTTGTCTCCCCCCAGAAAAAAATCTCCACCAAAAAGAAAAAAAAAGCTAAAAAGCTGAGTTTACATGGCAGGAGTTTACATGGAAAAGCCAGTGAATCCCTTCCTGTCACTGATGTCATCCTCCTCCTTCAAGAAAGAAAGTCTTTTTCTCCTGCAAATGCTTGCTAACAATTAATAATAAATAAATCTGTGAAAAATGGTCACAGAAGTGTCTTCTGGACTAATCTCCCCCAGTTTTGGCTGTAAATGTAGTCCCTCTGTGTAGCTACCTTCCTCTTTTGGAGTGTGCTGTCCTCCTCTGAGGGACTGCAGAGCAAATGGAAGCAGCAGTGACAACAGCAGTGTCAGACATTTTCACAGACGCCACCTGTAATTCCTTAAACAAAAATTCTGCTGTGAGGAAGCCAATGCAATTTCCTCCTATCACACTTCTATTTGTTAAAAACCCCTGAGCTGCCCTTGCAGACCAGCAGCAGGTGACATTTATGGGTTTAATGGTGCAGCATGGATGGATGTCTGGCACGGTGACATGCCCAGAGTGCCCGGGAAGCGCCGTCCGGCGTGACATTCACCCACACGGCTGCACCGGTGCTGGGCTCGCTCTGTCCTTTCTTCCCTGGGTGGCAGCCAGCCATGCCCTACCACAAAGCCTCCATTGTTGGAACATAAAGAACAAAACATGCATGTTTAGTCTGATCAGTGCTGGAACAAATCGCTTGTACTTATCAGATTGCAAGGTCCTTTCTGGGAACAGAAATTTGGAGTCTGCAGAAAGCTGAAGAGAAACCCCTCAAAGTAAAAGCTAGTTAGGAGACTCAAATGCAGTGAGACATGTCCACCTCTGAGTCATGGTGTTTCATGAGTTTCTCATTTGTGTAATTAAGTATTACAGAACTATTGTGAAACACATCCAGAGATCCGGACCGGAGGAAAGCAACTTCCATACCATTAAATATTTACCTGAGATGCTAATCCTTATGGCCTAAAAACATATTTCTCCCTGTTAGAAAGGCAGATGTGAACTAAAAAATTGCTACAAGACTAGCCCAATGTTCTCTAGTGCACCACATATCCCTGAGAAATTGCCAAAGGGCTGTTTGTGGATAATAATTCCCCAGGAAGTTTCTTTCCCTCACAGCATTTCAGTATGTGTCATCAACACATCATAATGCTGATGACACATACTTCAAAATGCATGTCAAATACATGTTAAACTGTGACAGAGATAAAAATCAAATATATATCATCTGTGTAAATGGTTGTCCCTTATTATATTGCCTGATAGGGAGTGACCAACACCTGTATTAGTCCTGGACCTAACCAGGCTTGAAACAAAGCACTTAAGAAAAGGATCCCCTGATGCAATTGCTGAGCTCTGTGGTTCAGTGACCTTGCCAGTTTCCTTCAGTCTTGTACTATTTCCAGGTCTCTTCAAACAAATCCTTCCATTGTTACTAACCATCTTCTGCATCTCTAAGTAAGCTATTACATGATATTTTCCCCTAAGTTTTAGTAACACTGGGTTTGGTGCCAAAGGGCCCTGACAGAAAGAGATCAGTCAAATATGTTCCTTGTTGAGCTTCAGAAATAATCTGTTTATACCCAGGCCCTGTCCAAATAACATTTTGTTCTTCTGGGTATATAGCTTATTTAGTGGAGTTCCCTAAAGTAAGTGGAGCCAAGGTTTCACAGCCTTCCTCCCCCTTTTTGTTTAGTGTCCTTAGGGCTTGTCTCCTTAGTGCTTCCTCCCTTCCTTCCTTCCTCCCTCCAGAAATGGCATTTTCTGAGTCATTCACCCAACCCTAACCTTGGCTTTTCTCTTTTCAGGTAAACCAAAGGTTCCTAAATGCCTGGCTCTGGTTTAGCTGGAATTGATAGGTCATTTCCTATTTCACCCTAATTAACACTCATATTTCTTAATGCAAACAGGTCACTGCATTAGGAATGCATATTCTAGCATTATTTGCAGTGTTCACAAAGTAACCTTTTCAGTAAATACCTCTATTTTTGCTCTCCATATGACCGAAGAAGGAAGTAAAATAAACTAGCGGTTATTGTCTGTTCCTATTTCTATTCTAATTATTATTAGTTTTCTTCTTAAAAAAAATTTTGAGTGTAATTCATAGCCTCCCTTCAGCATAGGAAAAGTGCTGTGTTTGGATATTTAGGGCATAATCATGTTTTCTACTGAAATGTGCAGGAAGGATGTGATTTCTAATGACTGGGCTAGCTCCCAGAGGCAGAAGCTCCTCTGGCTTTCATGTCTGAAAGACACCTTACTTTTTTTACTATGCCAAAAAAAATGTTCTTTACTGGTGGTCCCACTGTTCTAACTGGTTCCATTCTGTTAGCTCCACAAATACAGCTAAGAGAAATATTTAAACCTGACAGAAACTGCTTTGTTTGGTGATCTTCTTATTCCCAGCAGCTGAACAACTGGAAAATGAGATTTGTGAGCAGATAGCCATCCTGTCTAGCAGAGTCTGAAAGTTTTACTATTGATTTTTTAGCATCCTGTAAAATTAATGTCTCGATCAGATAGCATGAGGTAGAGCACTAAAAGCTGTTTCGTGCATATTTGCAAATATTTCTAAAAGTACAAAAAGTACAAATCTGATCAAATGCATTTTCATGATTCCCTTCTTTCTACTCCATCTTATTCCTTAAGGCTCTTCTGTGACTCATGCTGGTTAAGCAGCATCAGGGATTCAACAGAGTTTTTATCATTTTGTGGAACATACAAAAGAAATGTCATTTTGAGACCGCGGCTTAATTCTTAATTGTTTTCCTCTAACTTGTGAAAGGTCTATTTTACATACTTACCAATCTTTCATAATAAAAAGGAGTAACTGGACAAAATAGGTGTTCCTGTCTGCACCTGACCCTTTGGCAGTACTTTCCTCGTTGGCAGAGCAGGGTCAGGGCTGGAGGAAGCATTTAAGGAGGACTCACAGCCCTTGCAGGCCACTTGTTTGATGACGGAGCCCCATGCAGCCCCTGAGCTCCCCTTCTGCCTTTACCAGGACACATACATGCCTGGAATATAGGAGAGATAGGAAAAAACATATCACAACAGTGTGACCCAAATACTGCCCTGTGCACAGGCTCTGTATTGCAACAGATCCCAGCATACCACAGCCTTTGCCAGAACCCCAGTTTCCAGCAAAAAAGGAGGATGGAATTGAAATGGTAAGTCAACCAGGGAAGTCAGGCTGCTAGGAAAGTGCTAAAGAGCTGTGCCATAGGTAGCTTGTCATATCTCTATGTCCTTTCCATGGTCCCTTGACTGCATCCATGTGGGGGACATGAGGGCTGTGGGACCCAGCACTGAGATATCTGAGGTATTTATCCATTAAAACTTTGTGAGTGAACTGTGGAATGATAACCAGTGGGACTGGTTGCATTCAATGTCTGAAAGCTGGGAGGGAAACAGAAGTGTTTGAACAGTTTTCTGGGAGAGCCTGGAATGACAACAAGATAGAGTTGCTATAGTTGGAATTGGTGAAAAAAATGTGACCCTAGTAGCACACTCTTCCTTTGAAAATTAGGGGAAGTAGGAAGGTAAAGCTGACAAATTAAAAGGAAGAGTAAGCATGGTGAAGAAAGGAAGAAAAAAAATCATAAAAGAATCAATCTTAGTAAAATTGTTGAGAAAAACACTGAAAAACTTGGGCACAGTTAGTGTATACGAGATCTACAGAGCAATGATAAAGGGGCAAAAATAGGCTCTCTGTGCTGGTCAAGACAACATAAAGTCTGGTAATTTTATCAACAGTGAAGGTTCACAGCTCCAGAAAAAATTATATCTTCAGCTTTTGCTAACTGATGCCCATTTTTATATTGAGGTGTCCCTTGACAAAGGCGGTTATTTCATTATTTGCGAGCCAGTGGTCCCTTTACAGCTGGAAGTAGGGGAGAAAGTGCTGAAAGAAGCTAAGGACACAGGAGGGCAACATCCAGGCTGGAGCATGAGTTAGAAGACAAGTGTTGAATGAAAGGAGATCCAGTAGTTCTTATATTCTAGACCCTTTTCCCATTTTTCCCTGTGCTTTTGTGCTCATTGTGCCACTATTGCCCATGGCAACGTGGGTGTCTGGAGTGAGGCGTGTGTCTGGCTTCTTCAGCTGCAGCGACAAATTCTACTGCCTACTAACCTGATTCGTGCTTGAACCAGTAACCCAGAGCTGGGAGGCTGCCTAGCTCATTAAAAATTCCCTGAGCGAGTTTTCTGACCCAGTTCCAAAACAACAGAGAAAGCTTTTTAAGTTGGTTTTTGGAATTCATGTCATAAAAGATTCAGGCAACATATGGATTATTTATTCACGTAGGGGATTTTAAATTGCTGCTTTATTTAGAAAAAATGCATCTGATTTTCAGCCCTGTCTTTGTTTTACAACAATTCAGGCAGCTACTAAAGGAACAGGTAGAAGGGAAAATAAGAAACTGGGACAAGGTCTTAGGCATGACTACAAGGAGCCATACTGCCAAATCATTTTAATCAAAGAGCCGAGTTTACTTTCTACATGCCTGTGAAGGGCTGAAGGGCACATTTATTATCTCAGCTACTTTATTTGATTCTTTCTATATTCTCCATTCCCCATTCTCCATGTATTTTGGATTAATCAGAAAAACTAATCACACCCGTATCTGCCCGTATATCCTTCATTTCAGCGTCAGACCCACAAGAGATGTTGCCAGGGGTAGGTCCACTGAAGACACACCAGCTGCTCTGATTCATACCAGCTTCAGCTCCACTCCACACTCTGTTAATGAAAATGAATACAGGCTCACAGCTTCACCAAAACTATTGTGCTTGGCTTCAGGCTTTAGGTAGGAGCCCCCCACCTCCCTGCTTCTGTAATTGTGTTGTATGTCAAATCCCTTTTGAGGAAATCAACGGTAAAAATAGAAAAGCAATTTTGTTGTTGCAGACAAATCTCAGGCAGGCAACCACCTCTATGCATGACCTTCAGGCAGAGAAAGTTTTCTTTTTCCGGGATATCTCAGTAGCACTTGAACTCTTCAGTAGATGTAAGGTCTCTTTTTCAGAACCAGAGTAAGAAACAGAAGGACAGCAAGATGTAGTTTCTATTCCTTCCAGCACTGGTTAATGAAGAACTAAAGTGGGACAAAAGGAACAGAGTGTAGAGATACACACAGGACTTTTACACCCCCACAAAAAGGTTGGTAGCACAGAGAACAGGAGCTCAGGGAAGCAACAGAAATGAACATGATGGAAGGAATTTGGGTCCTGCACAGGGACCCCAAAAGTGATGCTGCCCATGTGGGGCCCCCAGCCATTGTCTCTGCATCAAAACCTCCCTGTGTACTCTTCTCCTGGTCTCCTGGTATCAGGCCTGAGGTTCACTCCATTCCTTTCCCTCTGGATAAATGTTGTTTGACCTTGGGAAACAAAACATTTGGTTTCTAAAGTTTTCAGCCCAGGAAAAGCAAAGGAGCTGTGCGGTGCACCCAAACACAGAAGCTTCCCAGATGACAAAAAGGCAGATGTCTCCACACACCAATCCAGCCAAGGTCACATTATATCTTGGATAAACATCTATTGCTGCACCCGTGGAAAACACCCCAGGTAATCAGCTATATCTTGCCAATCTTCCCTGGCAAGACAAATAAAAGAGTTCATGCAATTATAAGTCCAATAGCCTGAAATGAATCCAGGTAAAATGCTCTATAGCTGATCCAAAGTCAACTAATAAAAAATAAAAAGAAAGTGGTATATTTAACGCTGAACAAAGTGCAATTAGGAAAAAGCTGCTTGTTACCTGTTGATAATATTGCGAGATTGATTGTAAAATCCAGCTGAGATTGTTGTAACAGCCTGTGCAGGGTGTGTGATGTGGCACGGCATGCCATTTTGATTAAGAGGCAGAGTGGATTAAAAACTTTCTGGTAAGTCTCAAAATGTAATGGGCACTTATGTTTTCATGATTACATTTATAGTGGTTCCTACAGAGATAAATTTTTAACATTATACCGTTTAAAACTCTTCAGTAACAACCTGAAAAAATGCAGTCATGTGGAAATGTTAAAAAAAATAAAAGGTGCAGTAATCAAGTATGAAGAAAACAGGTCTCTGATACAGAGCAATATGAACCAGTCAATAAATAAGATACAAGTAAACAATATATATTTGAGTGTGGCTTATAATGGAAATATGTCCCTACAAAGACTGTAAGCTGAGTTTTGGGGAGGGCTGCAGTAGAGGCTAGAGGCCCTGGCACACCACCTGCAGAACATGAGCTTCAGAATGATGATGGCAAATGATCTTTCCTATCTAAATGATGCTCTGATCTTTCCTATATCCTGATTATAGCAGTACAAAGCAGAAGGAACAGAGAGGTTTGTGTCATACCACAGGAAGGCTGATGCTGGAATTTTTGTTTCATCTGATGCCTAAAAATTGAAGGAAGATGTTGATAAAACTGGAGAAGATTCAGGAAGGGGCCACAGAAATTACTGAGGGACTGAAAAACATGTCTCTTGAGAAAGAAAACAAGGGATCTAACCTATTTAGTTTACTCAGGTGTATGTTGACCAGGGAGCTGTTTGCTTTTTAAACATGGGGAAGAGAAATATAATAGTTAATCTTCACACTGATAAACAAATATAGAAGGTGCAAAATCGAGCTGGCCAAACACAGGGTATTTTTTACATGCTTGCCTAGGGATAGCAAAGTCAATGCATTTTTTGTTTCTGTCCCTTGTTTTTCTTCTTCCTCTCCCACTCAGGCAAATTTAAAATATCTTTAGTGTGTTTGTCCAGCTACAACCAGTGTTACTGGGGTGAGGCAGTGGGAAAATAGAAATCTCAAAGATATGACAAGTCCAAAAGCGTACCCAGCAGTGGGGCAGAGCTCTGTGCTGAATTGTGTCCTTACTCAGAGGAGGGCAGCTGTGATTGTGTGTCATGGTGTGTGTCACAGACACCAGCTGGTCAGTGCTCTCACACACACACACACACACACACACACACACACAGAGCTCAATTGGCCAATTCACAATGCGTTTGGCTCACAATAGATTTTTCTAAAAGCCTGAGTGTAGCAAAGACAGAATCAGAGCAATCCTGTGGTCTGCCTATTGTAGAAGATCAAAGTAGATATCTGTGGTAGCTTTTCTGGCCTCGCTGTCTCTGAATCCCTGGCCATTTGACTCATAAAAACGAAGGTAGTGCCGGCACTAGAGAGCAGGTGATACAAGAGAAAGAGCAAAGTGTTGGAGAATCCAGGATGTAAAGGAGGTTTGAGCTGGGTATGAAGCACTTGTTCTGCAGCACTGTCAGCCAAATCTGCAAGCAAATGTAATTCCCAGCCCCAGGCAGGGAGCCCAGGTGCTTCAGTGACACCAATCTTTGAGCTGCCCAATTTTGCATTAACTTAGGTGTAACTACAGGACCTGCAGTCACACCTTGCAGTGTCAAAGGGGCATGTCCTGCCAGAGTCTCGTACAGTAAGCAAGTGATTCTCCCTAGTGAGCTTCATTTATCCTGAATATTTCTCCTGGAAAGCAGTCTGCACAGGAGGAAGGAAGCACCCTGGCTGTGGGGTGAGGTGGCCCTCTGGGTGCTCCACAGCCAGGCTTTTTCAAGAGAGGCAAAGTTCCAGTTTGCACAACCTCCTTCACCAGGAAACAGCATCCAGCACTCACTCAGAACACAGTGAGAGGTAATTTAAGACTGTCACTGACAGATTTATTCCATTTTATTTTCAGATAAATACTTAGTAAATAGAATTGAGGGTGCTGGGACTGCCATAGGTGCGGTGACAAGCTGGCTTTACTTGAGTACACATGTGAGACTTTGGTGCTCAGGCCGATTACAGCCATCCAAAACCCTGGCTTTGGAGCAATATGTTACCTGATGTATTTTCCATACACAAAATGGGGAAATTATAGTTTTGAGTGTACCTGTGCCACCTTTGATCTCCCAGCTTGAGCCATTAATGGGCATTTAAAACTGCCCTCTGAAGCCATAAGCAATGATGGAGAAAAACTGAACAGTGTAGGTATTGTTGCTTCTGAATTCATGGTGGCACCTTCACTTCCGCACTTTTTACCTCAGTCTTGCAGAGCTCCATGAAGAAAAGCCATGTACACCTCAGCTGCCCAGTCACTGCTCCAGAAATGCAGTCCTGGAGAGGTTGCTGCAGGATGAGCCCAGTGCAGAAAGCTATCAACCCAGGCTCAGGCTAAGACATAAACTGTCCATTTTTTCACAATGTAGCACCTCTGCTGATAAGGTAGTTCTTTCTTATTGCCATGTCCTGAGCAAAAAAAGAGTGGCAGGGTGGTTTTGTGTGACCTATTTTCTTGAGTATATTTTTTCCTGTAAATGTCCACAAATGAATAGGAATTAGAAACATTGCAAAAAGTTGGCTATTGCACTTGAAACACAGGAAGTTCACAGGGCCCTGGTGGTAAGACAATTTATCTAAATCTCTGGAGCAACCAACTCAGCCCCACTAGCACAGGCATCTGCAGACTGCTGGGACCTTTAGGATGAACTTGGGGTGCAGCCCAAATTCTCCCTCTTGCTGCAATGCCTTAGTTGCCCTGCTGTCTGTGTGACACCCCAGAGACACAGTACAACCAAGCCTTGTTTCAAAAATTCATCAGTCTACAAAGTGGGGCCCAGCAGACACCTTACAGAAGACTTGTGGCTACCTCTCCTGCTGCTGCTTCTTCTCTCAGGCTACCCTTCTGCAGACACAAAACTGAAGGTGTTGCTGACTCCTCCTGAAAAATCTGCAGCTCAAAAGGCTTCATATCAGCATAAGATAAAAAGAAGAGTTCCGTTTTAGTGCATGGAGAAGAGGATGTCCACAATGCTTGCTCAGGGAAGAAAGAAAAAAGCTCTGCAGGAGACACCTCTAAACACTAGAAATCTTTTAATAGCAGTGAATCTTCCTGAATCAACACAATCAATCAATAGTGTTACAAAGTTAAATATCACACTAACTTCCTTCATATCTCCCTCCTTACGGTCCTAACCTTTACTCTTCCATCTGTGCTACCTGCCTCCTGTGTTTCTTTCTCTTTCTGAGCTTGTTCTGCCTCCCCTGACCAAGGGAATTTTCATCTTTTATTTCTACATCTACAAAGATGTAGAAATTGCTAGCAATGGTGAAAGGGCTGGCAAGACACACCAATATGTTCTCCATTAGTAAGTACCAGCTGCTCTTTAGAAGTAAGTGATGCATTGGAGGGGGAAAAAACCCCTGAAGCCAGATTTTCTCTGTTGGTTAAAAGGCACTAAATCTGACCCTAGGCTGATACTCCAGGGCTCCCTGGTCAAGGCTATTGGCCAAGGAAAACTCGTGTGTGCAAGGGGAAAGGCTGTGGGTCTGCCCATTGCTCACAGCCGGGCTGGCACCAGGCTCCCTGTGAACTGCACAGAGCAGAGAAGGGAAGAGCTGCTTAGAATGAAGCCAGGCTTCCCCATGGACTGTCCAAAGGACACAGCTCTTCCTGCCCTGAGACGTGTGTTGGTGAGGGATAGCACCAGACCTCTCTGACCTTTGCTCAAATTTGCATCTTATTAACAATGTGGCCTTGTTAAATTTCATTAGCTTGAGCTTGACAAATACCTGTAATTGGCCTCAGAAAGGCTTTGGGGAAGAGGCTTTAATTGGATTTGGGCTGTACAGTGTAAAGGAGCTACTTTTCTCTTTGGCAGCATGGACAACACTGCTAGGTATTCCACTCAACAAGTTCTGCCAGCATTTAAGGATTCAGATACTCAGGAGGGATTTATTATTTAGTCAAAAGCAGAGACAAAATTAGCAAGGATGAAACAGAATTTACAACAGCTATGTGTAAAGCTCTATCAAACAGGCTTTTTGCTCAGAGCTTAAACTACAAATATGCCATGTAGTCCTGCTTTTCATTGCAGAACAAGTGTGTGGTGTCTTTGTAGTGGCAAGATCTAGCATAAGTATAAAGTCTTTTTTTGCATTCGTTTTCAATCATACTGATACAAACATACAGAGATGTCTGTAAATGTGCTTAAAGTGAGGAGCTACAAAAACTGCCATGTATATATTTTTTCCTAGCCTCCCAGAAGCTGTGAGTCAATCACCACTGATTATGCACAGGAAGTCCCAGATAACCTTGTCAAAATTTTATTACAGGCACTGTGTAAAAACTGTGCAGAAGGGCAGAAGGTCAGGTAGTATACAGAAATGCAGTACTTGACATGTTTAAAAACTGCTGGTAAATGCAAAGGAGTTTCCCAGCCAGCATTCATTAGTATAAAATATGGCTATATTTTCTCCTGCTATTACAATAATATTTTGCTTTTCCATTTTCATCTTTTTCCAGTTGAACAGAACACCAGTGCCAGAAAAATCAGTCTTCTCTTGCTATCCTAAGGGCTTGCAGTGAGCGTGGCCCCTGAGACCTGGCATAGGGGTATATGAGAATGTGACAGTCCCCACGGGCTCCCCTGCCCCTGTGAGTGCTGCTCATCCCAGCTCCCAGGGACACAGCAGCCCCCAGGCTGCCCTGACACCTCCCCTAGTAAAGAGAGATGTGCAAAACCATGTCATGACAAAAATGGGATGGATGGCCTTAGCTTAGAGGGTGTCTTCATCCACATGATGGAAAGCTGTGCAAGGAAAGACTTGTTCTGCCAGCTTCCCAAGTGAAGCAAGCAGGGAGGCAGCCCCCAACTCGGCGGCTCTGCAGCTGGGTTAGGAGGCTGTGTGCTGCTTACCCTGGGCTGTAGCCAAAGGCATTCAGAAGTACTCAGCCTTGCAGGCTGCTTGGATCATTTTCTCCTTTTTTCGCTTTTCCTTGGTGCTAAGTACCATCCCTAAATAGCTTAATGAGGCTGAATCCAGAAACTCTGCTATTCATTTAGTTAAAAAATGTGCCAGCTTGACAAATTAATGGTATTCTAATTGAATAAGTTATTTGGATATCAAGACATGTGGATAAATAGATTTACTACAGAACAAGAATTTAGAAAATATGCATAAAATAATTTATGCTCAGAGTATTTATGTATATTTCTCCTACTTACTGTATAGAGATGTGTATGTATTGCAGCTAATATATATTTTAATGTTTGTTCACATGCATATCCATTTGGGATATAACAAAGAAGAGCAATTAGTTTTTGAGTATGCATTTACTGTAGGTATTCTGCAACATATTTTCTGTCAAAAATATGCTTATTTCACATGCTCACTACAGGAAAGGCATGAGCATTTGTGTGCATTTTTCTGTGCTTGGATAACCTTACCAATGGTATTGTTCTTGAAGGGATGTATACAATTTCTTAAAGTTGTTTTTTGTGAAAGAAAAATAGAAACTTAATATTTCCTGTATTTATCCTTTTGAACATGGATAGTAAAATTCAGAAATTGCATAAATTCTATTTAATTACTTATTGAGGACTGAGATATTAAAAATAAAACATCATCACAGTAAAAGCAATAGCAGTGGTATAAAAATAATGATAACAACCGCAAAAATAATAATTTTAACATATAATGCAAGGATTCTTGGGGATCCCCTGCAATGTGATGGAGGGTGCTGTATCTCACTGCCAGGGGACGTCATACCCTGTCATATGTCTGCTCTGCAAAGAGAAGGGAGACAGAGTCTGGTTTGCCAGGACTTCCTCCTGTGGCTTCAGGGGGAAAAAAAATTCATCTTCCACATTTTCTGGTTAATCTCAGTGGATTTTTGAAGTGACACGAGTTTCATACCTCACATTGTCAATGTTCATACCACTACTTCAGGAGTGTAAACCTGACTCTGCCTTGGTACCTCCATTGGCTGTAAGAGACCCAGGATTTTAATCTTTATTTTTAATTTTCCTCATCTTGAGACTTTGAATCAAAGACTATAATGACACTTTTATTTTACAATTTCAGTGTTTCATTAATGGTGGTTTCTTCTTTTATTGTATTCAGGACAATTGACTGCCTGGGGTAGCTCAGACACCTGTTACAACATGCAATAGAAAACAATCCAGTACCAGCTTTGCTTCAACAGGGGAGCTCCATGACTGCTCTCCCATTGCTTGGCTCAAGGTTCTGCTCTGCCATCTCTGAAAGCTGATTGAAAAGTGGGATAATGTCAAAAGAGGTGGTTTCATCTTTCCTCAGTCACTTTTCAGCCTGCCACTGGCCCCATGTTGTTGTAGTGTCCCTCAAACTGGTACCAGTGCTCACATGGCCCAGCAATGAGTACAATTTATCTGCATCAAAGCTGAGCTTTACTTTTGTAACTGCCAGTGACAGGTTAATTTCCAGCAGCTGACTGCACAAAGGAGGGGCTGGGTCAAGGGAGGAATTAAAGAGAGAAAGGAGAAGCTAGTGAGGTCTACAGGGCAACCAGTTCAGTCAAAACCAGCTGTTGTATTGATTTTAAGAGACCAAAAGAAAATAACATCCTTTCAGGGCAAGGCTTGCAATTGGTAGAATTGTTAAAGGGCATTTCCCCCTCTCTGTTAAGTTTGCACTTGCAAAATATGCTACTAAATAAACAACTAAATGTACCATAAAATCATTGACTCTGTTTTTCTACACTTTACTGTTCTTTGATTCTCAAATAAAGCACAAAAGAGAAGACAGGGAGAGAATTAAGGAAAAGAAAGAGAAGATAAGGGAATTTAAAAATGGGTCTTTGACCTGAAATGCAGTGATGAGAATTTTCTGTTTGGTTTATGGAAATTACAGTCTGCTGCCTAGATAGAGATAACTCTGCGATGCAACTTCATTCTTGCTGAGCTTTTCTTTCCTTTAATCCCGCTGACTAGAAACAGTCTATTTCTGTACCGTAAGCATCTTCTACTGCTACTGAAAAGCTTTAATTTAATTTTTCTAGACAGGAATCATCTTGAGATTCATAAGTGTGACTACTGCTTTCTGGCTCCATAGAGAGAATAAAATTTATAAATCAGGTGCTGCAGTTTGTCTGCATTTCATCTGCTGGGAAAGGGAGAATGAGAAAGATTCCTTGTGGAGATTCATCTAATAACAAAATTATAAACAAGATTCTTGCATGGCAGCAGCAGTTGTGAGATGAGGAATGCAATGTGGAGTACAAAAATGCATAGCTAGCTCATGAACTAGTCATAGCTGGCTTAATTTCACTGAAGTTGCTGGAATTGTGCTTGTGTTTTCCTCCTGCTGAAGAGCAGGAAAGTAAAGAGCTTGCATCAAAAACAGAGGAAGATGTATTTCTCAGAGATTTAGATATTGGGCTGATGAGCACAAAAGAGAAAAAAGAGAAGACTGTAGATAGTTTTCCTCAATTGTAGGGAATTACTGACACAGACTGACACACCACAGACAACTGATTTAATCCCCTCACTATCTCTGTAGGAAAAGATGTAGAAATTGTTTACAATGGTGGGAGAGTTGGCAAGACAAAATGCTGCAATGCTGCAAGAAGCACTTCATTATGCAGCCCCACGGCCATGGTCATCTGTACAATAAAAGACCAAGCTGATTGTTTTTGCAGTGCCTCTGTGGGTTTGCAAAAGCTCTGACCATGGCTCATGGGTCCCAGCAGGGCTTTCCCTGCTCAAACTCCAGTGGCTGCAGTCAGTGTAAATCCACCCACCAAAAAACAGCCCTGCTCCCCACTATGATACATTTGACAATTTTTAATCTCCAGTGTTTGATATAATTTTTCTCAAATGTGTTTTTAGTTTTCACATGTGCTTTTTGTTGTTGTCTTTCCTGTGTTTTGTCGTAAAGGCAGAAAGTCCCTTTGCTCTCTGCAGCACTTGGTGGAGCTTTCAGGAGGTGTAAATCATGGAAACAATGGCCCAGTGCATTGCCAGTTATGGGTATCATGGATTTCTCAGCAGCAGGTCACACACCTATTTCTGTGATGTTTGTTGTAAAATAACAGATGCTGGCCATGCCATCACATTTTATGTTTGGTGTCAGGGCTGTTTATATGAGTGAGAGAGCAGAGCTGCCAGCCAGTAGCTCCCACCTGTGGCTGCACCAAAAAACAGGGAAGCAACATGGGCAAACCAAAGGGGACAGAAAATTATGTTCTCTCTTTAAGTCATGTGTAAATTTCCACATGCAGTAGAACAGAGGCCATTTGACAAGAAGAAGAGTGGTATCTGTAGCCAGAGCAGCAAGCTGGGACCCAGATAAAGACATGGGTTTCTGTCTCATGTAAGCTGATAGTGCATGGCTGAAGTTAAGTGAGAAGCAGGAATTTAAGCCCTCCCTTCCCTAGCATTTGTTTGCTGGAAATTAGACCAGTGATACCAAAGCTATTTTGCTTGGGTAGTAAAGGAATTTTGAGCCTCTCCCCCTAGTATTTATTTATATATTTATTATAAATAAATGTAGGACTGTACCAATATCACAACAATAGAAGTAAAATTAGGGTGACATATAGATTAAAAAAAATTATTTTAAAATATAATTCATTAATGCACAAAAAAAATATTTTCTTTTTGCCCCCCCATGGCTTGTATTGTGCAGCCTTGATGCGTGCACACCCTACTTGGAGGAGCACCAGTTTAGACAGCTCCCACATTCCTGGTGCCATGAAACCCTCTCTGGAAAGCAATGTCTCCTCCTTCCCCACAAGTAGCCATGGGTGTTTGCCTTGCATTTGGTCACCTTCTCCTCCCCACCCCCTTGGGTCAAAGCAGAGCTGCTATAGCCTTTAGAAATTCTGTGCCTTGGGCACCTGTGTTAACTGCTCTAATGTTGTTCATAGCAGATAAATTCAATCACTTAAGCAGCAGGTGCGGAGTGTTAATTACATCCATGTCATGTTCAGCCTGCACAGCACACAGATGTGTTATTTTCCTGCTCAATACACACATCTGTTCAAATTGTGCTAAAGCACTGGAGTCAGAACAGTGCAGAAATATCTAAGTATACTCTTTGGAATTTTTGTACAACTGGTGTTCAGGTGCTAAACTTTGCCAGACCTCTTCATCATTCACTTTATCCTGTAGAAGAAGCAGACCCCACCTCTCTCCTGGAAGTATTTCTATGTTCTGCTCCAAGCCTAATGCCACCACTAGTCACAGCTCCACTACCGTGTGTGGACCTTCCACACAACCAAGCGACAAAAAAGCCCAGGCTAACACATTCATGTGCCTGCTCCAACCTCCCCAGACCGAAGAGGAAATTGGTCTGACCATCTTCCTAAGTTCAGCAAGCAGGTCCTGTCCTTCTCAAGGGGCAAAGCCTTTGGCTCTCATCAACCCTGGCTTTCTTCTTACATCCATTTGCAGCCTGCTGCTATTCTTCTGTCTTCCAATCCTAACCCTAGGACCAAACAGAACCTCAGTAACAGCCTGGGCAGAACTCACAGCATCATTCACCCTTTTCTTCACTTTTAGGGGTATTGTTTTGCATAGGCTCCATGGGAAATCAAATTATGGTTATTCCCTCTGCAAAATGCTAAAGGTGCCTGGCTCTGCTCTGTGCCAGGGCTGCCCTTCACTCACTCAGCTCTGGAGGAGGCAGTCCTCACCATGGTTTCAGGATCCAGTGGGTGAGAAGCATCAGGTTATCCTCAGGAGCAAGGGTTTTTAATTTCTTTCTCAGGAGATTTTGTGCCAAATTATAAAAAAAAATTCTCACAAAACCCAGAAGTTTTTCATGCACTTAGTAAGATTTGACCACCACCAGGTCTGTGGCTAATGGTGATAAGTGAGGGGTTTTGTTGCCTGCACCTTCGTGGGCTGTCATTCAGATGAGAGCTAGGGCTTTATTTGGTGTTTGAATCAAGCAAACCAAAGCCCCCACTGGGGACCTCACTCTGCAGGAGGCTGAGCTAGGAAGAAGGCTGGGAGGACTCGTGTCAAAAGCCTTCTCTCACCTTTTTCAGTCTGAGTGCTGTGATGTACCTCAGGGAGCTTTCTGTAAGCTTATCACAAATTTAGGGTCGAACCCCATGGGGAGAGAGGACTAATGGCCTCACCAAATATCCACACCTGCAATCCTCATAGCTGCTGATGTCCTCTAAAATCCAATAAAAACTGAGGCTGTTTGCTCTGGTCTGTAGCAACTAAGAGGTTATGAAAGTGGCTGCCTTCAATTACAGCCCATCATTTCTCTCTTTTCTCATGTGTAATTCTCTGCCTGGATGGATTTAAGGGCAGGGTGCTGGAAAATCAATAGCCTCAGGAATGAAAGTCATTGTTGGCATTTATATAAACTGCAGTCTAGAGGAGGAAATGAGCTGAAAGTATTACTCAAGGTTTTTGTTCTTTTCCTTTCTTGCTCTTCCTCAGTGTGTTACTCAGGCCAGGTTAGGATTTCTTCTAGCTGGAAGTTCAGAAGCCTGTGTCTCTGGGAAGGCAGATGGCTCCTGGGTGGGGCTGGCCAGAGGAAGATTCCCCAATCTACTTGTCAGAATCCTTTGTCTGCTGGAGCAAGAACTAGTTCCCTCCTTATTTATTCCAGGTTAGTGTTGGAGTTATGTTTTTCCTTGGAGTCAGGCAAACCTGGAAACATTGCTATGTCCTCTCTGTGTACTCTTTAAAGAAACTTCTGTACCAAGGCAAAGCTAATGGCTGTGTTGCTCAGCCTATTAGAAAATAAGGCAAAGCAAGACTGCTGCTGTTGATGCTAAGGTTTGGAAAATACATCTTGAAACTATTTTCCAGGAAAGGTTTCATTTTTCCTTCTTGAGAGGTATTTATGACAGGAGTTAAATTTGTAAAAAGAAAAACGTTTATCTTTGGCAGAGCTGTGTTCATTAAGTATCTTAGAAAAGTAGTTTCAGTAGAAGACACTTATTAACACTCCAGTTTGTCTGACTACTTTCCTAAGCAGTCAGCTTAGTTTCTTGGTCATAATGGTAAAATGATAAACTTTGTCATTACTACATAAGGAACAGGCAAGACTCAGTCTCTTTGGATTCTAAAGAAGCCATGAGAGAGTAACATTCCTTATGTTTAACAGCTTTTATGGATACCCCTGTTTTAATGGCTGTATCATTAAAGAGTGTATGCTTTAGGTGGAACTATCAAACTCTGAAATTCTCTCATAATGTGCTATTTGTCCTCTGTTTATAGCATTAATATGGCATATGTTAATAATTCATGGAGAAAAAAATAAATTATGGTTAAAATTCTACTACTTCCTGCATAAAAGCAGTTTACTGACCTTTCTAAAGCCTTTTCTTTCCATTTTTTATTAGTTTACCTATGTGTTCTATTGGAAGTTGAGGTTCAGAAATTCCTGATGCAAAGCATAACTTCTTGTTTGTATGACCTGGAGTGCCCTGAGTCCACTGAAAATTCAGGAGGGAGAAGACAGAAATAACAAATGAATGGTCTATCATTTCTCAGGTGCACAGAATATACCTGAACCATCAAGTCAGGTAGTACACAGCAGAGTATGTTTTGCTATCAATTATATTTTGGGACTATTTCCACTGTGCAGAGGCCTGTCATCAGAAAAAAAGGATGAACACTGACTGTGAATACTGTCAAGATATGTGTTCTCAATGGCACTTTACATCCAGAAATGCACAAGTGCTTCATGCGCTTCAGCTCTCACAGTACTACCTGCACATAAAGACGGGGAAATGGAGGAATCAGAGGCATTGCCTCAGGTCTCCTGCTCTGAATTCCAGTTTCTGCTCACCCCTCCAGGAGTCAAAAAGGCAAATGGAGAAGACAGCTTGTAGGCACACAAACAACATCCTGGTTTTGACAACTGCCACGTGCTGCCAGACAGCCTGATGCATTTGCAACCATCTGACGTGCGTGAACAACACCAGTTCTGCAGTCCTGCTCCTCTAGTTACAGCACTAGTCCCTGGAGCTTTGAAAGTAATGGGGTTTTGTTTTATTTTTGTGACAGCACATGTGGACACAAGTACCAGAAATGTCAGTGATTTCTCTGATCACTTTTGGGAGTTCATTGCTCTCTTTGCTCTTGCCTATGCCTTAAAAACAGAACAGTTTAAGGGTTAACTGTATGGAATTGGAGCCTAAGTAAAATATGTTGGTTTTTTTCCTAGAAAACTTTTAATTCTACTTCCACATTATCATGCAGCTCTGTGTTTGAATCTAGCTGCAGTAAACAAGAACTTACTGTAAAGCAATCAATATTCTGCTCAAACTGGGCCTGGAGGAAGAAAAGGGCCTGATGATTCATTAACATCCATGGTGCCAGCAGAATTTATACTGTCTGATGATCCATCTTCTACAGCCTGCTCTCAGCACTGTTGTGTTTCTTATCCTGCCTTCCATTTCCCATGATATTGAAGCCTTTCTTGGAAGAGGTCCAGCTCTCCCCCAGGAAGTCAGCTTTGTGGTACCAGATACACCAACAAAGGCTTCAGAGTGTTGTGGATTTATTCTGAATGTAATGAAGCTTCTTCCACTGTTGCATTTATAACAGATACTGAAGGATTTTGGTGAACAAGGACCTTCCTGGCCATGCTGGCTGCAAGCTGGTCACACCTGGAGAATAAATAAAAACAATGTGGCATCCCCAGCCTTTTGGTACAGCTGGTTGTTTTAATGAATTCAGCATCTCCCATTAAAAAAAAAAAAAAAATCCTACACAGTGCCCCAGGAAATTCAGTTGCATTTATAAATCTGGGGATTAGCCTGCTGTAAATACACCAGACACAGCAGTCAAACTAAACGTTGAAAGGCAATGCTGTACCATTACTGCATTAATTCACCGAGCTCATCAGTATTTGAATCACCAGATCTGGATGGCTTTTCACAACCACGTAATTATTAAAGCTCAGTGGGATTCCTTATATCTATTGACACTTTATTCAGGAAGCAAATGTTTTGCAGCAACAATAGATTTATTTCCTACAGCTGTCAAATGTTGACAGCAATACATACTAATGTTTCTGAGGAGGAGCTGTTCCTCCTATCTGGAGTGCAAAGGGCATCTCAGAACTGCAGCCTGCAGCTCAGCAAGGCTAAGAAGCAGATTCTGACATTAAGAAATTAAAAGCTAACTCATGTTTCTCATGGCCTGGATAAGCCATAGCTCACTTTCAGCCTCCCTTTACACTGAATGTGCCAGCTGGAGTGGCTCAGGTTAGTGCAGGGATGTGAGGAGGAAAGGCACAGGGACAGGTCTGTGCTCAGCTGCTCCCGAGTGCTGCCCAGTGCCTCAGCTCTGCTGTGTCCGCTGGAGGTACCATCAGACGGAGGTGCCATCAGGCTGAGGAGGAGGACAGAGAACACAGAAGATGCTCTGGGATGGCAACATCATGCAGTGCCTTGTCCAAGCCCTGGACTGCAGCACCACAGGGGAGAGGTAAGACACGGTAATTTAATGCTACACACGGACAAAGCCACGGAAGTAGGAAGGGTGCAGCTGTGGGCAAATGACAAATTACAACACAAAATCTTGCCTAGTCCTCTTTAGATTCAAATCATCAATTAACCTGCTGACAAGAAGCACTGTGGACTCCTCATCCTTGAAGATATTCACAAATAGACTACAGAAGGCTCTGGACAACATGATCTTAGTCATGCTGCCCCAGGGACTCCTTCCATCTTAAATTATTTTATAACCCAATAGCTCAGGAAAATAAGCAGCTAGCAGGCAAAACTACTCATAATATTTGTAAGAAGACATTGTTATGGTCTCTATGGTAATAAATATTGATGTGAACCCTGAAAGGTGACAGTGCTCCTACTTCCAGAAAAGAGGTGTCAATTAGCAGCACCATAAAAAGGACAGTTTCCCAGTGTGGCATTTAAATAAGATGTACAGTGTTTTCAACTGAGAGAATAAGCTTATCTTCACATTGTTCTGTGTACATATTTCATGGCTCTTCACTGAGATGCAATACTGCGTACTATTACATCAGATTAAGTAAATGTAAATTAGTATTTTAGCAAGACAATAGCACATGAGTTGTCTTAGCATTTGAATTTGCTGGAAAACTCTTTTCATAGAGAGAAAGCAAAAGCTTTACTGAGTCTAATCAATCAGTAGATGTGATCTGACTAAGCTTTTTCACTGCTGTGCTGCTATGGACAGTTCACAGCTTGGTTACAGTCTAGTAGCATCAAGCTCCAGGGGATTCCTGAAGTGCTTTATTGTTAAGTGTCAAAGGTTACATTATAAACCATAAATCTTCCATCTGCTCCTACTCCTACTTTTTTAGTATATATATGTACCTTTAGCCTTGGGGTCCTCATAGAGTTGAAATTTTTTTATTGGCTTAGCACAGAGGAAAATCACTGAGATTGCATGGTCACGGGCTAAACTGGCAAGCTGCTCTGCTGGACACAATGACTTTGGGCACTGACGTGTAGGAACAGGCCCTGGGTAGCCATAACCTAGTACAGGGCTAATTGCTCCTTCTGAAACTCAGATAAGCAATTATCAAGTATCTTTGTACATAAGAGAAGTATTTTTTCCACCTAAGACATTTGCATTGAAGTATTTTTTCCACCTAAGACATTTGCACATCTACTTTAGCATAGTACATCTCTTTGGTGATTTCTCATATCTACAAGAGAAATTCATGCCTCATCTGCCTTAAAACAACAACAAAAAAAGAAAACAAACCCACACTTCCTCTCCTGTTTGGCTCCTGGTATTAAAGTATTCAGTTTGAAAGAAGTTTAATATCCAGAAATCTCATCTCTTTCTTTATTGCTTTTTTTTTTGGTTTTTTTCCTTCCTGCCCTGGAATACATCAAATGATTGAAGTCTCTTTAGAAGTAGAGAAGCTGAATTATTTTTTAAATTTTATTTCTCTCTTCCAACACCAAGAATCTTCCCCACCTCCAAAATTCCAACCTCAGAATTGCTATCATAGTCATTTGTCATAGGCTTTAAAATGCAAATCAGAATCAGTTAGTGCTGTACTTCAAATCTTCCTCTGACCCTCTGCATCACAGAGTTTCCGTGCAGAGGTGGCTGTAGGGCGAGGGGACACAGGTGAACAGTGACAATGTGGCCCGTGCTTGTAAGGGGAATGAGAAGACAAAAGGCAGCAATGCCAGCTCAGCTCCCAGAAACTCTGATGGGAAGCTGTGGCAGCCAGGAAGGATCCTGGCTGCAGCATCCAAGTGCTGTAGAAGTGCTTTATAGTTATAGTATAGAACTATTCATACCCTTCCAGCTGTAGCTTTGAATGCCATGCTTGTTTCTTCCTGCTTTCCTATGCCATGTGGAAGGCACTCAGACTCATTTTGCATCTTTTTCAGTGAAAGATCTGTGGCAGCAGCAGTTCCTCAAACTCCCAAAAACCAGGGCAGAAAAATGCAGAGGGGAAGGAGAGGAATAAGTGGTGCATTATCATCACAGTAAAAATATCTAAAAGAAAACAACAGCAAAAGCAAAAGTTGCTTTCAAAAAACATTTGGTCAGATTTAAAAAAAAAAATGTTTAAGGTAATTGAGATCCTGCTCTTATTTCTGCCTCACTCTATGCCCTCCAAGCATTAGAGAAACCGTGACGGTGCTTGTGTCAGTGTTGCACACACCTGTTTATAGAGCAAGGCAGGACAGAGAAAGGTAACACTGTGTTTATGCTCTGACACCTTCCTGCACTCTATGTCACTTCCTACCATTTTAGAAAATCCTTCACTGGAAATAAATTTCTGTAGAAGAGAAACCCCTTCTGACTTTTTCACAGCTAGGCACGACCTGCCACAAAAATGTGGGAGTTTAGAAATATCTGAGACCAGCTCTAAGTCACTTCCTTGTATGGAATGGGTTGAAATGAAAACTAAATACTTCACTCATCCTTTTCCACTGCTCTTTTTACTGGTATGAGAAAATGAATTAAAATATCAAGCTTATTTTAGATTTGTGCTTATGTTAAAAATCTTGCTAGTCTATTAACGATGAAGAATTTGCTGTTTTCAGTCAAAATACTGATATGAAAAAGGAGGAAATAGGAACACACAGAGGGAAAACCTCACTCTACAGAAAACTGGAGACTTTCAATCAGGAACATTTCAAAGAGTCATATTACTCTTAGGCATGTTGATAAGACAAGGTTTATAGGCAGACTTGACCTTTTTACTGAATGAAGTAGCTTAGCTGGAAAAGAAATAAGGTTTTGGACACATAGACCCTCTCCTTTGAAGAACCTGGAGATTTAAGGATTATTTAATTTGTTGATATCTATGATTTTAGGAGACTTCCGTTGGACGAGCACTCAAACTGCCTCCACTACTTAAGATGCCTCAGCTTGAACATTCAGAAACTCAGCTGAAAAACTGGGTTGTGGAAGATGTAAAATAGGCACAGTCAAATGGATTAGCCATCTAAATAGTTAAGCTAAATTGTATCTTCTTTGATTTCACGGTCCTTATTAACTTCTGATGGAGCTTGGCAAATATATCCGAGGGCACGGTTTGGGTTTTGAAGTGTAAATTGGCCCCTCCCTATCCTAGTTTAAAGCTCTAGTGTATCAATTTGCAAAACCTAAGAGTAATTTTTTCACACTGCTTTTGTAATATATTCCACAAATTGAATCTGCAGTGGCTGTGTTACTACCACTACTACTAGCCAGTTAAGCACTCAGCCTCTCCAGCACCAGCCTGGAGAATTCATCCCTGCCATCGTCCCGCTGGAGGTAACTCTGATTCCTTTGAAGTTCGGAAAAAAAACCCTTCAGAATTTCACTCTGAATTTCAGTGGAATTTGTGAAAGGTGAGATCAAAAACATCTGGAAAGATCCCTTGTGCCAAAGGGACTACTACAGAGTGTTGCTTTTGTAATTGCCACTTAATTAGACATGTAATGATTTCATGCCTGGAGAATTTGAAGGTATAATGTAGCAAATACGAATGCAAGCCCACACCTTCTTTGCTCTCCTCTGCTAAAACTGCTTGTTCTGACAGGATTTCTGAACAGCTGAAGGATTAATAATCGTTAATCTAAATTATTGAAAGATAGGTACATATCTTTCAATATAATAACATAGGCACACACCCAGCAAAGCACGCATTTGGCAGCCAGCTCTGTATCTCCTTGGAGCAGCAGGTCTTGCAATGCAGGTGGACAAAGGGCATTTGGGAGACTGAAGGGAGTACAGAGTATCGTATGGAGCACAGAAGCACTTTGATGTCCTTGGATAAAAGCATTAAATACTTTCTGACACATAGAGGATAGGTCAAGGTGGGGTTGGTCTTGTTTCTCAAAAAGATTTCTTGTTACATTTTGATCTTGTAAAAACAACTTCTAAAATTTGCAGGTTTTTCAGAATGCAAACTGTCACTCCTGCTTTCCTTACTTGTGTTTTTCAGACTGAAACAGTGCCTTGTCTTACTTTTCCCTTACTGAATGAAACCCAGAATAACCTACTATGACTATAACTAGGAAAAAAATAAAATAATAATAATAAATAAAAAATCCTAGGGAAAAAAAATCACAAAAACGTGCTCAGTGACCTCCTGATCGACTTTCTGTGAAAGCTAGAAGGAAAAGGATGAAAAGGGACATGGATGCCTTTCTTGCTCCAGAAGTTAGGAAGCAAGATTGGGCTAGAAATGCTGAAAGCTTCACAGGCTTCAGCATCTCTGCTGAGGCTGGTGTCAGCACACAGCAAGTCCCTGAGGCTGGAGCAGAGAGAGGGAGAAGCCAGTCTGGCTGGCTGCTTTTTTCTTCTTGCAACCTAATTGCACGGAAATGTTTTGGGAACACACAGCTGCTGGTACACATGGCGCTGGCCCATATTTGAAAGCAGACAGAAATGCCTGTTTAACCAACCCCAGGATTTCTGCGTGGCTGCAGGAAGATGTTCTTTTTCTAACACAGGCAGACAAGCCCCTGGCAGTTTATCAATCCACAGCAGCCATCTGTTTCAATAAGGACCATTTGCACCCAAGGACAGGTGGGACCCTAAATCTGCATGGTAAAGATAATATTTCCTCTCTGTCTCCTGAGACAAAGAGCTGCCAAGTGACGCCTCTGCTGTCACCAGCTTTTTAATGAGAGGCAGTGATTGCTAGAGGTGTTTGGAAGCCCAGTTAACTCGTGGCCTCTTCTGCCGCCAAACCAGCAGCTTTGCTCACCAGCAACACTTTGCTCTGTAGTACTGTTTGCTACTGTCTGCTGCCTTCTCCATTTGTCTGTGCTGATTCCACCCCAGAAACACTCTCACTCCATCAGCACTGTGCTGCCAGGCACCCACCAGCCCCATGGCATCCTGCAGCCCCTCCATGGGTGTGCTGCACCCATCCTCCCTTGTCTGGGAGGATGCCTGGCCCTTGGCCTCCCTTGCTCAGTGGTTCATCCTTTTGAGGAGAGGTTACTGGGCTCACATCACTTTCTTTGGGCCTGTTTGTACTTTGCTTGTTTTGAATTATCCCCATCATCTTCCCACCAAGGCACTTTGGCAACAGTGCCTTTTTCCCATAGCTCATCTGGGTAAAAGTGGGGAAGAAAACCAACTGGGACTGTGCTGGTGAAAAAGTGGCCCTGATTTTCTCCAGCCTGCTAAGCCCATTGTGACTCAGGAGAGACAGAGCAGTAGCAGGCTGCATGCAAATTTAATTGTGAGGCTTTTAAATGGATTTAAATGGGTTTAGCTGTTCCAAAGCAGCTTTCATATGTGTCTCTCAGCTGCAGAGTGTTTAGACCTCCATGGAGAATTTGACTTCTCACAAACTAGCTTTGTGGGTTTGTTTATGCAAGGATCTAGGCATTTTGGGTGTTAAAGAAGATTTAAAACATTACTGGCTGCAAAGCAAAAGGACCTGGTTGTCGGCCCAGGGCAGAGGCAAAAGCTGATCCACCTGATAAGAATGGTTTATTCAAAATTAGATCTGTCACACTTCAGGCTTACAACAAAAAATGCTTTCCCTGATCGCATCATAAATTCAAGAATATCCTATGCTCTGGGAAAAAGACTATGCATAGAAATTAAGTACCTTTTACATGGAGGCAGAGAACAATTAGATCACAGCCTGTCTCAAGATATTGAACCAGTTCAGTGCCTGAAAATTTTCAGTAATGCCAAGACCTGCAGGGAAAATGCCCTTCTTGAATTGCAGCCACCACTTAAGACGTGCACATGCTGTTCAGCCCCTATAAATTGCAGTTTCACACTGGCTGCTCCATTTTCTCCCTGGGATAGCATCTCACTGGATTTACCTGAGAGGATCAGGCTATCTGTGCATAACTGCAATAGTTTTTTTCCATACCAAGCTTGCTACTTACAGCCACATGGAGCCTGGTGGCTGTGCTGACCTTTAGTACATTGGTTATTGCTCCTGACTGAGGCAGACCTATAATTGTTCCTGATGCCTTACAAACATAAACACATTGTTACTGTTACAAGGAAGGACCATATCAGTTTAAAAAGTGCTGTGCCAGGATAATAGCTGGAACAAGGCTAATGAGCTATTCAGCTGTGATCAGGGAGAAGTGTAAGGATGCGGGGGAGTTTATTGATCTCAGCCTGGCAGAGCTCAAACTAATGCCTCTCTCACCTGGTATTGCCAGCAATAAGAGCTCATTCAACACTTGAAGCAGCAATCATGAAGTTGAAATAACAGAGCATTAAACACCAGGCATTTTCCACCTCTGTTGTTCTTCCTACAATAAAACCTGTCTTTGCATGAAGGAGGCTGTGTGAGAAGTGGAAGCAGTGTGGATGGAAACACTGATGCCAAGAGATGCACTGTGCACTGCATTTACAGCTGTGCAAAGTGGTTAAAATTCTTGTGTTGCTTCAGTTCATCAGGGGACCCAAACCCCCGCTCATCAGTGCTACCTGCTCTTCTCAAACCACACCTGTACTCGCAGCACAATGTGTTTCTCCATCAGCAACCCAGAGGCTCCGAGGAGGGCAAGAGGAGGAGGCTCAGTAGAAATCTGGGAGTAGAAAACTCCCTCTCCAAATGGGAGGTGCTGAATCCAGGTGACTTAGCCTGCCACAGACCACAATGGTTGAAAAACTGAATTTATTTTGACCTTTTTTTGGCTTTGGAATAATCTTGATGTAAAAAACTTCTTGGAGCTACTGGTACTTCTTTGTTTTTCCCAATGCCTTTTCCTGGAGCAGAACAATGTGTCCTGTTACGAGGCCTTTTCATCTTCTATCCAGAGTTCTGAGTATTTGGAGTTTACCTCGGGTTTCAGAAATGTGCAGTTTTTCTCTGCATGTTGAACAAACTGTAGTGCACAATTGCCTACAAATTGCCATCAGATGGATGTTGATTACAGTAAATAAGAACTGAAAAGATTATACAGAAGGAACTTGAAAGCAACTAAAATGAAGCTCATTTATGTTTTCTCAGCCTGCCTTCAGTTGCTTTGTTGAGTATACACTACATTTCATTCCCTGATTGAAATTCAAATTACTTTCTATGTGGGAAGCTCTATTGAGAACGAAGGATACCCTTGATCTGCAGATTTGGGGATTTTGTATTTAAAATGTGGTATATTTAGCCAAAAGGCAGGTTGTCCAGCCAAGCAGCCTGACCTGAGCAAACAAAGGGAAAGTACTTCACTGAAGGGAAACCTTCAACACAGGGTTTGGGCAGAGTGAGACCCTTTCCCCCACCCCATCTGTCCCTTCACAAAAATATCTGTTAGCAGCGCTGGAATGGACTAGGCAGGCACTGCAGCAAGGGAGTTGGAGGGAAAGGCACAAGAAATTAGCCCTATGTTCAGCATGTGTAACTCAGCAGGCCTCCTATCTGCAATTAGCCCTTTTATAGCACTGCCACTCCAGCACAGCAGGGCCTGCCTATGAACCAAGAGCCATCCATACATCTTTTTCTCAGCTGCTTGCTGTGAAATTGCAGTGACATGGTATAATGGAAAGAAAGGGCTGGTATTACTGGTGAAAGCAATGACATGCGTCCTCAAATGAGAATGAAATTTTATGTTTCCAAAGAAGAGCAAGCAAGACATAAAAAAATATCAATGGTTCCCACCACCTGATCCCACTGATCAGTGGTGAGGGATGTGTGGAGTAAGTGAATGCTCTTTAACATCTTCAGTTCCATATGTGAAAGAAGAGAAAGCCCAGTAGTGCTTTGCTCCATGTCACACTTCCAGTTAGCAGCAGGGAAAAAGTCGAGTTCTCCCTGGCTTCTGAAGAAGGGTCTGGAGCACGAGTCTGACGAACAGCTTCTGAGGGAGTTGGAGTTGTTTGGACTGGAGAAAAGGAGGCTGAAGGGAGACCTTATCACTCCCTACAACTGCCTGAAAGGAGGCTGCATTCAGGTGGGGGTCTGCCTCTTTTCCCAATCAGATGCAATTGCATGAGAAGGAATGGCCTCAAACTGTGCTGGGGAGGGGAATGGGGGCAGGTGTGTATAGATTGAATATTACAAAATTGTCACCTCTGAAAGTGGAGTCCACTGGGACAGGCTGCCCAGGGAAGGGTTGAGTCACCAGTCTTGGAGGTATTTAAAAGGTGTGTAGCTGTGGTACATGGGGACATAGTTTAGTGTTGGACTTGGCAGTGCTGGGTTAACAGTTGGACTTGATAATCTTAAAAGTCTTTTTCAACCTAAAGAATTCTACAATTCCATATTTTTGTTTCCACAGCATTTTGGCAGTGTTCTCCTTCTGATACAGACCAAAAAGAAAAGAAACAAACAATCAATACCAACATTTTTCACAGTTACTTGTCTAACTGTCTTCCTGTCTCTAGAAAACTTCCAGCTAAACCTACACAGCAGCTGCAGAAGCAACACCATGATTAGAGAGCGGTGGTGAGAGACTCAATCTGCTTAATTCAATATTTTTCACTTGCTGAAAAAATGTTGCATTTTTTCCCCCCTTTCACTCTTTGATTCTAAATGGCTGATGCAATAAATTAGCAGTAATTAGACTCTGTAGGTTTGCATTCTTCGACAGTCCCTAATTAGCCATGTAGCACACTGCACCACCAGCCTGGTCCCCGAGTGCTGTGGGAGACGGCTCTTCTGGGGCACGCCGCATCCTTAGCATGTGAGCTTCCCTTCAGGAAGAGGGCACACCACAGAGGCTGCCTCTCCAGAGCCTCAACAGGGCTTTCTTCTTGTCAGAATTTACAGTTGTCTTGTCCCTGTTGAGGAGATGGAGCTCTCTAGCTATGGCAGCTCCCCCTGCGGCCCTGCTCTCCTTCTGTCTCCTCCTCCTCATTCACAGCTGTCTCCAGCCACCTTGGTGGTGAGCAAAAATACAGAAGATATGAGAAAATGTAAAACTGTAGCAGACATCCTTGAGCAAAAAGGCCTCTGAAAGCTGTAGATGTGACTTGACAACTGCTCATTCTCTGTACTGAAAACTCCAATTTAAAGTGAAAGGTTTTAAAACAGCTTTTGGTTATGATTTTCAGGTTGGCCTGAGCCATATCTTTTACTTTTTGGGTCATGATAAAGGCAAGAGTAACCTGGTGAATATGATTAATCCTGATTCAGACTCCAGTAGAAATGAACCAATTAACAAAGCTGGAGATGTCCAAGGTGCCTGATTATAGATGTCCCTGCCCTTTTCCTGAAAGTGAATAGAAGATCCTCATGTATATGAATTGCAGCTGCTGCTGGTCCCTACCACACCCAAAGCTAGAGGAAAAGCAATGCTGCAGCTTGGTCTTCTCTCGTGCCAGCACATGCCATGCAAGAGGATGAAGTGATGCAGTGATGCAGTGATGCAAGGAGCTCGTGCAGCTGGAAGCCCCAGGCCTGCAGTGTGCAGAGAAACAGGGATAACACAACCAGACAGGTCTGTCCTGGGAAACACAACCTCGGGTTCATGTTCCAGCAACGCCTTGGCACAGTGCACTGAAGAAAGGTGGCAGAAATACCTGGTATAAAAGCAGGCTGGTTCTGAGCACAGGGAGAATGAGCAAACACAGAAGAAGCTTTGGAAAGGAGGACAATATGATGGATAGGAGCACTCTTTGAGTCATAAATGTGACCACCCATGTAGCCAAGATGTCCAAGTAATGATGATTTCAACCCAGATGGACAGAGCTGTGCAGCAGTGCTTTCTTGTGCTGCATCAATGATCTGGCAAGGCATCAGCTGGAGTCAGTCTGTGATAGCAAGGCCAGACCACCCCTGGCTACAGCAGCCACCCTCTCATAAAAGGGCTCTTTCCACAATTTTTGCTTAGGGCATCAGCCTGTAATGCTAATAATTATCTCATCTGAGTATTGCTTTGTGAATTTAACAGTTTTCAGGCATTAGGAAGAAAGAGCCACCCATTCTGCAGTCTGTGAGAAAATTAGCATGCTTTGGAACAGGTATGTATTTTACGCAAATAAATGACATATTCAGAACTTAAGAGTCCCACACACCATTTTGTTTTGCAAGATCATAACCAATATACATAACAAAATATTCCTGATGTGGGATGACTGATGGGAAAGCTTTAAGATCTCATAATCCCCAGGTCAGAGCACAAATCTGCATTTTAACAACAAGTTTTCACAAAGTCGTATTTGGAAAATACTCCAGTTTTTGAAAACCTTAATCGGTAGCAAGTGACAGGACAAGAAGAAATGGCCTCAGTTGTGTAGTGAACATTTAGATTGGACATTAGGAAAAAAATTCTTCACTGAAAGGGTGGTCAGGCATTGGAAAGACTGCCCAAGGAAGTGGTTGAGTCACCATCCCCAGAGATACTTAAAAGACATTTAGATATGGCACTTGGGGACATGATTCAGTGGTGGACTTGGCAGTGCTGGGATAATGCTTGGATTTGATAATTTTAGAGGTCCTTTCCAACCTTAGCAATTCTATGATTCTGTGATCAGTGAGATGTTAGTTCACCCACTGTTATTCAGAGATGGGTTTCTTCATATATAATACTTTTATCCTAATACTGCTATCCCACACCATTGTTTTGTTACTGCTTTGAGGAAATACAGATGAGACTCTTTCAGTCTGAAGATTTAATTTTTCTCCTGCAAAGTATTAGGTGTGAAGACCAAATGGTCTTCATGTTTAAGACTCAAAAGCCCAGTGTGCACTGTGGTTATAGTATGGCTGCATCTTTGCTGCCCATTCCTGGAGGGTCCAGGGAAAAGAGCTGCTTCCCAGCTGGGAGGGTGGCATGGGATTGGGACTGATCTAACTGGGGAGTAACAAGCCCATGGTGGTGGGCAGTGCCCCCAGAATTCTGAAAAGCAAGCACAGCTGAATTTTCTTACTTGGGCAGATAAAAGCTTTGCCACCCAAACCTGAGGTCTTGGCCCCGCATCACTGCTTCCTTCACATCACAGCCAGTCATGTGTACTGTGCCCAGGAAAAAGAGAGGTATTCCTTGCCTCCCCAGCCCAGACATTCCAACACAGCTGCCACATCCTCCTCAGGGCTGCCACCAAGATGGTTTTATTTACAATAGGAGCCATTGAATTAGTAACAGCAGGAATCCTGTCAGAGCAAACTCTTTTAATTGATATGTTTTTGGCACCTAATGATGGCAGTAAGGCAGAAATAATCTGACCTATCCATGACTAATTCAATCATCCGGAGCCTTTAGAAAACTGACCCAACTGATCTAATCATGCTGCGGGAGTACACTAATGAACCATCAGAGGTTTCTGCATCTGTTTTTCCCACACTCCCAGTTTCTAACACAGATGCTGGATGTGGCTCTTTGTTCCTGTTCATGGCATCTCCCTCCACTTGCCAGGACAGTAGGCATCTCTGTTCTACCTGCTGGATACGTGGGACTCTGGCATGTCTCTTCTCCAGCCTTTGAACCTTACACACCTTTCAGAGGCACAAAAACTATTTACCTGGAAGAATGGATATCATGGTTGGACATATCCAATAGCAGGATTTCTCTGAGGAAGTTCCAAGCATATTCTCTGCTCTTGGTGTCAGCTGCTCACAAAAAGAGTTGGGAGCACTCCTGGCAAGATGCATTTTCCTTTCACATTCAGGATAAAAACATGTTAGTGAATATTTACAAAAATATGACTGCTATGTCTTTAGGTTGCATTACAGTCATAACAGATGAAAAAGCTTCCTGAATATACAATCTT
The DNA here is from genome assembly GCF_971803275.1 of Cyanistes caeruleus. Lineage (NCBI taxonomy): Eukaryota > Metazoa > Chordata > Aves > Passeriformes > Paridae > Cyanistes > Cyanistes caeruleus. The sequence continues at coordinate 54,790,077 of NC_141702.1, read as the reverse complement.
TATGATAGTTGCAAGTGCTACTCAGCTGTACAATTGTGTGATCGTTGGGCAAGCCTTGCAAAGATTTTCTAATGTGCAAAATAAACCGGGGAAAAAAATCCAAAGGAATACATTTACACAGTGTCCCAGTAACTTAATCGTGCTTGCAATATTTTCCTTCCAATGCCTGAAGCAATGGTTTGGTGTAACAGAGATGTGTGTGTTCAAAGATCTGTTTCTCCTTTGAAGTTGTCAAATATGTCCTCAAAATGTATCAACTGAATTGTAAAAATCCTGATCGACTTTTACTGCCAATAGGATCTCTCCACTTTATCAGTCCACACATTGGGTCCAATTTCTTATTATTATCAAATAAATAGGCTGAAATTAATGAATGATGAAATAACAAATTCTGGTTTAGATCTCTGCATTAAAGCAAAAAAAAACCAACAAACAAACCTCAACATCAGTCCAGAGCAGAGACTGAAACAAAACTGAGACAGTATACTGAGGGCTTGTGTTAATGGATGAATATATATCTTATGTCCATGTTCTAGGCTGGTAGGACACAAACCATCTCTGTGACTGAACAAATGAGCCATAAGATGAAATTTGTTTATGTGCTGTGCTAGACCTGCCTCATGTTCAGTTAAGCTGAAGCTCTCAGAGTATCTGTGTCTGTAAGCACACACCTCCCTGTGTGCTCTGGTCACTGGTATCCATTAGTTATAAATTATCTTACTATTTTTAAAGTATCTTTTGCTTTAAAATAAAGTAGATGATAAATAACAGTAGCATCACATCTGTTTGGTCTCCCATGCACTGGCTGTGTTGCTCAAAGTGACACAAACCGAACCTATGGCATGCAGTAAGATGAGTGATCTTAAAATTTCTGGCTGTTGTTGATGTTTCCACTTAATACCAAAAACTAGAGGGATTTCCTAACAAAAGCGGGTGCACATACCTGTGAATTCCACTGGCAACTAATCAACCATTTCATTTAAATGAATAATTAAAAAATCCTGCATGTTTATTCCATGTTTTGCCCTGTATTTGGAAATATCTCAAGCTGCCTATATACTATAAGGATGTCACTAGTAACTCCTAAGGAAGCTGAGAAAATTCAGGGAATTCATTAAAGTCAGTAGATACAATCCACATCCCAAAAGACATGTTGAGGAGCATCTGAAGTTTCAGATGCTGTGAAAGGGTGATAATATAGTGCCAATACCTTAAAAATACTATCATTGTGAATAATGCAATGCAATATATATATAGCAGCCTGCCACAAGTCCTAGGAAAAGTAATAATTAAAAATCAAAGTGGAGGATCACTTCTTATAGGATTTGTTCAGTTCATTTCAGTTATCAGGTGATAACTGTGGTAATAATAGTGGCATGATTGCAGCATGAATGTATCTTTCCAAGTGGAAAATAAAAGATATAAAAGGCTTCTTTAATCTATCAGAAAAAAACTCAAAAAAGTAAAAATCCCTTCCTGGAATGCAAATCCAGATAAATCCAATCAGCAATTAGGATCATATTCTTACCACCAAGAGTGGTACAAGCTGCTTACAGACATGAAGAAATCTCTTTTTGTTTTCCAGAGAAAGCTGGATGCATTTTTATGAAAACAGGGCAGGAACCCACTGTGCATGTTGGCCATGCAACATGAGTGTGACTGCATGGGGCAGTGAGACAGAGCTGGTGACAGCAGCCCTGTCACACCACACTGCTGGGCATGGGCAAGACCTCTCCACTCTCTGGAGAGAGGAAAATCACAGTTCCTTAAAATCTGATCTGCTGCCTTTCAGCCTAGATATTTTAGTCCAGGTGGTGGCTGAAATGTAAATGCTATAAGATGTCTGACAAGTGCTATTTTGGTAATCTGCAGCCTACTTCAGATAAACAATTTCCCTTTTTTCAGGGGCTATGCACCCAAAGGCAGGACATGCACTTCCTGGTACTCCTGTCACCTACCACTGCCCACATTCATTTACCCCAGCTGTCCATGCAGAACTGAACAGTTTTGTCTGGGTGATCCTTCCAGCATGTCAGTGGGACAGGACTGAATGCACTGAGTGCTCTGGTTTTGTTTTCACTTGATTATGGTCCATTTTCTGTGATTGTCCAGGGATTTAATTTAATGCAGTGAATCCAAAACCCAAGGAATGACTAAGATTCTCTGCTCTTCTCTCCAGCACAAAATATTTGCTGGTTTTTATCTCTTGCATCAGGTTTTAAATCATCTACAATGTGTTGGGAACGACTCCTGTAAATGTCCTCTTTATCCATCCATTGCCTGTGAGCAAGTAGCTCCTTCTCAATTCAGTGCTCCTACAAAGCCAGTGCTCATATGCAGTAACTACAGCATTGTATTCACTTCTTTTTCCAAGCTGCCTTTTAGCTCTGGCTCTTCAAAATGTGATGATTTGGGTTCTTTGCTTGTTTAGATCTGGTTCTATCATCCCAATTCCAACAGGAAGCCACGTGCATTGGACAGAAGTGGGAAAGCACAACTTGCACAATATGCGGCCCCTGAGTGTCAAATGGCACCTTACCCCAGAGCCCAGGGGTTCATCCCATGCCAAATAAGCTGTGGTGATTTCTTCTGCTCCTTCTCACAACAACCATGAGATGCTAATCCCTTGCCATGCTCAGTACCAGGTATATGGCAAGCCTGGAGCCATGTTTCCTTGGCTAACCCTCATCCACAGGGGATTTGAGCACTTTTTTTGTAGAGTGAAGTGAGGACAAAAGAAAGCAGAGGGGCCCTGCCCAGCTGTGGGTAGGGGAGCTGAAGGAAAGGGACGTGGGCTGCAGAAACCTGAACTCTCAAAGCAGTAAGGATCAAGCTGTTTTTTCTCAGGATGTAATTAAAACTTCCTCATTTGTGCAAGCTAGAGTAGAGAGAGTTGTATTTGTTATAAGATTGGAAATGCAGAGGACTGTGTGGCTGTACCCTGTCCTTTTTGCTGCCATCATCTAGGTGCCTTCAAGTATGCTTAGGAGCAACCCCCAGGTCCTCAGATACCACCAAGTACTTGGGTTCTTGGGCACTATTGGAATGTGAATGTCATTTAAATGATAGATGGCACAAAGGGGCCCTGCAGGAGGTTCAGCAAGGGAGGTGGCGAGTCTGCAACATAGGGCAGGGCTGGAGAGCCATCAGCCAGCTCGGGAATTGCTCTGGCTGACAAGACACTGACACTCAACTTCCCTGAAGGAAGAAGCCCAAGACCAGCTCAGTGACTTCACTCCCACAGGCAAAGGCTTTGCACCATATTAAGCCATTTCTGGCCAACTCTGAATCAAAATGGGGTGTCCCAGACAGGGGGAAGGGTCTCCTGTCTCCAGGAAGCCTACTGGGAAGCCTACTGCCCTCCCAACATGGTGGTTGGGAGCACAACAAAATTTCCTTCCTGGCAAGGAAAGGAGATGTCCATCAGATCTGGGTTCAGGGTAAGGAGACACCCCAAGCACCCCAGGACGTTCTCTTGTGTCACTGGGGCAAAGCTGAACCAAAAGGGGCAGGTGCTGGGGTCCCTACCTTCAGGCTTTCACTGTTTCTTACCTTGCTCTGTTAACTCCTCTTCCTTTTCCCTACTAAGTGCTCAGGGCTCATCACTGTCCAAGATGGAGTAGGACCCCGCAGCTGTGTGCCACACAACTTGTCCAAGGCAGTGGCTTTGTCATCGATGGCAGCAGGGAGAGAGCTTGGCAGCAGGAGGGAGCTTGGTGCCCACAGGTGGACAAAGCACAGCTCTGCCTGGACCACAACAGGTGGTAGGACTGAGGAAAAAGAAGAAATCCATGGAAACAAACTTCATGGATAAATGCAAAGTTCTGGGAAGCGTGGGCAACAGCCAGAAACAAATAGAAGACTGACAATTTCCATATTGATATTTCCCCTCAGGGATATGTTACATGACACTTGGGATTTTCATGCTGGATTATGGGATTTTGGCAGGAGGATTTCCCTGCTGGAGACTGCTTCAGAAATTCAGCTGACATTTTCCAATAGCATCAAGAAACACCTTTGCAATGGAGAACTTCACTATCAGAGGTTCTTAATGGTTGCCTATGACTTTTCAGATTAAAAGAAAGTTTGTAACAATTTAACTTTCAATATGTGATCTTTCATACCGTAAATTACCAATGTCCATGCTTATTCCTATTTTTACTTACACATCACATGGCTGAAGTTGAGTCATTCTGGCAGAAGGTTCAGCACTGATGAAGTGGCATGTTGCCACTTCCAATGACTTTAGTCCTTTTCTGTGCAAGCTGGGGAACATGAAAACACACAGACTTCAAAATTTAGTGTCATTTTTCCTGACTAGCAAACTCAGCTGTCCTCTGTCCCTAAGGTTTAGCGCACCTCTCAAATTGTATATTGTGAGACCTCACAGCTGGTCACTGCTCCACCTAAAGACTCTTGAATGCAAGCATGAACAATTTAAAAATAACATGCTTAAAAGACATGGTACAAATTTGTTGGGATTTACTGTAAAAAAAGTGAAAGAAGTTTTTATTTTTTCCTCTCTGGTAGTGAGCATTTAAACAACACATTCTCCTAGACCTACATGTCCAAGCTGTTTCTAAACTTCAAAACCCCAATAAAACAAAACAAAATAAAACAAATGCCATAAAAAATAGTGAAGTGAAGGAGACTTTTAATTTGAAAACTGGAAACAGAAAGTCCTGCTCTCTGGTGACGGCAGAACGGGAGCAAAACACAAAACACAAGGTAGAGACATCCCACCATGGCAATCCCTGTTGCCATAAGAACACTGCCTCCAAAAAGGGTGAACTGGAGGATCCCATGGGTCAGCAAATGTCCTAGGACAGCTGGAGAAGTGAGATAGGAGTGCTGTGGCTTTATGGCATGAAAGAAAGCTTGTACTAAATTAATACATCATAGTGATCTTGTGTAACACCCGACTGGAACAAGGCAGGTCAGCATTTGCCCATGGCTGCTCCCTCACCTGACTCCAGTGAGGGCACCTGGCAATTGCAGACTCTTCTCTGAGACCTCAGAGGTCCCAGTGTCCCATCAAATGACACCCACAGTGTGAGGGAGTGCTGTGCTTGCCAGCATATGCTGGACAGCAGCCTTAGAGGGCATGCAGCAGTATTTGTCAGGAATGCCTTCAGCTAGGTGAGGAAAGCCTCCCACTTCTCAGCCCAGCACTCAGTTTAATAGATGCTGGGAGGGAGGGAGGGAGGAGAAGTGATTGACTAAAGTTGCTTCAAAGTTTGCTTTAAATAAAAAAATTAAATTAAAATGCTGCTTTAAGAACAACCAGGTGAGATTAGTATCAAATACCATCAAAATGCCAAAAAATGGTAGGAGGGTTTTGTTGAACAGCAAATAGCAACAGGAAATGTACCTTTCTCTGCACAGCAGGGGGAAGAGGAACTGATCAATAGGGGACTAATGAAAGTACCAAACAATTGAATTGCCTCTGGCATTGCAAATGACAGTGGTAGATGAGTATACATACAAACTCAATTCACAAGGTCAGAAGAGGACTCATGCAGCCTGCAAAGAAGTGGCATCAGATCACACTTCAGGGATTAAGAATATTTTAGCTGAACAAAGCAATCCAGCTGGAAAAACTTAGGGAGATTGCATGTTTGTTTCTTGGTATTTTCAGCATTTTTCTGAGGGAAGAGAGACCTTTACAAGAAAAGAAAGGTACCAGCAGCTTTTCTGCAAAGGAAGGTTTCTGTTTCAGATTTTAATTCCAAAATAATAACTAATGTCAAACAAATATTATTTTAGGAGTTGCTAATTTTTACTTTTTTAATATTTTTTTCTCTGTCACACAGATGCTGCTATGACTGAAACTGCTGCATAGTTGAGTTAAGCTGTTCACAAAGCAGTTTCAGCCAAAACGGAAGCAGGAAATCCAAGTAATCATAAGGAAAACTTTGTGCTAACCCAGGCACAAGGCTAAGGTACTTTTTCAGTATTGTATCTAAACACCTACTGTTATCTCTAAGTGGATTTGCCAGGATTACTTACTGCTGGCAGTTGAGATAACTGGGGGCACGAGACTATTGCATTTGCTTTGACTTAACTTTAAATATTAGGATGACTGATTTTATGAACTGAAGTTCAAGCATTTGAACTCTTGAAAATGAGTTTTGTGCTGTGGACTATATCTAAATATAAAAGAATTTTTTTTTTTTTATCTGGATACATCTGTTTGTCATTGAGGAAAACACAATCCTGAAAGTAAATTTTCAGTTAAGTTTGTCCGGATGTAGAATAAATTCAAGCGAATAAAACTACATTGGCATATGCCAAAGGTCTTCTCTAGTGCTGAGTTTTACATTTGAAAATGAAGACTTAAATTGGATTCTTGAATCTATTACTTTTGCCACATCCCTCAGAAGGCTGATGGAATCTTGGGTCTTTCAAGTCTGCTTTCCACAGTGCTAAAATCGCAGGCATCATTGCCAGTACACTTAGCAGGTTTGGGCTCAAGCCATGGGTTGAACAGGGCTATGTTTCCATCACCAGCAGAAGGGTAAGTGCTGTAACAGACTCCTTGCAAGGACAAAATAACTTGCATATTAAAGAAATGTAATTTCTGAAGAGAAAATCAATCTGGTATTTGATGCTTGATGCTTAGTCTATTTTAGAAAATATCATTACTGTAACTGAGTTTTGGAGATTGCTGCAACTAAGATATGAAGATTACACTGGAATGAAAGAATTTCCAGCTTGAAAACTGCAACATAAGTCCAGATGGTGCAAAATGGCTTTAGCATTACAGAGAATTGAAAGCACCTTTCTTTTTGAAGGCCAGAAACAAAGTTTCTTGTACAAAATATTATTACCTCCAGCATGCAGGGTTTTTCTTTTTGTTAAATTATTTCTTTCTTGGAACCTTATTTCCTACCTCTCAAATTGATCAAATCTAAATGAAGTAATGAGAAAAGAACTGTTGTAAATACTTGGAAGATCTCCCATCACCTCCTTCCTACAACGAACGGCTGTCTGGGTTTGTGCTGTAACTTTGCCTGCATGAGCCTTGGCAGAAGTATGAAAGGAGACATGCAATTCTACCTCCACTAGGATCTCTGTTTTCTCCCCTGAGGTGAACCTGCTCTTAGGAGCATTCATTAGCCAAATTGTTCATCTGAAAGAGAAGAAAGACCCATTTTCTTTTTGGTTGAGAGGCTTTGTATGGTCCAAGTTTCCTCTGGTAACGGTTGAACTGAGAATTAGGGAATTGCACATGAACTCAACTCTTTGAACCTCCCATATAGGAAGGTTAGCTTATCCATGCCAATTTTTTTACACTTGTATTGATAAGGGATCTAGCACAGTTTTCCCAGTATATTTTGACACAGGGACCACTAAAATCTTCCAGCTGAAAGGGCACTCTGCAGTCCACCAAGGTCACCGGCAGCAATTGTGTGTTCTTACTACTTCCTGTCATGACAATATAAGTAGCATGGCAAATCCAAAAGTCCTGGAACTGAGAGCAACAGATACAAATGAAAGGTGCTGCTCATCTGCAGGTGGATGAGGTGCTACGTCCAGACTGCTTTTCCAAAATGAAGCAGTGCAGCAGAACAGACATGGTGAAATCTGGCTACCCAAACATGAGTAATTTCTGTGTGACTCAGCTCTAGGATGGTTTGAAGTGACCACACTGTATCCCATTCCTTAAAATTAGCTCAGATCCCAAGGATTCTAAAGTGGTAAATGTGGCATTAATATTTAATGAAACCCCTGGGGAAGTTTTGAGAATTACAATGAGACAAATGTGCCTTATACGCTGAGCAGATTAATGGGAAAACATCAGAAAGTAGATAAATATGTCATATATGGAATGAATCAACATGGCTTTTAAAGTAAAAGCTGTTGGAGCTATTTGAAGATACCAACAAACATACAATTAAGGATGAGCTAATCATCAAATAATTTTAACAATGTCTCTTTTCAAAGTGCATTAAAGAAACTAAGCAATCATGATTATAAAATTAGTAGAGTAATAGGTAATGTAGAATTCCATAAATGTTTGTAAGTGATCATGAAGATAATGTGACAATTTAAGAGACACTTTTTGCTGATAATATTGAATTAATCACAGTAGTCAAAGCTAAATCTACTGAGACCCATAAAAATATTTTGTGAGAGTATCAGTAAATAATGCAATGGCTGAATAAATTCAATACTGATAAATACAAATCAATGCAAAACCTACCTTAATTACACATTCACAATAATGGTCTGTAAATGAGCTATTGGTACCTAGGAAAAAGATCTTGCAATTATTGTGAGCATTTCTCTGAAAATTTCACTTTAGTTCAGGGCAGTGATCAAAAAGCTAAACTGAATGTTACGAATTACCAGGAAAGAAATGGGAAATATAAAATAAAACATCATCATTCCAGACTATATATGACTCTGGAATGATAACAATGTCTTCAGTTCTGGTCACATCAGTCCAGAAGGTCTGTCCTAGCGCACAGGAGAGGTAAAATTGGCCAGTAATAATAAAAATACAGAAATATAAAACAGTTCCCATATGAGAAGTAAACACTCTCAAATAGAAGAGAAATAGCAAGTGGGTTTTTGTGTTAGTAAGGAGTTCTAAATTCAGCTGAGGTGCAAGGTATGAGGATAATTCCCTGTGCCAGGGGTGGGAAGGACACTGCTGAAGCACAAAAATCCCCTTGGGCTTTAAAAGAGCAATCTGCACATATTATCACCCTCAATAGGCTCTTGTGAATTTACCAATCCTACAATTATATTTTTATTGGTAATCTGATCTCAGCTTGATAACACTGCTTTTCCTGTATGTGATCAAATGAATAGTACAGCAATTTTCCAAAGCCAAAGGAGGAAGGGTAACAAAGGTCAAGTGTTTTGCGAAGTGGCCAAGTGAAACATTTATAAAATTTTGTATTTTAAAAGACAGAAAGAACTTTACTTTGGGGCTTTCCTAAAGTGGCTGTGGTTTCGGTATCAGCTCACAGTGGATTTCCTGTCATCCATTCATCCCCCAAGCCAAGTAAAGATTTTCCATTTACAAGATCCTTCTGGAGTAGGTTCCACAGGTCAATTATCTACCTTCTTCTTTTTGTGTCCTGCCAGCTTCCTCTAATGTCCCTTATTGCAACACAATATTTTGAAAGGCAGCTAAAGCATTGAGTAATAACACAGACCCAGCCTGTTGGTATGTCTTCAAGAAGGACCATAATTTAATAGAAGATAAATGGGAAAGGAGTGTAACAGAAAAGCAGTATGAATGACACATTCTCTCCAGTTAGCAGCTTTGGTGCACTAAGAAGAACCAGAGTTTCTCCTAGCTCTGGCAATGCTACTTCACCCTCAAACCCCAAAGTGGAAAAACAAAAGCGTAATTTCAATTGCAATTATTATTCAGGCAACATTTCATCCTGATATAATAGCACACTAAAAACGTTTCCTTTCAAAATAAATCTTTATTTTCTGCAATGACAATCTATCATGAATTATTTATATTGGTCCAATATATTATATAACATATGGGTCCAATATATTGCATTTGACTCTCTGGTCTAGTTGAAATACATTTGTCCTGGGAGGGTGTGAATTACCCAGATTGCCTGCCTGTGGGAAGGTGACCTTGCTCAAGGCACCACATCTATGCCAGGCACTACCACATGGCTGTTCTTTAGTTGGAGGCCATGGTGCCACAGTTGGAGGCAAATCGTCCCAGGGTGTGAGGATTTGCAGTGTCCTGTCTGAAAGACAGAGCTGCCCACCAACCTGTTTCTGGGAACATCTCCCTGACCTTGGCAGCCAAACATTTCTGATTTGGCACAGCAATAAAAGGACAGCTGTCAGTTTGAGTATCAAAGAGCTTTGGGGAAGGCTTGCTACAGGATGCTAAGAACCATGGTGTTCTGGCCTGAAGAAAAGAGCCTGACCATTTCCTTTGCATGCTGTGGGTACAGATTTGTAGCCTAGCAGGCCATAAGAGCAACCCAAGCCACTCTGCATTTTGCAGCCCAGCTCTGCTTCTGTGAGAGCTGGGACTACACCAAATAGCACTCATAGTGTTACTGTGAAATAGGACTGAGTTTGTCTTTTGCTCATTAATTCACTTACTACTTCAACTGTCTTTTATTATCATCTGATGTCTCTGCTCTTTGGAAATAATTTTCATTTCTGCTAATCAGGCTAGTGATCACAGCCTCCGGTTCCAGATGCAAGTTCCCACTCACAAAGTCCCTTAAGGGTTGATTGCTGGAAACTGGGAGGATGTACCAGGGAAAGAAACCCTCAGCTGAAGCGCCTACAAGCGGGAACATGGCTCTTTGTGCTATCTCAGATCTCACAGTCACATGAGTAAAGCAGAAGGGGAAATTTTTTGTTTAAAGTAATATGTTAATGCTTGTAAACTACAGCTTGATATATGTAATACCTGTTAAGGAAGGAGACAGGTTTTCTATTCTCATTTGGCTCTGAAACCACAGAATATTCTGAGTTGGAGGGGGGCCATAAGGGAAAGAGTCAAAAACAGACAAAAAATGTTGAGCTGCTCTAATGTTTTGTTTGTCATAAAAACTTGGCTGAATATCCTTGCATAATTTTTTTGCATGATTTTTGATCCCATAAAAAGCAACATTTTGACTTGTGGAATGAATTTGTAAGTATGCTCGCAGGTTTATTTTGCCATTATTTAACTGTGTTTATCCCAGAGGCTCAGAAGAAGGGTTTTAAAGCTATTCAGTATGGGCCTTAGTATACTTTAATTTCTGTTAATGCAAATGTGACACCCTGGTTACATTTTTCCTATAGCCTGCTGGAGGAATTTGCCTCACTTGGGTAGCAAGGGCATTTTCAGTTTTTAAACACACTCTAAAATAGTCTGATTGAAAACAGGGCTATTTTGGACATCATGCCAGCAGCCCACTCGATAAAAAACTGCCTAATAAATATTTACTGGTTCAGTATGGGGAATCTACTTCTCTCTCTGTCCTTTCAATGGAGAAATCTGGGTGATGAAAGCCCTCATGATGATCTCTTTGGTTTGAAATTAGGTTCTCTAGATCTGATGTCTCCTAGCCAGGTTTGCTCAGCTCCTGGGTGTGCTGCCATGCTGAGCCTCTTTTTCTCTCCAGGAAAGCACCTTATGGTGTTCACATGAATGAGCAAAACTCCTCTTGTCACATAACTTACATGATATGGACTTCTGCAGTAGCAGAACAAAGTGCATGCAAGTGCATAACCTGGTGTGTCTGCTTGTACAATTAATAAAACTCTGAGATAGTGGCTAAATCCACTCTAGTTTCTTTTGAAAGCTTCTTAATATATTTGTATGGTTTCCAGGCTAAATGTTGGTAGGATTATGGAGTTGCTTTAATATGGGGAGAGTTTAACACAGATGCTACAACATGTTCACACCAAACTGTGCTAGGTCTATGTTGGGCTTGTGCTTATTTTTAAACTGGTGTTACACAAACCTCCAAACCTAAATAACACAGTTAGTGAAAGATGAATTTCACAAAACAGCTGAACTGAGCATTCCTGTGTGGCACAGCCCCCACCAAAGGAGCACTGCAGGATGACTTCCAAGTAAACCAGAGGAAGGTGACTATGTGCAATACAAAGATTTTATCAGTGTGTTCAGTGTCCATTGCCATAGGGTTACATTTGATTTTGTCCATAGGCTTCCTGTACCTCTGTGACCAATCTTCTGAGGCCAGCTGTGGCTAAAGCAAGCTTCTCTTTGGATTTCTCTGGAGTGAGGAAAGGAGACAGGGTGAGGAAAATACCCAATATTTTGGCAAAGCCAAGTGCTCTGAGATTCCATTCAAGAATAATGATTAACAAATGTTAGCTAACACTTCTCTGAAACCTCCTTAATCCAATTCTTGCAAGGACCTGTCTGAGTCTGGAATACAAGTAGTAACATTAATCTACCCATGCATAAGCTAATGCAGTATCTGGATGGAAATGTCTGCTAGTATGAACAGCCCGCATGACAGAGGTGGATGTGGTGAAGCTGCTGGACATGTTGTGCTTCCCCCAGCCTGGCAACAAGGTCTCATGTTGACAGCTGCCCAGTGCAGCTCTGATGGAGGCTGGATGAAGGATGTGAGATGGGGTGGCAGGAGGTCGGCAATGCAGGAATCGCTTGCTCACACAGCTGGTGGACCAGCACTGGTGGAGGGGGTGGAAGCTGGGTGGAAACCATGGAGACTTTGATCCAGGGGACTCCTCCTATTTCATGTCTGCCTAACCAGCAGAGAGACTTCGGGGTGGGGAACATGTTCAAGCTTAGATTAGTCATTTGTAAACCCCCATTTTTTAATGTGTTATGTAATAAACAGTCACTTTATGCTTTTGAGTTGTGCAGTCACTTTATGCATTTTGAGTTTGTGGAGTCTTTTTATGCCTGGTTAAAGATGCCCAAACTGATCTGAAAGAGAGGTCATAACACATTTTGAGCTGGGACCTGTTCATGTTCACTTTCCCAGCCCAGGTTTTCACGTGCTGGTGGTGTAGATTGCTCCCCCAATTTGGTAGAGCACATTTCCCTACCCAGAGATCAGCCTCTCCATACACAAGAGTCTTTTAGCCTCTCTTTGTGAGGCTGGTGCTTCACTGTCTATAGAGAAGATCCTTCTTCCCTTTGATCCCATGGCCTCCAGCCTCTGTTACTCCATCACCCTCCCTAGTGTAAATTAGAAATACATATAAATTATTAATTCATGCAGATGATCCAGAAATGCTACAGCAGTAAAAACCTCAGAGACTTAGTAAGTAATTATGAAGGAGCATCTCTGTAGTTATGACAAATGAAAAGTGGTCTTCCAAGAGTCTGAGGCTAGAGGATGGCAACAAGACAAAACAAGACAAATTGATCTGTGGCTTTTCTGTACTCATCTTTTCTGTAACTAAATCCATCACTAAATCCAGTGATGTTCCATAATGTGTTTTGTCTGTGTTATTTTCGAAGTGGTACACCCTTATATATTGAAAGTGTAAAACATTTTACTATTATTATTATTATTATTATTATTATTATTATTATTATTATTATTATTATTATTTTATTAGTTATTTAGTAAATAACTAATACAGTTAATTTCCAGTCTCTCAAAAAATGCATTACCTCATTTCCTGTTTTATAATCTTAAGGTCCAAATTAAGTGGATGTTCTCTGCTTTTCAGTGCCTTTCCTGCATCTCTAGAAAAAGCATTACTATGTGTACATGGAGAATTATAGAATAAATATGTAGGAGCCAGGTCACTGGCAATGTTAGCTCAATGAGCAACAAATCTATTTTTCTATATTTTCTACATCTATCACTAAAAACAATTTCAGTTATGTTTCCTTGATTAACATATTTTTATGCTTTAAGTTCAATGGAACTATACATGTTAGACTTGTCCCTGTACTTGAAGTTTTAATGGGATGGATGGATGGATGGATGGATGGATGGATGGAGTTAAGAATATCTGGACTTACTAAAAAATTTATCTGTTTTTTCCTTTTTGCACCATCACTTTTGAAATGCCTTCCTTAGCTTTGCAGAATTAGTAGTTTAGGATGGTGTTTTAGCCATTCTCAACATACTCCCTTTGTTAGCAATCATTCTACAAACAATAGGATCCATCCCAGTCCAGTGATACATGTAATTTCAGAGCACAATGCTGAAGAAGGTTTTAATTTATCAAGTTATCATATTTACTTGGTGACTCTGCCTGGTTTTGCCATGGACCCTTTCTGATAATTAACCTAAATAAGTTTGCTGAGGTTTGTATTCCAATTCCCTGTACTTAGCAAGAACAAGGCTTGATGCTGCAGCCATCACCTTGAGCCACTTGTAAACATTCAGTCATCCATTTGTTTCTGGAGGAGAGAGGTTTGTTGCCCACTCTGCTCTGCTGGCTGGCTGTGGGAATACCTCAGAATTTAAGATCATTTGCAATTAATTTCCTGTAGCTCTCTGTGCACATTCAAGGATTTGACATATTCTACTTTGACAGAAATTGGATAAAGTAAGTGGTGTCTTAGCTTTATCAAAATTGCTCCAAGACATGGTCATGTAATAATTTAATTTGTGAAAAACTTTTGAAATTTTGATTCTTCTGTAAGTTTTCACATAGTGACAAGGGGTAACCTCTGAAAGTGATGAAGATTTGGAGAACCTACACATTGGTAAATGGAGCTTCAAATGCACACTTAGTTCCTTTGCTTCTTCCTGCTCCTCTAGAGATCTCCCTGAGCTCTGACTTGACTTTACCTTGACTTAGCCTCTATCCTGCAGTGTTTCTTGCAACCCTTCACTTCAGTGCTCTGCTAGAGTGGCATTTCACAGCCACATGCTCATTCAGCCTTTTTCCTTGGATGTATCTGGTTGGAAAATGTGACTGGGAAATGGGACATTTGCCTGTACAGTGCAGCAGAGTGACAAACACAAGTGTTCATCATTTGACTGATCAGATGCAGAGAACACTATTGTTTTCCTTCACTGCATCCTCTATTCTTCTAAACATTTGGATTTACTAGATTATTTTCACACTGGCAGCTACCTCTGAATTTTAATTTAATTAATTTAATTTAATTATTACTTCCTGGTATTTCTTCTTTGCATTGTTTTTATATTTTGTTTTTCTGAGTTATATCAGCATGTTTTCTTCTAATCTTCTGAGTGTTTCCATGCCTGAAGTTCTCTGTACAGCTAAGAAAATAAAAAAAAAAAAAGAATTAAAAGTAAAAAGTATTCTGGAAATGCAATGCTTTCTCTGAGTTTAAATTGAAATTGTAGTTTTGCTAAAAAAAAAATCCCACCAGAATCTCTAGAGTCAATCTTGACTTCAAATCATCTCTTTCTTATCTCAAAGAAAGCCAAGTCTTCTTTCAAATAAGCTTCTACTGAAATCCCCATGTGTAATTTTTTAATTATCTCCTCTTAACTACCCTAATTCTGCATTTTGGATTGGTTTAATCCTTAATCACCACGAGCAGAAAGGGGCTTTATTTTCCAGCAATGAAGAGAGTTCCTTCAAGAAACAGTTTCAAGTCCCAGTCTCTGTTAATGCATTTTCCATCCGAGAGTCACTAAACAAAGAACATAAACAGCAGTGGGAGAAGAGACCACAAACCAGCAGTCAAACTCCAGCCTCTTGCTGCAGAATTATTTGCTTATCAATGCCAGAGTGCCCTTTTTGCTATGCCAGGAATGGCAGGCATATCACTTTTTGTTTTCCCTTGTACTGTTCTAATTATTGCTCCACTATGAGTGTGTTTTATTTCTCAGCCCAGCCGTCTCTTGGGACTGATTTTCATTCAGTACAAATGTTCTCATTATAAAGCCTTAACATGAGGAGAATATAAATGAGAAGATGAGTGCATGCTAAGAAGTTGCTTATACAGAAACTCTTGATCAAAGGAGCAGCAGAGTAAAACACATGTCAGCATTAACGTGCTCCTGCTTCCACGGTTCAAACAGTTTCCTTTCCCATAAGAATAGTGTGACTCCTTGCCTCTGAAACCAGGCCAGGAAAGACTTTGTTTAATTGAAATAAAAAGTGGAAAGCATTTCTATAGAAGATTATGGTACGGCACTAAAGAGCTCTTTGAAAGCAAATGCAGCTTCATCAATTTCAGAGATTACCCCCTGTCACTGCTTGAAAACTTACAGAAGAATCTAAATTCCAAAAGGTTTTCACGAATTAAATTATTACATGACCATGACTTGACACAATTTTCATGAAGCTAAAACACCACTTACTTTATCCAACTGCTCACTAATCACACAGTTGACCCACTCACCATCTCATTTTTGGGAGGAGCATTCCTTGGGAACTGCTTTTGTGGTTTTGGGCTGGATCAGACAGTAGTTACTGCCAGATGAAGACTTCAGTGAACAGTCATGTAGGTACTCCTTCGACCTCTGGCCAATTGAGCAAGACCAGAGGTGTCTCTGCAAAGACATCGATCTCTTTGGGATTTCAGCAACAGCTTCTCCCCTCCTCCAAAGGGATGGAAACAGCTGAAAGCAGTTCAGTCCCTCATTTTTTCAGGCCAAGACAATATACCACTATATATACATACCACAGCTGAACAGAGGCAGAAGGCATTCGCTGATAAAACATCATTTTGAAAAAGATTGTGAAAAACGAAGTCTGAGACTAAAAGCAGAGTGAAACAACCCTCAGGTGTCTGGCTACCATGCTCCACCTGGGGCAACCAGATTTCCTCCTGCCTTCCACTGGGCTGCAGCCAGCTCTGCAGGTAACATTTCATCTGCAGTGAAAAAGTTTCAATTTACACTTAATTTCACAAGCATATTCTTGGACATAACTGGAAAAAAAATTAAAAGTGTGTTTTTACTATATTTCAATTTAAAAGTTCCACTGAGGGCAGCGGCCCTACTCTTCTATTTTTCCTGCTTGGTGAATACATAAATGTGTAGGATATCACTCAAGACTTCTAAAAAGTCAGAATTCTAACAAGAATATGTGAGTCATGTCTAGACTGACAGAAAAATGAAACAGTATCATTCTTGTCACTAGAATGAAGCATGGCTCACACTCTGATCCGTGACACGCTCACATGGTCTTTAGGCTAAAATAGCACATGCAGAAGTGTGCAGAGTTATAATCAGAAACTTCTATAAATATGTAACACGAAGCCTCTTGAATCCTAACTTACAGACTGTATAACCTTGCCAAGAAGTAGTATTTTACCAAACAATTCAGTAGGACCATCAATAGATGTATGGCACTATCCAGTGTGCTCCCAATACCTTTATATCTGGATACAGCATTCAAATCTGACCTTAAGCTCCAACCCAGTTTAGCTTTAGGTCACCTTCAGTCAACACAGAAATGCCATTTAGCTTTGTTCTCACAAAGGCCTTGATGCACATTCAGCTGGTGTGTTACCATTTAGCTAGCAGGCTAAGCATCCTTGTGCCACGTGCACCTGTGCCTGAAGACATGGGATTCCACAACAGTTTCCCTTCCCTTATCAGAGAATTGGTGTCTGTTAGTCAAGACTTATATGGATTTACTGTCTCTCTGGTTACTCTGTCAACTCTTAAACAGCTCTGATGCACTGTCCAATAGTGCAGGGAATTTATGGCATGGGTTGCTCAAATATCCAATGCATGCTTTCCACAATTTTTTTGGTCTATGCCTGGACCAAGCCTAGATGTCAAGAAGTTTCTCAGTAGGTCATGGGCAGTTCCAGCTAGATTAGTCCTGGAAGCTGAGCTACTGATTTTAAATCTCTCATAGACAGCTCTACAATCAGCGGTGTAGAAATACCCTTTTGAGTATGAACAAACTGGAAGGTAGAACTGAAAACAAAACACAGACAAACTTGCACCATCTGTTTTGAAATGCCAACACTTTCCTAGAATAACCTATGCATCTCTACCTTAAGACATTCCCCCACAAGAAGAGCTTATTTAAGAAACAGAATTGTAGACTGAAAATGATTTGTGTGAGGAAGGCAACATATTTGTTCTGGTGGGTGCAGCTCAGAGCTTCACACCTGCCTGTATTAGGTTCAATCTTCATGCATCTGCATTCTTCAGTGCTCATCTCACAGCTCCATACAAGAGATTTATCCTTCAATTTGGCAGCCAGGCTTCACTGCCAGTGGAAAAAAGCTCTGAGTAAGCAAGAAGGGCTGTCATAAGAAAATGAATCCAGATGCAAGAGTTTTTCCCCCTATTGTTTTGGATTTTGAGTAAATTAACAGTCATTCTTGTCAAAACCAGAAGTAAAGGCTATTTTAAGAGAACATGAATGGTTCAAAAAACAAAAGCCCTGTTGATTTTTCTGCATCAAAGCATCTGAAAATTAAAGATGGGTTTGGGTTGCTTAAACACAGGTATCCAGAGTGTTTTTAGAGGCTCTGGGATATCCCCTATCCCACAGTTCCTGATCCAGTGGAACATTTCCTTTACAGTTTCATATCATGTCCGGCAGACCTACTCCAGTACATCTCAGATGATGCCTATGCTCAAGCCCTTAACTCTCCTAAACATTTTTCAGAGTTGCTATTCTTGATGCCATCCATAGGAATGGAATGAGCAAGCTCTCTAATAATGAAGTCATCTATCAAAGTGCCTGGACATAAATTCAGTGAATAATTTCCAGTTTTACTTGAAACATGAGAACAATGACTGTTACAAGCTGAATGATACAAAAAGGCCCTTAATCATGGAAATGACTTGTACAGAGGAACGGGAGATGACAATCCATGATTCAGATATAAAACAATAAATTGTTTTCCTGTTTTCATAGCTGAGTGTCTGGCTTGGTGTTCTTATGTGCAAGTTGGATTTAAACTGCTTGATAGCCTATAAAAAGTTACCTCCCAATGATCTCCAGGGATGATTTCAGATTCAGACCTTTTTTTTTTTTTTTTTAATCTACCATTCTAGAATATTTTGAGACTACTCCTTTATGTCCAGAACATAAATTAATCCCAAGAGTTTTAAAGCTTTTTCCTGGAAAACAGAAATGACTTGGGCCTAGTTTATCTGCATGATTTCAGCAGCCAGGTTTCAGAGCAGTATGTTGGCACAACACCCTGTACTCAATGTAATGGTGTGATTCACTGGAGCACTATTTCTGTCCTATAACCCTGTTATTTGCAAGTACTTAATTTTATTCAAATCCATTTGGAAACAGGTGAAAACGTACACAGAGTGCAAAGGAAAAACATTTTATTGTGAACATGGCACGTATAAGATGCGTTTCAGAATATATTGTTATATATCAAATGAGGAAAAAAAAGCTCTGACGTGAGATAAATGAACAGTGCTTCAGACAATGAAGAACACGCACACAGCTGTTCCAACAGCACAATTCTGATACCAATCACAACATATTATATAGCTTTTATGACAATGTTTATAATAATTGCAAATATTGGACCTACTCCTGCATTGTTGTCCATCATCCAAATCTTCAGTGAATCTTGCAGGTGTGTGGAGGGAACAATGAGAGCAAACTGACACCCCACCTCAGGCAGCAGAAGGCAGGGATGGAGGAACATCAAAAACAAAAGACAAAAACACTGTTCTACAAAAGTAAAAAGGCAAATATTATCCCAAGGAATATTATTATTTGCACGAGAAATCTTAATTGCAGCATCCTGACTCCATTAAAGCCAATGAGAGTATGCCATTGAGATCAGTGGAGCCTGAATTTCATACTGAAATTTAAAACATTCTTGCTTTAGTGTAAACATCAGCAGAACCTAAATGTCAGCATCTATACAAGTATTCAAGTGCTGTTTAAAAAAACAATAAAAAACATACAACGCTAACCCAAAATGCCAGTACATATACAAAAGGCAGATAATTAAAAGAGGATTTTTTTTTCCCAAATATACATTTTGAAGTATTTAAAACCACCAATCTTTTAGTACTTGTACATCATTGTTAGGGAAGGAGTATATGAGAAAAAACTGAGTTATTTACAATGCTAAAGGAAGGGCACAGTGTTTGCTCAGATCTATTTGAAACCAGTATTTTTCCACTTTGGAGTCATGACATATACCTGCACATTCAAACATGTTTCAATGCAGTGTTGAGAAGTGGCTATATATACTTCATTATTATGAAATATAATCCTTCTGTGCAAGTATTTCAGCATGATTCCTCATGAGCCATTTACACCCATTCACATTTTCAGTTAAAAAAACCCAAACAAAGCAACCTGAAAAATTACTTGCCACAATATTTTGTCTTTTAAGAACCTGATGAGATTTTCCATCGTGGCAATTTACAGTCATGCATTTGGAGACTCAGAGTCAATACAACTTTTCCATTTACTGTTGGAGTTGTGCCTGTCTTCAAACAGTTCTTTGCTAATTTTTGTGCGGATCTCAGAACTTGTTAACAGCGCCTTTATCTGATTCAGTCTGGGTAACAGGGCCTGCGTTTCTCTGCGTAAAGCTTCCTTTACTAAGTCTGCTTCATGGCTCTTTCCTAGAGGAAAACAACAATATAATACATTTTATAACAACTAATGTGATTTAGAATCATTAATGCACAGAGATAAAGAGATCATATCTGGCATGGACAGTAGTAAGTGCTCAGTGTTTCACCCATACTGATTTTTTATAAAAAGGTATTTCATCAAAAAATATAATTTACATCAACAAATGCTACCAAAATGTAAAGAACAGTACAGCATCACATTTAAGGGAAACTCCTGTCTCATTACATACTGTGTAATAGTATCTGCGATGAGTATCTGTAGTGGTAATTTTTAGCTTGGTATTGACTGCTGTTGACTAGGAAACAGCACGTGCTCTCACACAGAGCAAGCAGCCCTGCAGCGCTGCCAAACCCTCGGGCGCAGGGCATCACTTCCACTTATGGCAAGACCTCATCCACAGCCATCCACGACAATCCAAATGACAAGTGCAAAATGTTCAGTTTCTCTTCAAAAGCAAGGAAAGGACTCTTGGTATCAAGAGCAAGTGAAGACTGGAGCTGCCTGCTTCACCACTCTTGTCTTTTTGCCACCGTCCATCCCTCCTGGCATTCGACAGATTTTCAGCAGTGCAAACACTTATTAAACCAGTAGACAGTGTCCTTCAATTCAGAACAAACTTTTGATAAGAGACTCACAAAGCAGAGTGCCTGACACCCAGCACCACTTTACAAACTTCAGCAGGGAGCGGAACACGGTTTTGTGGTTATTCTTGGTGGGATATTTGCTCCCAGGCTTTTTGCACAGTGCTCACTTGCTGTTATCATTGTCACTCTCATTCTTGCTGCCGCTCTCTGCTTCCTCAGTTTTTGCAGGGCTCCCATCAGTCTGTCTGCTTTTGTTTTGTGTTTCCTCTAAATACTGCTGCACAGCCTTCAGCACCGCGTTCTCCACCAGCCTTTTGCTGAGGCTCACCAGCTCCGCATCGTCTGGCTCTGCTGCTTGTTTTTCACCTATGCGTCACAACAGACAAGAGAAGGAATTCATTGCCATGCAAAGACAGTAGCTGTGATTGTATCAGGAGCCTCTGACTTGAGCTGGGTTCTAAGTTATTAGCTGCCTCTTCCTGATTGTAAAAAGTAATTTTATCCCCGCCTCAAGCTCCAAACCAAAAGTGTTCCATGAAGATGTGTACAGTGTGTTAGATCAAAGATATTTCACTGCTCATGTCTCTTATAACACTTCAGCAGAAGCCACTGGCTAACATTATAAGGCATCCTTCAGCTTAGAAAAGTGTGGAAATTTAATTTTTTCTGGTCAACCATCACGTGTGACAGCTGAGAAAAGATCACAGAATCACAGAATATTCTGAGTTGGAAGGGGCCCATAAGGAAAATCAAATCCAACTCTTAAGCAAATGGCCCTTAAGGGAATCAAACTTGCAACCTTGGCATTATCAGCCCCATGCTCTGATCAACTGAGCTGATCTCAGGGGCAAATATAGCATAAGGCATCTTTACACTTTAGCTGCATTCCTAAATTTAGGTGCCACCATTTTGTGATTTTGCTTAATAAATCTAAAATTTATTCATTGCTTGTAATTCAGGAGTTTCTCATGGGAAAAATTACTAAAACACTCAAAGCACAGGTTACAAATATTTTTCTAAAAAAAGCATAAAGCTTAGAAAAACTATGTAGTCCCTCCCTGCCTCTCTTCTGTCTTCTATCTTAAAACTCTAACATCAAAGGATTGCAAGTTCCAGCAGTCCAATCTTAACTATCTTCTGATAAAAATAAGAAGCTGACATTTCCCTGTTCTGCTAAAACTTCATATGAATAACATATAGAACAAAGCAACTGCATACATAGTGAGGATTCTCATACATCATTACATGTAATTTGAAATATTACTTTTCCATGAAAGGTTTTTTTAATAAACTATAAACCCCACTGCAGAATCCTCCTTTTACAAATAATTTGTTCCAGGAAAAGCAAATTTTATTGTCAAATTCTCATTGGTCATGCCATTTGCTATTTCACAGTCTCCTGCACTAGGTAAATAACTGTTTCCCTCCATCTATATTTAAAGGTCATACATTTCATGTCCTCTTCTGGCGTTTGCATTCTGCAACCAGTAATAAGAGGCTGCTCAGTCACACGCATCTGGTGAAAGAGATATTATTGTATGCTCTCAGCACAAAGCTCTGTACTGTTCAATTACCTAAATTTGTCATTTTTCATACATGTAAATTTATTAAAGTTTGCCAACACATTTAGATAATAGTTATGAAAGACTTTTATTAGTCTTCCTAGAGTACTGCACAACCCAGGAGTGATTTCACTGATAAAGCATAATTCATATGGGGATTCAAGGAGGAGAGAGAGAAGCAAACAAAACTCTTCATATGCAGAGGTAGTGCCTCTGTTAGCTGTTAATCTGATCATTCTGCTCTGGAACAGCAACTCTTCCAGTTCTGGGCCTCCACGGCACTGTTAGTACAGGCAAGGAAGAACTGTGCTCTCCCCATGAAGAATCATCAGACTACCTCTTAGTAGTCTTTTTTTACATTCTTTTACATTCTGCATTCCTTTACATTTTGGAGAAAGTGTAGATAAATATTCTAAAGATATTACAAAGAATATCTAGGGGGACAGTTTTGATTAAAACCAAATATAAGAATATTTTATAATAATGTATTATAAACATGTAAATATAAGAATACATTATATAATATTATATAATAAAAGGAGAAATATTTTAGGCTACCATGCATGAGAGGCAGAGGCACTATTCCCAAAACTAAACAACTACATACTCCACATTCTCTGACTCACTGCTTACCATATCTCTCTGCTATCTCTAAATCCTCTGTCTAATCCTTTGACTTACAGGAAGGAGGGACTTAATTCAGATTCTTCTCTCTTAGGGCACCCAAGGTATTTATGAGCAGCATCTCCTCACAGCTTTTTTGAATCGATCCCACACACTTCTTTGAATGAAGCTCTTTGATTACTGATTTCCTTTGCTCTTAGTAATGATGCTCAAATATGTTTTGGTTCCCCTGGTCTATTTAGTTCCTAGAAAAAATAATTAAAATAATTAATGATTATTTAAAATAAAACTGGTTTTCAGTTGCAGAGTTTCTTGTTTTTCAGAATTGCTCGTGGGTCATGGAAATCATTACTCACACAGTGCTAATGATCTATCCATGCAACTCAGAGCAAAATCAATGGGATATATGGTGCTCAGCCACACTCACACTTGACCCTGTAGTGCTTAATATGCAGAATATGACTAATCAGTCACAGAGGCCTCCAGATACCACACAACAGTAGTGATTATATTTACTCACAAAGTAATTTTAGTTGTAATACATCATGTATTATGGTCTAAAAAAGGCCAGAGCTCTTCTCCCATGATTACTTTCTGCAGAACAGTTCTCATTTGCAGATATATGTATAAAATCCATATAGCTACTATTGTGTTTATTATTTCAAAATAAGCAGGTAGCTCAATTATAAGTACTTTCTTAAGTATGAAAAATGTCAGATTGCTTAAATAAGCCTTTAAAAGTCCAGTTTATATAGCTACAGAAGAATGTGTTTGTGGTTTTCTGTTTGTGTATTTTTAACATTTTGAGATATTCATGCCTCATCAAAAGTCTGGGGTGAAGACTGTAGCACCTCCTAAGAGAGCTCTGCACTCCCACTGGAATGACATCTGACTGACATGTGAATGCAAATGCATGCACTTCCTTGCATGGAGACTGTGCTTGGATTTATCTGTGTAGACACCTTGGTGCACAGGCACATGGGCCTGTATGAATCCCTGATGCTCTGTTTCTATTCTCATACTCCCAAAATAGCAGTGCTGGGAGTGTCTGCAATGCCAGGGTTGGCTGGCAAGGTAGCTGGGTACCATTGCATCATTCCTATTCATGACTGTTGTTAAAATGAAACTGGTCATGTAATAAAAATGAGTATTGATCATCTGTATCTACCTGACAATTTAACACACATCTGTCCTGTTTACATCTCTCCTTCCATACTGCAGCTGCTGCTTACCTGCTTCTTTAATGAATACAATTCCTCTGCAGCAGGCAAATGCTTCTTTGAATGGACTAACATTATGTGAATTATTGGAATGTCTGTAGAAGTTATTGCACATATGAATGCTTTAGATTCAAAAGGGAGGTTTAAAAATTCACACTTGCTTTGTTTGTAATCTCTGTTCTGAAAATGGAACAGATATACCACAGCACTGTATTTGCAATATTGTGACACTATTTTATTTCTGTGCCTGTGAATAAAAAATTTCCACTTTCTCCTCAGTGTTGCTCAGAATAAAAAATGAAAAAACCTTTCATTTTGTTTATCCCAGAATTCTCTTCTATAAGTTTCAAAATATGAAAACCAATTCATACTCTGTAAATGCACCTCAATGCATTCATGCTGAGCAGTGTTTTTTATTACTAAAACTGAAGCGTACCAGTTGTCCTGAAATGACCATAATTTTTTACAAAGGGAACTATCAGCTCCACAGAATTATTCAAAAGAGGCTTTATGATCCTACATCCTGCTAGCAGTTATGGACACAAACCAGATGCCTGCAACCACAGCCAAGTTTGGGTTCAAATTCACTGCTGTATCTTTCTACTGGACTAGATTTACTTTCCAAGTTTATACCCCCCTACACATTACAGGATTGTGAGCTGAATTTTGAAATACTGTATTGTAACAAATCAGATATTATGATCCAGGTACAGCATTTTCATGGCCCTGACACAGCCTGTTTAGAGTGTAGATATCTCAGATTTGGAGAGGAAGGACAGTTTGAATCCCTCTATTGTTCATATGATTAGCCCATGGATGGTGATTTTTTTGTAAGAGATTTAGCTGAATGAAGCAACAGGGGATTCCTTCTATAGGAAAAGCCAGTTTTGCAACCTTTTAACAGCAATGCTTCCCTCATGGCCTCAATACACCGGGCTTTATATTTCCTTCCAACAACTTTTCTTGGCAACAAAACACTGACAACATGGGGAACATTCTAAATGAGACCCTCAGTATTTTGAATAGGTGATCCAGACCAGCTGAGAAATTTGTACTCTGGTGGCAGAGGTTCTGCTCTCCAGCCTGGGGAGGGCTGTGGTAACAGACATGCCTCCATCTACCTTTTGGGTTAGTCTAATAATAATTTCTAATACTGTTTTTACAAACTATGAACACAAATATAAACATGTGTCCATATCTAATATAAACAGTAAGCACAGACAGGAAAGTCACAACTCTGGACACTTCCTTATTAATTAAGAAGGACTTGCAGGAAAAGTCTCTTAACTGTTCACTTAAGAAATTGGCACAAATAAGGCACTGGGAGGAAGGGTGAAATTATAATCTCATTATGACATGAAGGTGATGACATTTCTGTTGCTGGATGTTCCCACCTGATGTGGGAACATCACAAGCAAACTTCTTTAGGTTTACAGATATTGCTCTGTAATACAGGACTGTCTTACAAGGCAATACCAATCTGTCCCTCCGGCTGAATACACGGTTTCTACTTTGCTGGAAAGGTTTTTTTATTTAATTTGGCACACCATGGAATAAGACTGATAAAGTTGGGAATTTCTGATAAAGAGGAAATTAAGGGTGTTGCAGCTATTCAGGGAAAGTGGTGCTCTTGCCAGAATCAGTAATGACAGCAGGAGTACCCGCAGGACCCTTGGAGCTGCAGACTTGGAAAACATGGCAAAAGTTTGTTTTGTTTCACACAAATCCCTATGAAGCTCTGGTATAAATTTCCTGAGCACCTGTAAATGAAGAAAGAGAATGTAATCTGAGAAACTTACTCATCCCTCTGCAAGCACTGAGGGATGTGATGGCACAGGCAAGAGCCTCCAGAACAAGCAAGATTAAAAAAGTTATGTAAGACTCTAGTCCTGGCATACAGGGAGTTCTGTTAAATATCTTGAGTTTATTTTTCTATTAAAAGAGACCTGTTAGCAGAGAAATTCCCCAACTCCTTTAATGTAGTTTAATACTTAAATTGAACTAATTTAAAAGAAGTCTAGTGCAAGAGCCAGGAAAGATAATAAAGTGCCTAAAAAAACCAAGATGGCTTAAAAAGCTGTGAGTTTTACTCCATTTTTTGCACCAACACTCCAGTAGAGAAAACAGGCCAAGTTACAGAAGTGGTTTTACATAGCCACAGTAACATCCAACGTACAAGATGGCAATGGGAGAACCAAAGGATTGAGGCAGATTGTGAGACAAACATCCAGGCAACATTATTCACTCCCCCTCACCATTCACAGTGCTGCCCAGTGTCAGTAGCTCCCAGGAACAGGGAATAGGGCGGCCTGGGTCAGCAGACTGATCGAGAGGAGCAGAACAGTTACTCTGCCCTCTAAGATGGTGCCAAGGGGGAAGCCTCCTACTGTTTTCAGAGCCTAATAGAGAGATCAGGCTTCACAGTTTTCCCAGGGAAAAGCTGAATTCTGGAACAGGACAGACACATCAGTCCCTTGCCTTCATTAGTCCTCCAGAAATAATACTGAGAATGTAACACACTATGGGTGACAGCATAGGTGGCTTCCCCATCAACCTCGGTCACCAGTGACCACAGACAGAGCTGGATAGTCCTGAAGGCAGAAAATCACCCTGCTAGATCACCAGACTGAGGGAGGTGTAGGCCCAAAAAACACAGCAGCTAACCAAAAGGTATATACAGAGATTTTAATTGCCACAGTCTGAATATTTTACCAAAATCTTCAAGTCCCTGCTAATGGACCTGTCAACCATGAAAAACAAATGTTTACTCACAAGAGTGGCAAGGCAAGTAATTTAATAAACCTCTTGTTATGGTTTCCTTATCCTTCCAACAGTCTATGGGAACTTCAGTTTCACATCTTTAGGATTCATTTGTTACTATACAGCTTCCAAAGGGATGCTATTTTGGCTGCCACTTTTCCATGCTACTGTCAAGTATACTAAAAAAAGCAATCTTTTTTGGACTAAGACAGGTTGTTAAACGAGTGTTAATAAGTGAATCTTAACAAGCTGAACTTGCGTTGTTGTTCCTCCTGAGCTCAGTAAGAGACTCCATACAAACTCATGTTATCACAGTCTCTCACATAGTACATCTCTTTCCCTAGGGAAAGCAATTATGAATATACTTTGTATGGACAGAAAAGTCAAATTTTAATCAACGTGCATTTTCATTTAATTATTTCAGTTGCAGTAACATGAGTTGTGAAACACAGCTGCATACTGTTTGAACTGCAAAAGGAGGATGAAATCTTGCAAAAAAAAAGATATAATTGCAATTCAAGAGTATGTCCAATAGTGTCCATAAAATACTGCAATAATTTTAATTTGATTTAATAATTTTAAATCCTGTAGAATTTTAATGAAAAAAGGGTCATTTGCAAGGTGCTTTCAACATCTCAGTAACCAAACTTAATTAGATTCTGAATCCAATGGAAGAAGGTTAGAGTTCCCTCTCTCAGTACGAGCACCTTACATAGGTTTGAACTGGTAGCATAACTGTATTCAAAGGCAGACAAAACAGATGGGTCTAATAATTTTCCCCCAGAATCTTCCTATTGAAGGAACTGAACCCGCTTCATAAGCTTCTTAAGCAATACATGAAGTTATGTATTTTTGAATGCATGAGAAATATTGTTGCTGTCTTTTCCTTTCATGTCTACAGAATCTGACCAAATTTGCTAACAGCTTTGGAAGAGATAACAAGACACCCTTAAAACAATTTCAATTGCATTTAAAAACACCCCCTAGTATTAAGTACTTATCATGGCCTTTCCTATCTGAATCCTCTTTTATCTATCACAGGTTTTTGCCTTAAATAATGGCAATTATTATAAATTACTAAATAATTTAGTTTTGTTCCTTCTTCCCGCCCTTTTGTTTGCCACTTAACTTCAACTTTAAATATGGTGTTTTTTTTAAGGCTGGAATTTGTAATCAGCTTTTAATCTGGTATTGTGAGATGTAGCTGTATAAATGTTCACTGCTCTACCACACAAAGGTTTGTAAACACGAAGCTTACTTTTGATACTTGGAGACTACTAGTACATAGAAGTTCAGACCTCTCTTTAAATGTCCTGGCATGGAACCTGTAAAACCACTGTTTGGGATCTTCTTCAGGACAAGCTCTTCCTCAACTTTTATTGCTCTCTAAAAGTCAAAAAAATACCCACTTGCAAGAACACTGAATCACAGAATGATTTGGTTTGGAAGGGACTTTAAAACTCATTTAGTCCTGCCCCCACTGCTTGGCACAGGGACAGCTTTCACTAGACCAGGTTGCTCAGGGCCCCCATCCAACTCAGCGTTGAACACTTCCAGTGATTTGGCATCCACAACTTCCCTGGACTCACCACCCTCTTTCAGTTTAAAGCCATTTGTCCTATCACCACACGACCTTGTAGAAAGTCCCTCTTGATTTCCAAAGAAAAATATTCCAAAGACAAGATAAGCAACAAATTCAGGCATGTGTTTGGTCATAATAAATTGCTCTGTGCCATGGGAGTTTTGGTGACCTCAGACATGAAATGAGAACAGCTATAGAAGAGTTAAGAATGCTGAAGATATGACTACAGCTCATTTTATCTAAGTCACAGAAATTTTATAATTGTTGCTAGAGGATTGTGGAACAAAATCTGCGTATTTAAAAAATCCTGAAACATTACCATGCCATAAAACTAAATTTAATGTTATCAATCCTTCACATAAAAAAAACAGATTTTATAATCTAGGGCAAGAAAGAATTGAAAGACTGTGAGAGGACAGTACTAATTTTTTCCCCATCCTATGTTCTTTATGAGTAGAGCAAATAACCTCATTTGCTGAACAAGCACCTAATAATCAAAATTAACATTATTCTTGAGTCTGCTTCACCATTAAAAATCAAGAATAATTGAGTCTTAATTACTGTTTTTAAACCACTGGGCCTTACTTCCATATACTTCCTATGCTAAATATCAAACAGTTATAAAAGCATTTTCTTTTTGAAACAACATAAAACTCATTTAAAAACCCATTTCCCTACCTAATAGCAACACTTCTTTAATGAGAGTGAATCCCTACAGCTTTCATACTGCATTCTAGCAAAATAATAACTCCCCCTCCCTTTCTTCCCCCATGTTTCTACTTCCTCAAACTCGGTGAGTCAAAGACTGTCCTAGCAACACTTCACTGAAATCAATCCAGTAAAATATGTCTGCTATGCCAAAAACTGAACTAATCATCACAATTTTTACCAATTTACTCCGTACCATAATGGATTGCTCATTACCATGCCTTAAAACTGATGGTTGTCATCTCTTTACACTACTTTTCCATTCGCAAATTTTCTCTCTACCTACACACTATACAGAGTTCCACACCTTCTTCTTTAGCATCCCAATAATTCTAAATCTGTCCCATAACATCAGTAGAAAACTGCTTATTTATGCCAACTGGTCTTTTGGGCCTTTATTTCTATCAGGCTAAACAGTTCTGACTTGGAGTTTCATGTATTTTCTTTGTATTCTTATTTTAAAGCAGTATCATTCTCAGTTTTTCCTCAGTTCAAGAGTAAAATAATAAAGAGTAGATATTCACGCCATAAACAGATTTTGCATTTCTTTTCACTCTACTCAGAACCAACTGTGTGGTTTAAAGCTGGTACTTCAGTTTGCTTTGCCTTTTTGTGTTTTCCATACAAAAAAGTTCTCCCATTTCTTTATCTGGCAAGAGGGGCCAAGAAACGCTTGTTAAGGATGAGGAAAAAGAAAGAAAAGGGCAATGGCTCTCCTCAAGACCAGATTATGTCATTCATGATTTTGAGAGTTCCTGCGACAGGAAAGCACATACAACAGTTGCTCAGCACAATGCAATGTGGTTTGAACTCCAAGAATGCAGGTGTAGCTATGCTCTGAGGGTTACCATGTGGGGCATCAGAAGCAGTAACCTATTTTGAGAACTGGCCTGTCCTCACAGTCTCGGTGCAGCAGTGACTCCATGATCCCGGCTGTATTTCAGATTAATTGAAGCAGAGAACACATGTGCAAATTATTAACAGGGCACACAGCTGGGGCTCAACATAAATTGACATTTATGTCATTAAAACAGAGGATCAACTGTGCTTCAAAATAAAAAAAACACTACAGAAAATTTAATTTTAACAGAAAAAGCTAAACCTTGACTCTTAGAAGGGATCTCAGTCCCTAGAACTCACCTCATCATAGGTTACAGTTTGTAGAACTGCAAGAGTAAACTCATCATTTTTTGCTGGAAAGACCTCTCACATTGTATTAATGAGGTGTATGTGAAAAGCAAAAGAGCATGTGAGAGAGAAAGAAAGGAAAACCTTTTTGACTGCATTAGGCTATACTAATTTTTAAGGATTTTTAAGACAGAAAAAAATGTACATTTGCTGATTGTACTCGGCCACAGTAAGTGATAGAGAAAACATGTCTGAGTCTTAATATGTTTTTGTTCAATCCTTGTGCTTTGTAATAAAATGAAAGATTGAACAAAATATCATTTAAAAATTATTGCTAAATTTTTGCTAAAGATCATCTAGTTGTAACCCTTCTGCCATGGGCAGGGACATCATTGCCAACTTGAAAATCATATACTCCCAATATACTCCAAATTCATCTAAATCCCAATCTCTTCTGCCAGTTTTCCGCTTTAGCTTATGGAAATAGGACCATTCAAATTTTAGGAATAGCAAAATGATATGGCATAAAACATTATTAAACCTTCAGTATGTTGAACAGGTATAAGTATGCCTTACCATGATCGTTTTCAAGTTATCTTATTTTCCACTGTGCCTATAATTTCACAAATAATAACAGACCAATGTCATCTAAAGGACAATCCCTCAGTCAACCAAGGACCTGTTGTTTGTCTTGCCTTCTTTGTTTGTCTGCCTTAATCTCAAAATCTTGGTCACAACATTGCAAAACGTAGGCTCTCCTCAGCCCAGCATCTGTCACTGACAGGAAGCTTTCCCTGAAATATATACAAAATGTTCTCTCTTGTTCTTATTTCATATGATGCAATAGAAGTAATCCCATGCTATCCTAACAGTTGCTTAATTGTATTAACCAGTTCCTCCTCCTGCCTTTTGGTTTTGTAGCTTCTTTTTTCCCCCAAAAACAAGCTAGCTCCTGCTCTTAGAGCTCCCTAAGATGCAGCTCTGCAGCTCCTCAGGCATTTTCTGAAGCACAGCCTGGACTCCTACTTCACTTTTTGAGCATTGTATTCTTTTGGAAACACAGTACTTCCTCCAAACATCTACTTCCTCTGCTCCATGAGCTTCTTGAGCTTCTAGGACAAAAGTTACACTGATCTTTCCAGGGCAGACTTAGCTAGCACTGCATGCATGCCATTTCTGCTAAAAGGTTATAGGTCTAGTGGCACACGACCTTGTTGGAGGGGAAAAGGAGAGATTTTGGGGATTGTTTATTCCATCCCAGAAGTGAACCTTTTCCACAGATGAGATCTGTTTTCACCCCTTTTTGAAAGAGGACTGAGTACAGCCTCCTGATCATTGCAGGTCAGTATAGAAATGTTAAAATGGAGTCTGATTATTAGTCCATATTCGAGTTTCTAGAGACCTTTAATGAAACAAAATAACTAATTTTCTCTTTCTTAATTATATGGCATCTTTAACGGAGGCTGTGCAGACCAATTTTGTAATTTTAAAAGAAAATTTAATTTTTTAATGGTTTCTTGAAACGAAGTTAGAACATGCCTGCCTGCTTCCAGGAATACAACTCCCCATTTGCAAACAAAGCACTCAATTACCTAGCATTAAGCATCACAAATCAGACAGTACAAAGAGGAAAAATACATTTAAAATATGAGCATAGGAAGGAGTAGGCAACTACCACATTTTGGCTGTATAACAAACACTTTCCCACTCTCAAGTGTGGCTATTCTATTTCTGTGATAGATGTTTTATCCATATGCTACAATTTCTACACTGTGAGCGGCTCCACTCTAAGCTTATAGGGATTAGGTTACATTAGGACTTGTCATATATTAAGACAATAGGTTGACACAAATGAGTTTTTAAACTGAAGGGGTAGCTGTTCACATATACTAACAGAGAATGGTATTTCATTTTTAGCATATTGCACTTTCTATTTGGCTGTAATATGTATTTTGCTTATGGATCATTTTCAAGCAGAGAAGGAAAATTCAGTTTGGGTTCTATGCTGACATTAGATAAACACCTGTTCTCACAGTACCATGAAAAGCATCTCTGAAACCTGGTGTTTCATGCAGAGGAACCTGCCTATGTTTACACAGGTGAGCTCTACAATGCCAGTACTTGTTTGCTTTAAAGCCAGTTAGCACAAAGCAACTCAGTCCATCCCATCCAGCCCTGTAAGCCTCTGAAACGCTGCGGCTGTATTCAAACTGCCTTCTGGGAAAGGAGTTGGGCTGGTGCTAACTCCTAACCAGTGCCCAGGAGCTTCTGCAGCATGTTTGCCAGGCCCAGAACTACGCCAGGGTGATGGCACAGGCGAGGCAGTCCCAGTGCCCAGGTGCAGCCCTAGACACCCCAGCGCACTGGAGACCAAGGCACCCAGAGCAGCCACAGAGCTGGGCTGTGCCTGTAGGTAGCAAAGCTAAGAAGCACATTGAGCCAAATTCTGCATTTGTGGAACAGTTACTTCTGTGGATTTCTCCTGGCAGAGATTTTGAATTGTAACTCCAAAGCAGCCCAGAGCAAATGAAAACAGGAGGATGAACTAGAACAGTTTCAGAGAGTAATGCAGTAGTAGCTAGAGTAGCACACGTGCCAGAGGACAGGATTTGGCTCCTGACTCCAGTAAAGGTGTGGGAACAACAGAATTTACATTTCCTCTTTTACTACAATGAAATCTGACTGCTGTAGTTCTGATTTAACCTGCAGAAGTAAGGAAATGGAAAGGCAAAATTCATAACTCTAAACATTCAGACCTTCTAATGCTTTTTATTTTTCAGGGCAGGCCTTACAGCACTTCAGAAAACCATGCTGCTCCTTCTGCTGTTTGGTGTGTAAAGAGTGGCACAATTTGTATAGTGAATAGAGAGAGGCACTGTGCCACAGTACACACAAATCTCAGGAAACCGTGACAAGAGTGTGCAACAATGAATGAGAGAAATAGTACTGAGAGGACTCCCATAATAAAGAATAAGGTATTTGGATATTGTTCACTGGGAATACAGGGCAGCTTTTAATATTATCTGATAGCAATGACCTGTAATTTACCCTCTGAAATTCAAAAAAAACATAATGCTGTAGCCTTTGCCTTATTCAAATATATCTAGAGTAATGCAAACAAGACTTCCTCTGAGAACCCAGACTTCCTTTTGCTGTGGCAATGGTGTTACTAAGATAATCTTTAAATCATTTTACAGATTAAAGGAATATCTCATATCTAGATGTATATGAAGTGGATATCAAACATAATCTCCACTAATGAGCAATAATGTTTAACCTGCAGACTTATAGAAGTATGAGAAATCCGTTGCACTTTCTCTTCCTAAGTGGAACATCTGCAGGAACATCAGGTAAATATGACATGTTTATGTATGTTTACTTTTTCTTTTGGCCTTTATTTTCCCTTTAAAACCCAGAAAGAATATGAGCTGGCAGCAGACACACTGCTTGGAAAAACTAGTGTAAATGCAGATTTAAAAGTGATCTTATTTTCTTTCCAGGCTCACTTTTCTCTTGAAGAAGTCGTGTTGGAAGTCTCCTGCAAGAGCCAAGGGAGCAGACCACCAGTCAGATTTTTAATGCTCAGGGCTGCACAAACAGCATTTTACCCAGGCTGCTTCCCTTGCTATGCATGTACTTAGAAAGAGGATTCCAGATGGAGTTGGCAATTTGTTGGCTTGCCATCCGAACCAATCTTTCTGGTACTATTTATAGAAGGTCTGCTTGTAAATGGGCTGGCTGATATTCTCATCCATCTTACTGCAGCTCTGGACTCCAGGGGCTGCCAGTGGACTGTCACAGCCACGACACTTGGCAGGCCAGGTCCTTGGTTGGTATAAATCAGCACTATTCCTGCTTACTGCTGCTAAGGGTTTCACTTGACATTTTCAGTATCGCTTGATTCATGCCCCAGTTAATCTGTTTCCCTTTCATGGTTTTACTTGCATGTTTAGCAAAAATCCTGAAACACTGTTAGCTTGTTTCTAATTGAAGATTCCAACTGAAACATCCTTTCAGGTAGCTTTCAAGCATTGCAGTAGTAAATGGTATATTATTATTGACATCATTATTTTTAATTAATGTAAAAAACATTAAAATTAAAAATTCAGTTTCTAGATATTGGAAATTTTTCTCAGATTTTACCACTACCAGAAAAATTAACTGCGTAATTACTTTTATTATGCAGAAATAAATTTTGTATTTTGCAAAATTTGTTGCAAAAGCGACATGTATTCTTGTTTATGTTATATTGCAAACTGATAGACAATAGTTAACTGTCAGTTAGTACCCATTTATAATGAATGAAAAGCAATTAATCATTACAGTATATTTTAAAAGAGTTACTAATTTCTGTTCAAGCATTTTGTCTAACTTTATGCTGGAGATTTACAAAACAAACTAATTGCATTTGAAAGATCTAGCCCCATGAGAAATAGCACTCACTATTCTTTGGTCTGTTTGGCTGTTTGAACCAAAAAGCAGCACAGTTCGGAATTTTAAATGCAATTTTCAGCTGTAATCTGCCACTGCATCTGGTGGCCCACAGTTATGCTCACAGCTATTTGAGTGTGATTGCAGGAGAATATGCTCATATTCCAGATCATCATAAAGCTTCTTTTTTCCATCTGCCATTGGAGTGTTTGGATATATTTTTGGGCCTCTTTTTCCCTGCTTACATGGCAAGGAATTTACCTATGGTGGATGGAATTTTAACTGATATCTATATAATCTAAGAAATACAGGACTCAATTCTGCATCTACTGAAGCTTCCTGTCTCCCCAAACGTTTGTCAATCAATTTAACTGATGCAGCATCAGCATGCTAAGTAAGGAATTTAAGAAAATACTACCGTTCCTTTGTAATCTGCTGGGTTTTTTCATGTGTTTTTTTGAATGAAATACTTTCCAGAAACAATGAACAAAATGTCTGGCTAATGTCGTGGTTAGAAACTTCTCCACATAAGCAATGTTCCAGTGCATTACTTCTCTACATAGGTTGTCTGACCTTGTAGCCAAGTGTACTAAAATGTTATTTGGCCATGAATTTTAAAACAGAGAGCAAAATCAAGAAAACAAATCTCAGAAATAATTAATTGCATCAATGTGCAGTAAAATAAACATTTTAAGGAAGGTCACTCTGCTTGACAGAGGATTATTTTTTCTTTCCTTTACAGTACCACACATATAACAGCAGCAATATTGCATGGTACTCATCATCACCTCTTACTGTGTTTTATTTCCACTCAGAGAGCTGCATAACCATAGTATAACTAATGCATTCTTCTCAACCACAAGTCCCTCAATCAGCAGTCTCTGTCAGCCTGACAAGCGTGCTGACTAGTTCCAGCAGCGGTGACCTTTGTATGGACTCCCTGGGATCACAGGCTCACTTCCCATATCTGCAAAGAAGCCTTCAGCTGTAAACAAAACCGTTTTAATGTTGTCTCTCCTCTTCATTCAATGAGAAGTCCCAAAACAGAATTCTCCACTGCAGTACTAACAGGACTAAACGGTGATTACCTAAAAAATCCACAGATGGCTCAAACAGTGCCCTTCACAGCAGAAAAACTTCCACCAGTTTTTAAATTTTCTTTCATGTCTCTTAACATTTCCAGACTAGCATTAACTAACAATCATTTCTTTGTCAATAAACTCATTTCTGAATTACAGTTTTGCAGATCAGAAGAGGATGAGAAAGCACACAAATATGAAGATAACCTTCTTGTGAAACATAAGCATGATAAATGCTACAGGACCTTGGAAGTTGGCCAACCAGTAAGAAGTACAGGACTTTACCTTGCAGAGCAGCGGCCATATGAGGCAATACAGCTGGGAGGGGTGGCAGAAGGGAGATACAGAGTCCATACCATTCTCAGAGCTCTGCCCTTCCAACTGTTTTTGCTGCAATTTTTGAAAAGCACTTGGCTACAACCAGGCAGGTCTTCCTTGTTTTCTCTATCTGAATCCAGGGTAGGTACAGAGACACAATTTCATTGTCCTGAGACTGCTACACTTAGCAGGAAGGCTGACCCATTTGATATCTACAAATTTAATATTTCATCCACATGTACCAATGGCTCAATCTGCACAGAGGCAGAGCTTATTACTTTAAACATAGTAAAAACCCTTTCATTATACCAAGGGAGCAGTATACTCTGTTGAGAAGACATCATAATCAGCTCTTCTGGTCTATGTCTCCTCTAACTCCACTCTGCTAGTTCTCTCCACATACATCAAAAGCTTCAGCTCCTTGCCACTCCATCATGGTCTACTGGCAGTAGGAAGCATCTCCATGTGTACACATGTTCACCAGGTATCAAAGCTGCTCAGCACTTTGCAATACTGAGCCTGTGTATTTCTCTTGTGTATTACTCTTCACTAGATCCCTTCACACAATGGAAGAAGCTACTGTGACTATGTGACCCTTCCCATCAGCTGCCCCAGGGTTTTTGATAATTACTTAATTCACTTAAAATTACCCAGGTTAGTCAGCTAATGATGGAGAAACATTTAACCTCACTGGGGTGTTTTTGCCTTTATTAAAGGAGTGCTCACATAAAACCTGCTCTGCTGTGGATCAGTCTACACAGCACAGATCACCAGTGCACAGTGCACACAAGCAGGGATGGTGGCAGCAATGATTCTATAGGATCTGCAACTTCTTCTGCCAGCACTCTTTAATCTCTAGAAGGGCATAGGGTTTTATGGTCACAGAACCATTATTGTTTTGCTTATCTTTGTTTCTATCAACATTTATCTGTAAGGAGTCAGGTTAACCAGTATTGCATGTTAACACATATTTCTTGCAAGAACTCACTATGAAAGATGGCAGCTTGTAGAAACCTCCCAAAAACTACAAGCAGGTTTATAAAAAAGTGTGGCCAGTTTTCACCTTGGTAGTTTTATCCAAAGATCACACAACTCTCCCATCAGGGTAAGGAGGACTGAGATTATACTGAGGGTGAAAGCGAAAAACAGTTACATTATGTATATCCTCCTCTGCCAGTCATTAAACTGATATAAAAGATACCCTCTTCCAATATGTTTGGGACCTAGTAACAGTTCCAGAGGTACTGACAGTAAAGTGATAGCAGCATGTGAATGGAAGACAGAGCACTTAGTCTCAATGTAGAAAATAAATACAATTTCAATAACATAGGAGGAATATTCTGCACAATATGATCAGTCACCTGATAGCCAAAAAGATATTTATTATTTCCACCTATGTAGAGTGATACTTTGGCAATTAAGCTGAAGGTAAGATAGCCCCTGAACACTTAAGCTAATGGAAAGTCTAGATACAACACACAATATAGGAAAGTGCCCACAAAAACATGCTAGATGGAAGCTGAAAGGAGATCAACCAGACATTTTCTCCCACTGGCTCCCACTGGCATCAGTGCAAGACAAGAAACAGTGCACATAAAAAGAATAGCTGCTTGGTTACCTGGGCAGATCTCATCTTGCTACACAGACACAATTCACTGAAGACTGGTTTTCTGCTGACATACTTTTTATGAAAAAGTGATCGTTAAGTTCATTAAAGGTCCAACTCCATCAACATGGAGCCAATTTTAGTGACCTCATCTCCATTTTGAAGTCTCTCATCAGGATCTTCTTTTTCTTTCTCATCCTCTCTTACTGAGATCAAGGGAAGTGTTGATACCTGTTCCATCTAGCTAATTCTGGTCTTATGCTTGCTACAGCTGAATTGAAATCTCTTCCTATCTTCTCATGAGTTATTCTTCAAGACCTTTACTACAAACAGGTTTAGTTAAAACTTTTCCTGAAGCTTCTCAGCATAGTGTAGTTATGGATCACTATGGCCAATATCACTCCAAATAAGGTCTTCAGCCCCAGATACATCCTCATTTCATACATAAGTGTATATAATATAAAGGTTAGTCTTTCAGAGGAATTTACAATGTTCAGTATTTTAGAAAAGCTACAAATTAACCTCAACATTTTTGGATTATGAACCACAGAACTCCCTGACTTTGCTCATGTTTCCTTTCAGGAAAAGAAGCAGTTCTGTCATATCCCTAAATAAATTATATAATAAACACTTCTGCTTTTTCCCACCATCAGTAACATAACTTAATCACAAGGCAATCACATTTGACTTGATCCATCTCCAGAATCTCCAGTTGTAATTTATTTTACACAAAACATCCTGTCAGGAAGGTGGATGAGAGCCCAACTTTAGCAGTGTGATAGATCACAGAGCGAGACAGTCTGCTGCATACTTGTGAAATAGTAAAACGTAGCCTATTTAAAAAAAAAATACAATTCTATGTATCAAAATTCCTTATACCCAAATAAAAATGGGTATGAAAATTAAATTCAATAATTTAGTATCTTTCCACAGACCATATATGATGGTAGGATTTAAATTTGGGCTTATATATGTTTGTATCAAACATAAAGGGAGAAAAAAAAATATTGAATTCCACTTTTCAATTAAAGTCAAATGCTACCTAAAATTACTATAGATCAGACACAGAAGAAAATTCAGCAATATGCGTTCATATCATCTAGGACTATTTTCTAAATGCAGTTATCAATTAAAAAAACCCAACCAACAACCCCAAATATGTTGAGACATTTTAATTTCAAGGAGGATTGCCTAAGACATATGGAAACATCCAACACAATTTTTAAAACTTCCCAATTTCACAGTCACCAGTATTTTTATCCTCTTTACTTCAAGATGACTATATTCTTCATTCTTGAAGACAAAAAGGCAAGACATTCTTGCCACAAAAGGCATCCACTTCTGCTGGGTCTTTTAAATATCACTCTGATTTAAAAGTCTGTTCTTCTATCACCCATCTCCTTGATATCTTTCAGTGAAAGTGAACTTAACACCTTATTTTGTCTCCTAGATTTTAAAAAAATCTCTACTAGTGTGAAGATACTAAGTGTTTTCTTAGCAATTTAGCTGCATTACTGAGGGATTATTTTTGACAGCCACTGTCAGACCCAAGAATGGACATACATGTAAGAGACTCATGATTCTGCTGACACTAATGACAGTCTTGGCTGTCTTCAGGCCCTGGCTGGGCTTATTGC
Organism: Cyanistes caeruleus; assembly: GCF_971803275.1. Classification (NCBI taxonomy): domain Eukaryota; kingdom Metazoa; phylum Chordata; class Aves; order Passeriformes; family Paridae; genus Cyanistes; species Cyanistes caeruleus. The sequence continues at coordinate 54,750,867 of NC_141702.1, read as the reverse complement.
CTTGGTCATCAAACCTAATTCTGGTTGCAGGAGGATGAAGACTTGTATAATTTTCAACTTTGAAATGGTAAGTACTGAACACTTAGTTTTGGTTTAGACTGCTAAATTTTCTTTGTTTTCTTCCCATAGAAAATGGAAACAATCTTTGCAATCTAATCACAGGCACTGTGAAGTTCTATGAGGGAAAAAGACAAACAATACCTAGTTGTTAATCAAAATGTCATTTTGAGGAATGCACCTTTCCTTCAAATTGTTTGGTTTTTTCATCCACATTATGCACCTCTTTGTGTGTATCTTGTGTGAACGTATGTGTAGGAGTGAAGAAACAACATCACACAGGGAGATTGGCAAGACAGAATATAAGCACTGGAGAATGAGTATAAATAGGACTCACCAACCTCAGCTGATGAGTGCATTTTCACATTTCAGGAAGAAGAAGGGAAAAGAATAGTGTCTTTATAGTACCACAGCCAGTATCACTTTGAGCAAGTAAGAGTTAAAACCTCACAAAGCAGAAGTGAGAAGGACACAACCTGCAGGACAGGGAGCAATCTGTATTGGACAACCTGGCAAACGTACAAGACCTGTTTAACAACAGGGATTGACTTACTATTTGTGGTAGGTAAACCTGTCCTGTCTCCCATGACAGAAAGCCAGACAATGCAACTTTTGTACTACAGCTATCTAAACACAAAATAAATCATGATAACTTACACCAAACTGCAAATTTGACCAAGTCATTGATTTGCAAATGTAACTTTCAGTATTTTCAAAATCAATTTAAGACTTAAAGCAGTTACATTCTGTTCACTGAACTTTGCTTTACCCTCAAAAAACCAATACCTAATTTGATACAGCTCAGTAATTTCTGGTCAGGCCCAAAAGATCTGGACTGCTTGTTGCTGGCCTGGCTGTATGTTGGAACTTGCCAGCTTGCTCAGCTCCTCTGCACAGGCTACAGAGCCCCAGTTTATTTACTCATTTCCACAACTATTTACCCACTCTATATGCAATACGTACTGTGAGTATTAACATACAGTAAGAAAATCATAGAATGGTTTGGGTTGGAAGGAGCTTTAAAGATCATCTAGTTCCTGCCATGGGCAGGGACACCTTTCATTAGACCAGATTGTTAAAAGCCCCATCCAAACTGGCCTTGAACATTTCCAGGGAAGGAGTATCCACAGTTACTCTGGGAAATATGTGCCAATGCCTCACTGCCATCACAATAAAGAATTTCTTCTTAATATCTGATTTAAACCTACGCTCTTTCAGTTGAAGCCATTCCCACTAGTTCTGGCACTACATGCCCTTGTAAATGGTTTCTCTCCATCTTTCTTGCAGGCCCCTTCAGGTACCAAAGGCCGCAATAAATTCACACTAAAGATATCTCTTCTCCAGGCTGAACCCTGATTGTCCCAGCCTTTCCTTGTAGGACAAGTGTTCCATTCCTCTAATCATCTTGGTGGCCTCCTCTGGACTCACTCCAGCAGGTCCATGTCCTTTCTGTGCTGGGACCCCAGAGCTGGAGGCAGCACTGCAGGTGGGGTCTCACCAGGGAGGAGCAGAGTGCAGAATCCCCTCCCTCCCCCTGCTGGCTGCGCTGTTTTGAATGCAGTCCAGGATACAACTGGATTTCTGGACTGCCAGTGCACATTACTGGGTCATGTCCAGCTTCTCATCCACCAGCACCCCAAGTCCTTCGCAGCAGGACTGCTCTCGTTCTGTTTGTAATAGCTATCAAATTGTTTAATCTCATTAAATTTAAACATGCAAAAATGCCCACACTGCTATCCTCTACCCTTTTAAGTTGGGAATCACATATTTTAGAATGCAAATAAGTTTAATATTCTATTTTGATTATATGACCAGCCTTATTTCACATCAGTAACTATATAATATGGGCATTTTGTATGCATTCAATATTAAACAGCCTTTTAAAACAATTTCTTGCCCCTACAAAAAAGTCTCTGTTCCTTGGTTTCCTATCAAGTAGCAAATGGGCTACCACGTATACAGCCATAAATAGGTGTAAAAATGCTTATTTTGTAAAGTGCTTTCTTTTATGTCAGATTAAAAAGTGTCATGCTGTGAAGTTATAACAAACTTTAGACCAGAAATGAACTTACAATTAGATGACTTCAAAAAGCAGTTAAAAATCATTTGAGACCATTTCCAAAATGAAAAAGCACTCATTGAGCATTGACATAAGCAAATCAATACAAGGTCTAACTACAGGGTTATCATGCAGGCAATTCCTTCAGGATCTCAGAAATATAAAGAATTAATTGTTAGACTAAACACTAATCTTTATTTGAAATATATACTCTTTGAAAGGCTCCTCCTTGAACACAGCGAGCCAAATTTTGAAACTCCAGACAACTTCACTGGAATTTAACATGCTGAACTGGGTGTCTGTGTCCTTGTAAGAAAGCTTTCTCAGCCTTAGAATGGTTACATGACCATTTACTAAGACAACAGAAAGAACAGGCTGTGAAGGTCCTACATGTCGAAGTTTTAACAGTTTCTATTCATGCTTTACTTGTGTCTATACCACAATCAGTGGTGGGAAGAGATACTTTTTTCCTTCACTGAAGAATACTCTAGACCTCTGCTACCCAGAGTACATTCTAGGAATTTATTTCTACCAAGCATACCAGAAAAACTCTTTACTAAGATAGTTACAGTAAACCAAATTGTATTGGTAAGCATGACTAATAAGATTCTTTACAAAAAACATATTTAAGCCATAAAGCCTCTTGCCAGAATATAGTAGAGATATTAAAAATTCCTGTGGATCCAAGAGGAGACTGGAAAAAATAATTTTGGTAACTCATGATTATCAAGGATGCAATCCCACTTCACAAAGTCTACAAATCTTGAACTGCTGCAGCATCAGAACTTTGAGGAAGCACCTTCTTACACACCTGCCCTTTTCTGATGGCTTTGTTAAGCATGTGCTACGGAGACAGATCCTAAATCTGGTCCAGACAACCAATCTTGCCATTTTACCATAATCATAAAACTTGGCTAAACGTTTTCCATGGTTATACCTAAATTTGAAGGGAATAGAAAGAGATGTGAAATACCTAACAGTGTGCAGATACAAGATGTAAGCAAGTGGCTGTTAAAAATAATACAACTCAACTTGTCAGCACTTTGGTGTGTTTCAGTCATAAGTACCTATTAATTTCTAAGGTAAAATAGGTTATTTTTTTTTTAAGAATTCAGACTGGGTTGAAAATTCAATTCACACTTGGTGTGAAATAGATCTAAACTCAAATTTTAAAAAGCACACCATGACAGCACTGAGCTTTCACCTCACTCAGCACAAAGATGTACTATGCAACCGTACCAGATAATATAATTACAACACTTTTGAAACTATGCTTTACATGAAATGAAAACATTTCCCTGCTGCATAAGGAAAAAACCTTCAGTAATTCAATAACTGGCTGAGTTCACTTGAGGCAACTCAGCTGGAACAAAACTTATAGGAAAACCGTAATTAAGTTCATACATTTTCATTTTCACTGCAACTGAAATGAGTCAAGTATCACAGTGAGCTGCTGTTTACTGCACATGCTTGAACCTTTATAACATTTTGTTTCGTGTATACAACAGCCACATGATCGTGATTTGCACCTGCATGTTTCCTAACCAGTATAATTTAGTGGTAATAAAAAGCCTAGGTTAATTTCTAAACGCAATTAGTTTAGAGGTCACCATGATAATATGATAAGAAGAGGAAAAATGGATGTGAGACACATTCCCTTCCGCCTGTTCCTCATGGCCGGCTTCAAACCGCCTCTCTTGGCTGAGGCCATGCTAGATGCCCAGCAGTGCTTCCTCCCAGCGCACAGAGGGAGAAACAGATGTGCCAGAAGAGAGGGAGGGAAGCCAGATGAAAGGAAAGCAATTTCCCTTCTCTCCCTTTTCTTCAGTCAGTACTGAACGAAGGGAAAAACCAATCGTGTTCACCATGCTCATCCTATACTTCCTCTCTCTCTCCCTTTTTAAGATGGCTCAGTCATGTTACTCCCTCATGAACACTGGTTAAACAGCGCCGCATCTACTCCTTTCTCCTTGTTTCAGAAACCACCTTCTTACCTCACCCATAGCCAGATCTGCTTGCTTCAGATTCCCCTCATCCTATCATCCTGTAACTATTCATTTTTTCCTTTCCACATTCTCAAGGGGTTATGCCACACCTTTCAGTTGCTACATGCCAAAAGCAGACATCTTTCAAAAGCCTTTGTGACTTTGCACATACATAATGACATCTCCTGAATGATTTTTTTGGTTGCACATAGTTTGAGGTCATGCTGTCCTAAATGTTATATTCAGTGCATGTTCCAGTGACTGACAAGAGCACATACAAAGAAAGCTGGTGCATGACAGCTGATGTCAGAAGAAAAGTTAAAAAGCAGTGAAGTGAGGGGATTGAGAGAAACAGGATGCAGAATATAATGCTTTTTTCTTTCTCTCTTGTCAACAGAACAATTTTAAAATCTCAATTTGTATTTGTCATCTGTCTTCACCAATTCATATATTAGAAGTGAGATACACTACTTGCTTGCTCTTGATATAAAGGCATTCTGTACTGGCTAGATGAAAAAATAATTTTGAAATATAAAATGTTCCTTGTCATTTCCCCAGTGAAAAATTTGTAACATTTACTTTCATAGCATGACCTAGGAAGTAAAAACATTTTAAAACAACTGCCAACTCATCTTCTTGAGCCTGTTTTCTACAATCTTACACTATTGCTAGACACATTTATTGTTTAATTGATGGTATAAACTCTTACTTTATTTATGCCTAGACAGCTTCCTGAGAAACAAGAATGGAATATCAACCAGATTAGAAAACTGCATTTTCTAGTGTACAGCTAATGAATTACGTGAATTTAGTTAAAACTGATTTCAGACACAATGTGACAGAAATTTGGCTGCATCCTCTAGAAGAAAGGTTGAAAGTATTTCACTGAGCAAGAAGTTGAGAGTAAATATTTTATTGTGTAACCAAATTTAGGACAAACATCATTTTCAGCACAGAATTTAACAGAAACAACATTCCAGTCAAATTAGCTAGTTTGATTGAGTACACCAAAAGATAAAGAGATCAGAACTGCTCCCTCTGATTCAAATTATATTTACTCAACTGAAAGCAAAACCAGATGCTACCAGATCCATACATAAAGTGTGAGTGTTCCCTCACTTGGTCACCTTAAAACTACACATCCAACCAACACCCAAATGGAAATCCTTTGTCATCTGTCAACATTGACATCAACAAAAATCTCCATTCTTTCTATCTGTTGCTAGAGAGCTTTACCATTAACATGCACATGCTTACAACATCAAAACCTTCTCATCTTTCACTCTAAACTGCACTTGCCAAATAGGAAAAATCAAAATACTCACTTCAGCTACATTTGCTTGCAGAAATGGACCGACAGAATGCTCATAAAATTAGACCCGATTACTTATCTCTATTACAAAGAAATCTTCATCTGCTTAGGGGAAATATTACTTCATTTGTCTCAACCCCTTCTCTAAAAAGCAATCAGTTAATTTTCCAGAAGGCAAAACCCCGCAGGAATGCTCCCGCAGCTCCCTCCCCGCGGCGGCGGCAGCCAGCGCACAGCCGCGCACTTACTGATCTTCTCCTCCCCTCTGGAGAAGGGAAAGCAGCAGAGCTGGCCCATGGCACCGGCCGCCTCAGCCTCTCCCTCGTCCTCTCTGCTGGCACCTTAAGCAAAACCTGCAAGTCGGGCGGCGGTCCGTGCAAAAACTGCTTATTCCTCCCGGGAGGCGAGCGGGAGACGGGGACCGAGCGGCGGCCCCGCCCCGCCCCACCCCCGGCACGGCCCCGCCCAGCACAGCCCCAGCCCCAACCCCAGCCCCAATCCCAGCCCAAACCCCGGCCCAAACCCCAGCCCAAACCCCGGCCCCAATCCCAGCCCAAACCCCGGCCCAAACCCCAGCCCCAATCCCGGCCCCAATCCCGGCCCCAATCCCGGCCCCAACCCCAGCCCCAATCCCAGCCCAAACCCCAGCCCAAACCCCGGCCCAAACCCCGGCCCAAACCCCAGCCCCAATCCCAGCCCAAACCCCAGCCCAAACCCCAGCCCCAATCCCAGCCCAAACCCCGGCCCAAACCCCAGCCCCAATCCCGGCCCAAACCCCGGCCCAAACCCCAGCCCCAATCCCGGCCCAAACCCCGGCCCAAACCCCAGCCCCAATCCCGGCCCAAACCCCAGCCCAAACCCCAGCCCCAATCCCGGCCCAAACCCCAGCCCAATCCCTAGCCCAAACCCCGGCCCAAACCCCGGCCCAAACCCCAGCCCCAATCCCAGCCCCAATCCCAGCCCAAACCCCAGCCCGCGGGGCCGGGCATCACCGGCACCCTGCGCCTGTCTCCCTGACATCCAATTTGCTGAAAGGACACATCTTCCCTTTCCCGTCCTGATGCTACGGGAGGGATGGGCGCTAGAAAATACAAGCACCCGTCTGGCCACCTTAAATACGGCACCAGCCAGCGGGACTGAGTGCCCCTGCCACCACTGCCTCCCTCCGCTCCACAGCCGTGTGCTGAGAAAATATATATATATATATATATTAGTATTTATGGTTAATATATGGGCTCTCTTTCTTTCCACCTATAAGGAAAAATGAAGTTAAAAGACTTAGGAAGGAAGACAGCTGCTCCGGCAGCTGGAGGAGCGGCACAGCAGCCCTAGCCTGAGATGCTGAGAAACAAACTGGGATTACGGCTCTGGGTGTGGTGGGGATTTGCCACCGACTTCAGAAGGAATAGAGCCGGCCACCTTCACTCCAGGTTACTAGCCCTCCTTTCTCAACACGGTGTGTACCACAATTGAAGGTGATGAAGGTCACCTGGGGGACGTAATAAATTAAGGATTTTCTAAGGTAATAAAATACTAACGAGATGCAACATCAGTTAGTGATTAAAGATAAAGAAGAATTGAAGGCAGTCCTACAAGGATTAGTACTAGTCCTAACATTATTCAACACAGTTATTATTGACTTGAAAGTAAATAAATGATGAAATACCTAAGAGTGAAAGTTTGGCATGCACTGTGAGAAACAACAGTAAATTATCACAGCCTGTACGGCTTTGGAAAACTGAGTCCATTCCTCCAAAGTATGTCAATAAAAACACATGAAAAGACATACATTTTGTTTAAGTATTCTTCCACTCACCAAAACAAAAACCACCCAGTTTTCTACTTATTTTGTCTTGTGGTGCCTTTAATTTAAAGGAATCAAACACTATTGGGGTGCTCACACGCTCTTGGCTATCAAAGCATCTTTGCAGGGTAAATCTATGTGAATATCCCAGTTTTGCTGCAATTAGCTGTCAGCACAAACTGTTCTGTTAAACAACAAGGAATGTACATGACGTGGATGAGAAGTAGCTCTCTGGTGTCCAATGAACTCGTACTGAAGACTGACCCATGGTCAGCCATTCGTAACAGCAAGACTCCCTGATGCCCTGTGGCTCTTAGGCTCATACTGCAATTTTTGTTACATTGTGGGAATTAATAAACTATCTCTCTCTTTATCTGGATGTGTATTTCTGACAACATGTAGATATTTAATATTTCAAGATTACTACATCCGATTAGTTTACCAGAAATTTGGCAACAACTTCTAAAGTTAATTGTTGTAATTGGCAGATATACACATATATACACATAAGCAAAACATGATCTCACAGATCTGTCATTTGGGTTACGGTTTTGGCTAATAATGAAGGAATGCAGGTGTACATAAAAAATTGTGGGATTACAGGCTAGAAAATCTGCACACTGTCCTGGAATAGAGCTCCATTTTCTTCTCGGTAGCTGGTACAGTTCTGTGTTTTGGATTTGGGATGAGAACAATGTTGGTAACACACTGATGTTTTAGCTGTTGCTGAGCAGTGTTCACTCTAAGTCAAGGGCTTTTCAGTTTCCTATGCTCTGCCAGTGAGCAGGTAAGAAGCTGGGAGGGAGTGCAGCCAGGACAGCTGACCTGAACTGGCCAAAGGGATATTACAGTGTAGAATGTTGTGCCCTGTGTATGAAGCAGGGGGAGTTAGCTGGGGGGCACCAATAACTGCTTGGGGACAGGCTGACAACCCATTTGTCAGTGGGTTTTATTATTCCTTTTTTGTACTATTATCATCATCATCAACAACAACAACTTTATTTCCATTACTAAACTGCTCCTATCTCAACCCAAAGCTTTTACTTTTTTCTCCTTCTGCTCCCCATCCCACCATGGGTGAGAGCGAACAGGGAGAGAGCAGCTGTGTGGTAATTAGTTCCTGTCTGGGGTTAAACCACAACAAAATCTCCTGTACAGGAGATCCAGGAAAACCACAGTTTCACTGAGAAATCCTCCATGTGCACTTGAAAACCAGCCTTTCATGACTGCAGTCAATTTGCTTTTGAAAGTAATTTTTTCTGCATCCAGAAAGTAAAAATAAACTAGAAAAAACCAAATCCACTATTACTTTCCATTAAAAGACCTAATTTTGCACACCTTCTCCGGCGATACCTGCAGTCACTGACACTTGAGCACCATTACAGACAGCTTTGTGACAGCAATGGTTCTTAACATTTGATATGAATATGAAGGATGTTAAAGCATGCAAGTTTCTCATCACCACATTGATTAAATAAAACATAAGGCACAGATGACTTTTTTATTATTCTTCTTTAAATTATAAAGACTAATACTTACACATGAGCAAAGAATCCAGTTACCACTGGATTCACCACACAGGTAAAGGTATGAATTCAGCTCCTATTAATCTGCACTTTTTCAGTGTTCTAGTTCATGTGACATACTTTCCATATAACCAGTCATTTCACCAGTGGCAGAAGTTCTTCACAAAAATGTCTACTACTTCACATTCAAACTACTATTTGATTCAAGAAATTTTATGTTTGTTTTCCCAAAAGTAAGAATATCAGACTGGAAAATCCTATGAATATTTCATTTTTTTACAGGGATAAGTCATCTTATCTCAGAAGAACAAGTGTAATATATTTAACATATTTGTAAAGCACGGTTTCTCATAAAATTAGAATTGTCTTTAAGCTATGTAATATTCAAAAACTAAATGCATAAGGTTGGTAGGTAGGTGGTAATTTTTATTCTTTTCTATTACTACTCTGTTATTAACAATAATTAGATTATCTACTGTTTAAAGAATTATCTTCCAGTAGCAGAAATAAAAAATCAGGACAGTATACAAGTTTTTAAAATAACTGTAACAATTTTTAACTTCTATATTCAATGAAATTCCTTTCAGCTAAGTAGTTGCCTCACTTGAGGCGATGTTGTCAGCCTAACCCAGAGCAAAAAAAAGAACATGACCCATATTCTACAACATAAATGAATTAAAAATGAATACTACAGGGCATAAGTGAAGACAGCCATCTAAGCACTGAGAAAGTATTTCTAAGAATGAGCCGTATCTTCCACATAGCTCAGGATCAAAACAAGACAGACAACATTTTAGGCAAACCTCCCAAATATTCTCAACAAAAAAAAACTTTAAAGAGAGAAAAACCCCAAACAATCAAAAATATTCAAGCAATGAAACAAACATTAACATATATTTTTCAGTTTCATGTAAGCATAATCTCCTTCTATATACACAGATCACATCTATGTAGTACCTAAATGAATACAGAGCTCCTGGTGCTCTCATCTTTCCACAGGTACGTTTAACCAAGCAGTATCAAGAAGAACAAAGTCCTCTTGTACTTAAACACAAGAATCCTCCTGTTAAAACATGCAATAACCACAGTTCTTACTGATAATTTTTGAAGCAGTCCTGGCAATCCATGGATGTCAGGATGACAATAATCTATTAAGCAGTTCTGGAGTAGTCAGAACCAGTGATAGACCTCTTTCATCCATCCATAGTAAGTCATCTTTTAGCCAAAACTAACAAAATACATAAGCAGAAATGTGGGAACAAAGAAGAAACAGAGGATTCAAGGAGGACCCTGGCCTTTTCACACTGTCACTATCAATCTACAAGCATTCTAACTTCCAAGATGAGGGTAGGGACCATCAAGTCCATTGAAACCTCCAGAGCTGGATAGGGTCTGTCTTAAATATTTTAAATATTATATTCAGTAACAAAAGTGTGTCTGATCACATTTTCAGTCCTTTGCTAGCTCAAGGCCTGCTATTTGTTCTGTTTGGACATCTCTCAAAATTTTGGTGAGACGTACAAAGTACATTTCTGACAGAAGTTACAGCAGAGGAGCAAAACTTTCAGCTGTTTCAGGCACATATGACTGGATATAGAATTATAACCCTAGCCACATGAGGCCTAAATAGCCAAAGCAATATTAAAAATTACTAAGCCCCAAAAGATATTGGTATTCATTTTGTTGGGAGGCAGAGAAACTGAAGGACATTTTGGAATTGAAACAGAGGGATAAAATTTTTCCAGGTAAGGAATGGCAAGCTACCATCCTTTATCAAGGATGGCTGTTCAGATTAACCAAAACAAAGTGGTTGAAACAAAACCAGCAAACAGAACTATTGGCCTCCCCAAATAGAAATTATGGTTTTGAATCTTGGAAAGTCCCTCTCCTCACAGCAGATAAAGACTAAGAGAAATGAAAATGTATTCATTTTAAGCAGAGGCAATTTCAGCCTTCTTAATGCTCCTGAATACTGTTCAGCTGATCAGAAGGAACCTAGCTTTTTTTAGATGATGCTTGTGGTGCAAATTATGTAAAAAGTGGGTGAGGAGGAAAAGCTGATCTGCATTTCAATGTAAAAGTATTTCTGCTCTCAGAACCTAAGCTGTTCACAAGCCTATGTATAAAAACACACACACACATATACAGAGTGCAGAAGACAGTATATCACTGTAAGTTTTGTTTTGGGAGCACCTACCAAATCAGAATTACAATCCCCATTTAGAAGATAAAAAAGGGATAAATAAATGATCTGTTGGACTTGCCAATATGCAAACATTTTCCTACTGTGTTTGACAATGCAGACTATGCTCCCATTTCTTTCTGATACTTGGTTTGCAATGTATTGTATAATTCTAACTATTTTTAATTACATCTTTCTGAAAACACTTTCAATTTAATTTTTTCTGGAGAAAAAGCTTAAATTAAGAGCCTAAATTAAGTTTAATGTATTTTATTTTCTTTCAATAGCTTAAGAATATTCCTAGAAACATACATTATACAAAAAAAACCCAAAAAGAAACAACAAAAAAAAAAAGATGAAGAAAAAAAGAAGATAATGAGTTGGCATTTGCATTATAAAACAGGAGTGCATATTTTAGCTATGTTTTTTAAAACCCCATTAAAATCCTCCAGGGAACTCTCACCATTAATATGTGTTTTACAACACTGCCTTCTAGAGAGAGAATCTTGCTCCTACTCACCGCAAACCACTATTCCTGTGAGTTCCATTTCCAGAATGCACTGTACCTTTCAGGAAAGGCTGGGATGCCAGCCACCAATGAGCCTGCCTTCTATTTTAAATGCAACCTGAGGGCAAGGCTCAAGACCAAATCTGCAAACTGTACAAGCTGTTACCCTCAGGAATGCATTCAGAGCCACATTTAGAACAAGCCATACAGCACTTATGGGTGCAAACCACAAACATATCATGGCACCCTTCTTTGCAGAGTGGACGTGACCACCTACGGTGTCTATGTCCCAAGGTATCCCATCTATTCCTGAAGTGATTTGGCCTCACTGAGAGGATGTGTAGGAGAGGGACTTTAATACTGGCTTGCCAGTACAAAAATGCATTCCCTTTGACATACAAGACCTGTTGATAAGTCCCATAACAATTGACACTGTGAAAAACCAGGGCAGGGTACACCTCACACTTCAGGGTCTTCCCAAGGCTCAGTTTACAAGCCTAAGCCTCTGAGATCACCTAAGCAGTCATTTCATTCAATATTCAGGTAGTTCCTGCTGTTTCTGTGGAAAAGAAAGATTAAAGAACATATAAAAACATGAGGACCAGAAACTGAAGGATACATTCATTATTGTGAGGGAAACACCCTTTAAAATCCTGATTCTCTTATCTTAATACAAATTATTAAATGCCATGTGTGCAATAAACTGTAAAAAAAGTCAAGGGATAACTTTTGGTATTTACATACTTTTTCTTTCTGAAATAAGGCAAACTGAACAGCTGAGATAATAAGGCTTGAAAAGAGTTCTGTTCCTAGTTTTTGATCTCTCAATTCTATGAAGTGGTCAGTAGCTACAGCTATTATTGTCCAATGATGGCTTACTGAGAGTTAACCTGACTGTGAGGTCACCAGGAAACTTTTAAGGAGAATATAAAAGATTCCTCTCACTTTCAAATTATTTACTATAGCAAAATAATGATGGGCGGTTTTCCTATGTGCATAAAAATTAAACAAGAGTAAGATGTGGCAGTGGCACGGGTTTAATGACTATGTTCTGACATCTACATTGCTAAATCTTAATTTCCAACAAATTATCACTATCCTGTTTGCCTTTTTTAAGAGGACATTCATTTATTTTTTCCCAAATGTTGTTTTGAGTATTTTATTTTCCTGATTACGTGTAGTGTTTCTAAATTATTATTTTGAAGAACTGGAAAACCCTGCTACCAGGAAAAAGAAGTTAGAGATCTGTTCTTGAACATCCTTCCCTTGTTCTCCATTCAAACATGACTAATTTTTACATTTAAAATAAAATGCATCATGCACACAGCACAGTGATTTTTTTTTATTTTTTTTTTTTTCTGTAAGCATATATTTTTTATTCATGTTATGTTAGAATTTTCTTTCTGAGTGTTGTACATAGACTAGAACAATTCTTGTTAAAAAAAACAATCTGGTTTTTCCACGAGAACAAGCAAATTGAATACACTTTTTTAAAAGGGAAAAAAAAAATTACAATTAGTTGTGACTACTAATACTCTTTTACGTCAACGACTGTCATGAAAGTCACTGAAATGCACTGACACTGTACCACACTTTTGTGTATCTGATCTGCTACTGCCACTGACCCCAGTCAGTATTTTATTACTGATCTATTGCTCTTCAATACCATTCTTTATTAAAATGATTCTCAGGTTTGGATTACTTAGATACATAAATAACTCACTTAATGTACCCAAAATTTAGCTGGCACAAAGTTTCACAGAGAGGTCCTTATTGCTGTCCCCTTCTCACTCCTGTTGCAACACTCCCCAGTATTGCAGCTTCTCCCTGATCTCGTATATCTGGTGCTCCAGTGCCCATTTGTTAATTTTCTGAGAAATTACAAAGTTCCTTTTCCCCTGCTTGTTAAAACTGCTGGCAAGAATGCAAGTCAAGACAGAAATTATATTTAAGGTGGTCCTTTCTGTAAAAGTTTTCATTTGTTTTAGCAGTACTTGATTGTATAACCACAGAAGGCTCCTTAAATACATATTTCTACAGTCTGAAGAAAAATTAAATGTCAAATAGACAGATGCCCTATGCTCTTTGAAATTCCGGAAACCAGTAATAACAGGTTATTTTTTCTGACTTTCTAGTGAGAATACCCTGTGCTTTACATAATTCTTCAACCTTTTGCCATGTTATTCCTGAATGCCAGTGAAAGTGAGGTATTTGGTACTGTGCAAACAAGTACTTAGCATTAAAGAACAGAAATTGCAGGGACCAATACTGGTTACTGTGCATTACAGCTATGTTTTTAAGGCTGTATCAAAGGTTTTTATGATTGATGGGGGAAAAAAGGAAAGGAAAGTAGCATAAAGTCACTAAAGAAATCCATGTACAACTTCCATTTAAAAACCACAATTAATAAGGTTTTGATGTCATCAGCTAGACTGCACCTTAATATGGTTCACTGAAATCTGTTTGTGTGCTGCTATTTGCTTTAGTAAACTGTATATGGAACACAACCAATCCATTTGGTCAGATTATACAGAAAATAAATATTCTGAAAGAAAATGATTAATTATTTCCTTTGAAATCACACATTTAACCTCAAAACCTTTCAGAAAACTAATTTCTAGATTTGAATAAATCCTTAAATACAGCCTTTACTTCCACAGCCAACAGTCCTTTGAAAAGACCAGCCACAGTAGAAAGAAGGTCTGTAAATGTAACAGGGAGGAAGAAGGATGCTCTGACCAGTGATCATGTTCACTCCTGATCAATCCTCAATTTTAAGAGCCTGACTGGCATAGACACACAAAATTGCCAAGAAGTCAGGCCAAAGTCAATGCCCAGAGAATTCTAGTTTCCTCCATGACAATGAGATGAGAAAGCAGCTTAGTCTGCCAAGCAGTTAATTCTCCCCCAGTGCCTGGGATTTGGCCACTGTCAGTAGGTAAAATATTCCCATCCCACACTTGCACAACACATCTGTGAGATTCCTCAGGAATATCATCTTTTTGGGCTATCTAAACCCATTCACCTCAGCAAAGGGCTTGCCACCTTGAGTTTCACATAGAAACCAAGTATCGATCCTTCAGGCCACCCTCTTGTTTGAATAGTTTTATCTGATTAATGTGCAGCACCATGGCTTTCATCTGATATGCACAATGTCACTTAAAGCAGTACATGCCAGGTGAAGCTCACATCTACGTTCAGCTAAAACCAATAAACAGTAATCTTTTGCAGACAACAAATGCACTAAGCTGCTACTTTTCCTTCTAAGTATACCAGTTAAAAAAAAAACTTATTTCAGGCAACCTTTGCTCTCACTCCTTCCTAAAAATACAGAAATAGGACATTTCAAAATATTTCAGGATCTAGCTCACATATTCTTGAATATTGTGAACATTTAGTCCAGCAATCATTTACTGACTGTAATTTTAATAAGCTGTTTCTTTCATTTTCCATTTTTCTTATCACTGTTTTAATTTACACTATGAAAAGAAAGGGGAAAAGAGCATGGAATTTGAAATGTTCATCTCGAAAACAGGTGCAAAAAATGCATTTATTATTAATACATCCTTGCAGTAAGTGTAGTGAATAATCTGCATTTATCACTTCCAGTTGACCCCCTAGCATATGGTCTACCAACACATCATAAACACACCAACGGATTGAAAGCTGGGTAACTGCTGGTGTAATTTTAACTAAAAGGCATTACACTGCCATGACTGCCTGTGTGTGAATCTACCAGATTTATCATCACAAAGAGAAGTGCCAGATAGACTCTGCTAAAGGATCAGGACAGGCAGTAACACTGACTCATTTCTTATGCTATTCTGCTCCAAGATTTTCTTCATACCAAAGCAGAAAACTCATTCTAAATGGAAAGAAAAGGAGAACTGGGAATGCCAGCCAGCTTTTGCTTTCTCAGATGACTGTGAGCTAAACTCATTTTGGTTAGTCATATACAGATTCTTGTTATTCCTTTCATACATTCTTCTCTAAACCCAGTAAGTAACAAAAAAATCAAGTCCTGCCCTAAAGTTAACAGACACCATCTAGAACCCAGCCATTCCTTTGCTACAGATCAACAGCCTCCTAATTTTGATTTAAACAAATAGTTCTGCCAGTTTTCACTGGCCACCAATTATGAGATGAGATGAGATAAAGTATTAAAGTTCACTAAAATAATATAGATGTAATTATAGGACTTACCCAAGGGACTCAAACATTAACAGAATATGCTCATAGGTTTAAAATTAAAATACATCCATTTTTAAATAAATGGGTAAGTTTCTTTGTAGGTAACATAAAATTACTGACAACAATTAATCTAAATGTTATGCATACTTGGAAGAAGTAAAACATAAAGTAAGAACAAGTGAAGCAAAGATTATGCATTGTGATTTTTTATCACTTCTCTATAAAAAGATATAGAAGTGATATCTACGTAATATAAAATTTGCAACACTGAAAGCGCATAATCTCAAAGTCCTAGAAAACTATGGAGTCAAAAGTGATCTAACAGCTAGGAGCGATTTACTGGAAGGTTCTCAGAAAATAAGCCAGCTAGTACTACTCCTCAAAGACTTTCTTGTATTTTCACATAGAAATATGTTTATTGCCTTCCAATCTCAGTATTTAAAATTTATAAATATGAAGGGAAGTGTGTTCTGGAATTTTGGTTTCATATATGAACACCTATTTGTACAAAAATTGTGCCATTTTGAGAAAAATATTTTCATTATTAAGAAGGAATTTAAGAATTGGGAGACTGAGATGCTTATATTAACTGAGCAAAATTTAATTAACTGAGTGGGCATTCCCACATATTTCTATACTCCAAGGACACAGTGGTATTTATAAAGGTCATAAAAAAGGGAATGTGATTCTGCACTCACTCTGTGAACAAGAGGATACAACATCAACTAAGTGAAATTACAAATTCATTCTCTTTACCTCAATGTATTGAAAAGCATTTCATTACAAAATTTACACCTGTAAGCAAGCATTAGATGAAGTAAAAAAGCATCTTTTGTTTGTTCTCATTCTGTTTATTTCTATAAAAATTCTGTGTACTGTACAACTCCTTGAGAAGGGAAAGAGACATTTGTTTTCATCCTTAGCAATGATAGATACTTTTGGAGAGAGGAGAAATACCTCCATACCTGGTAATACCTCCAGCATCTGTTCAGATTTTAAAACTGCTATTTTATACTAATTGATAAAATGGGATTTATCTGTGTATTTTAATTATGATGTTAAACGTGAACTTTTAAAGTGCTAATGAACCTTTTACATAAGAATGTGAAAGCTAGCACAGCTTGATTTATAAGCTCACATACAAAAGATAACGACATGCAACAGTCAAAAAAGATGCTCCTTTAAATGGACATTCAGGTATGAGATTCTCTGAACTGTTTCCAAAGAAAAGGAATATTTCAATGAGACATATACTAATGATATATGATAAAATGAACATCTGGGCTGCAGTCAATCCAAAGCCTATCACGGGGGCATCTACTGTGCAACTGGTAGGAAGCAGCTTGGATATATGTCACCATACAAGTCCCAGAGACAAATGCTGTCCAAACCCACATTATTCAATGCTTTTCTGCTGTGCTTTTTTTAACCTCCTCCATGTGAACAAACGCCCACCACTGTGGCTGAATTAATTACAAGGATTTCAGCAAGAAAAGGAGCTGCTTAAAAGCAGTGTTTTGCATCACCTTACAGTAAACATGCATGCATGTGCACTATATGCAAACATGGAAACACACACAGAGGTTCATAAATATAATATGCATTTATCAATCCTATATATTGATAATTTGTTTCTAATGAATACCAAAAAAAGACAAGCATCAAACAGAGCATTTAGCCAGGAGTGATGTGTCTGCATCCAGAAACTGAAGAAACCCCACATATTCTCCTGTTGTCCAGTAGCAGAAATAGTCATGTTCATAACTGGCTCACTTTGAACAGCCTGGGCTTAGAATCCAGAATCTGGACACTCCCTTTTCTAAATCAGCCACAAGATTAAGAGTTCAGCGAGCATTTTAGCACTGTGCTTGTGACCTCCTTAAGACTAAACACTCCAGAAAATAGTCATAGGATTACAGAGTCTGATTTGGGGCAGGGGTGGGGCTCATTCTTTGGCTCCATGAAGTCTGAATTCTCTGCTGCTCTGGTGAAGCTCCCTGAAGAACACTGGTGCATCATTCAGCTTCCACACTAAGCTGCCATTTGTGGCTTTGCAAGTCTTTGGGGGCTTGAATTTCCCCAAGTTGAGAGAAGAAAAAAGCCCAAATATCCAGTTCAATTTGCAAGCAAACTATGTATGTAAAAAGTATTTCCTGTTTAGAATAAAATGTGAAACCGGATTTAAGTAGCCATGTATCATAAGCAGAGGTTTTGGATCCCAGTTGGTTGAGATGCCTAAGTCAAAAATCAAAGTAAGACAAAGAGGTGTTGATGCCTGGCTTGTTCAATGCAACAGTCAGTTCAGACTTTCTTGACTCTACTCTTGAGATACTGGACTCCCCACAACTGGAAATGGATGCATCTCATTCTGGGGCCAAATTCTTACAAAAGATATTAATCTAAAACTTTTTTTTTTTTTTTTTACTTGTAAATTTTATTTATACACAAGGATATGTAACAACCCCCTCCTTTAATACAAAACAGAATGACTTTTCAACCTATGAAATGCACTTTTTAGCCAGGTACATACATTCAATACATGTTATATTTCACAGTGCAAGAGACTGTGGGCGCCAGCACTGTGGACCTAAATTTGCTTGGGAAAACAGCCCTTAAAAGAGTCTGAAGATGTGCAGATTTCTTATTGTAATTGCCCTACTAGTACAAAGTTGTTAACATAACTGCACTGACAAGATCATTACACTTGAATTTGCACAAATGTAAATTTACATTGAAAATACATACATGTGACAAAACACAAACCCTTACAGATTCTTCTGCTATATGAAATAAACCATAAAAACAAAAGTATTGAAATAGAAATTCAGCAGTCAGAATAGCTAGTGCTAAAGAAGAGAAACTTATCAGGTTTATGCAGCTGACTAATTCCATGGGTTTGAGAAACTCATTTAGGCAAGATTCCTCCTCTAAACAAAAGGGAAGCTAAATAGTTCAAATATATCCAGATAATCAAAAATATTTTGTACTCAGCTATCACATTCTATTTATAATTCTCACCTTTAAAATCTACTAACACAAACCAATATTCTCCCAAAATAATATTTTCTTTTCCTTAGAATCTCATTAGATGAGCCTCACCACCACTGACCCCGTACTACTTAAGTCCCAAACAGAGAAAGAAGTGAAGAAAAGGACTGAAAGTGAGTGGAGAGTTTAAAACTGAACATGCAGATAAACAGTAAGAAAGACCCAAACCTCTAAAACCTTATTCCTTATTCGTCATAAGCACCTGAATGAACACAATATCATTATGCAAGTTGATCATAAAACCAAATAAAAGGCATCATGATACAAAGAAGTAAAAATACAGATGACTCTTTATATGGGAAATATTTGCAATAGTTCTCAAATAACTAGGGCATTAGGGTTTACACATCTATATTTCAAATTATATAATTTGGTTTTCTCTGAAATATTTAGGGTTTTATGCCTATATAGAAAGAGTTGTACTATAATATTTTAAACTCCATTTGGAGACACAGCATACTTTCGTGTGTTTTGTGAAAATTAAGAAAAGCTATCTCAAGACTAGAGGTAATGACTAAGTACAGTCAAACCAGTCCTGGCAATGAATTGTGAATAAAGTTAAACCAGATATTCAGCATATTTCTGGGAATAAAAACATAAAAATGAGAAGCTCTGACTAGTTAACTGCAAGACAACTAGAAGAAGGAAATAGTGTAACCATAATCTGGATTGTGGGCAATATGTTATTTGAGATATTGTATACATCAGGAAAGGAAACTACAATGTACAGAAAGCTGAATTTACTAATAATAAAGATCACAAAGAATTCAACATAATCATCTGAAAGAGTACATCCCAATCAAAATAATGTT
Organism: Cyanistes caeruleus; assembly: GCF_971803275.1. Taxonomy (NCBI): domain Eukaryota; kingdom Metazoa; phylum Chordata; class Aves; order Passeriformes; family Paridae; genus Cyanistes; species Cyanistes caeruleus. The sequence goes on along the minus strand of NC_141702.1, from coordinate 54,731,383 downwards.
TGCTTTTACTTGCTTATATGTGAAAATAACATTTCTAATATTAAAGATATACTAACAAATCTCTTCTTCCAGAGGTGATGTAACAAACTAATCAAGTGATGAAAAATTTTAACATCCAATGTATTTTGAATCTGCAGTACGACAGGAATGGGGAAGGAAAACTATAGAGCTTGCCTGCATTTGAAAGATAAGACAGATTAACACTGCCTGGGAATTTTAAAGTACTAAGAGCTGTTTCTGAATAATTCCATATGTGAACAGACTTATTTTGGAATAAGAGAGTGCTTTGTTGCTGTTCAGCTTGACCCACTTTCCAAAAGCATTTAATTAGGAGCATTTATATGTGTAAAAAAGGCTTTTGTTCATTCTCTTGATTAAAACAATAAAGTTCAGCATCTAAGGTTTCTGATTCAAAACAACTTAAACATTAAAAAAAAAAAAAGTGATGGTAGCCTAGGTATTAAAATTCAACTGTGGCATTTTCACTGCTTCTCTAAATAAATGATTTAAAAGGCAAAAGGTTTTTCAAACAGTCTTCAGTCAGCAATTACTTTCTGGTGTAATCCCTAGGCTGTGGATGGCTACTTAGAATTCTATAAGACAAGCCTGCTCTTTGCAAAACATGAAGTAACAGCAGAGGTTTTTAAAAGTACGTGTTTAAGGGTCAACTGCAATGTCTTGGGACTTCACAAAGTAAACTATTTACCTAAAGTAGAAACATGCAGCCTAGAAAGGACACTATTGCTGTACCAATAGCTAATACAAATCTATGTGAGTAGAAATCTGTGCTGCCAACTGAAACTGTCAGGCTCAGCACTTTGGCAACCACATATGCCCAGATATTTGCTCAGACTGCAAGCAGTGTGAACCCACTCTGTCTCAGAAAATACAGAGTAGGCATGTTTAAAAAGTTAAAAAATTGGAAGCATACCTTCAGCTGTCAGTAAGCATGTCTGGTAAGTGTGAGCATGTCTGCCTGTTCAACCTACACCTGGGTACCATGGCTTTGGCCATGCACACCTCCTGAGTTGCTGATGCCGATACAAAACTTAGTACACAGCTAAACATTATAGCATCAGCCTAGTGGTGGCACCCACACATGAGAAGCAGGGAAAATAGCTGCATTTAGCACTGTTATCTGCATGTGATCCCAAGTGCTCCCTGTCACTTCCAAAGCACGAGTCAGAGAGGTACATCAAACACTAGAGTAACACCACATAGAACATGCCATGGGTGGTTAGCACATTTAATCCTGCAATGGAGCAGGGAAGGAATTGCCACTAGCATGAAAGGCAGTGTAAAAACCCCACATCCTCTGGTACGTGCGGGGCAGGGGGATTATGTGCAATGCTGGACTGTCCCTCGCTGGATAACTTAAAAAAGTTAAGTGGCTTAAAAACCACGACACTGACAAATAAGGGTCCACATGCAGACTCAGATATACTTCACTAAGAAGAAATGAAAACTCTTCATGCATGTAAAGCTTGTTGCACCCTCCCAGAAAGGTCTTTATATTGCTTGACTGACATCTCCAAACTTTTCTACCCAACATATCTGCCTAACTGTTCAATAAACAGAGAGGAGGTTCAGGTCTCTTAGCTGTCATCAAATATTAATGCAGATCTTAAATATCTTATCTTCATTTTAAAATTCACATACTATGTAGTCAGCAGGTACTGTGACAATCCTCTCTGCTGTGTTTAAGAACAGATTAAAACCAAATAACTTGGCAGGCTACTGTTAAAATAATGATGCCATGTTTTAGCTTGTGGTTGATGTAATCTTGCTCTTACTGCTTTCATGAGAAACAGCATTGCGGCTTTCTTGGAAACAAGAAATGACACCACAAGCCACATTAACAATGCATCTTTAAAATCTGTCACATCTGATCTTCAAATTATTTTCACTAAAAGAACCTACTTTTACAAATACTAGGGGACTCAAAAATATTTTATGCACAGTCTAGAATAAGGAAACTATTGTTTCTATCCTAGAAACACCTGTTTCTATTAATTGCTGAGTACTGTCATGAAAGTCAAATGCAAGCTGCGGTATTACTCAAAACAATCCCTTTTCCCCAACAGCTACATTTTTATATCAGCATTTGTCATTATCCCTGAGGTACAGACCTCTACTGATCTGCAACCACATCTTATTTTAGAATACCTCATAAGGATTAGGTAGGAAACCTACAGAGTCTCTGTGGAATCATGCAATACACTGTGTAAGAGTTCTACACTAACCAGAAACAACTAAAAAAAGATGACATTTGGACAGTGGAAAACTGGTTGTCCTTTCATTCCAGGTCCTTCAAACTACTGAAAAAGACTCCTCATACACTGCAGAAAGAGCTTAATTCGATTATGGTAAATCAAACATATTACTTGTAGAGTGTTGATGTCAACACTATACAAATAATATGTATCAACAAAAGCACCTTGCAAGCTAGGAAAATTTTAATAATATAAATTAATTATCTTCCACTGATCCATTCAATGAAAGAATATTATATATTTACTGATCCATTCAATAAAAAACATTACATGTTTCATTTACTCCACACCACCTGTCTGTTTACTTTTTTGCAATTAAGGTATATTGAACTATTAAATGTTTTATGCATTTTCAATGTATTTTGAATATATTAAATTTAAAAATAAATTAGTTGTTTACTAATTGTTTCTTTAGAACACCAAAGTCTGCTGAGAAAAATATCTTTAAAGCATAAATACTTAAGACACTAAAAACCTGCTGGATGTTATTAAATTGTATTTTTATGGCATACTATGTTGTGAAAAATCAATTCTGCCTTTTCATATACTCAACTAAATTTTCAATTATGAATCACAGTCTTACTGACATTAAATAGGATTTTGTGCATCCTGTTACATTTACTTTATCAGTTTTATCCCACTGTTTGCACATATTTTTGAAAACCTTATTTTGACTTATTTTCAACTACTGATAAGAGCTCTGGCACAAAAACACATCACTACTTCAAATACTTTTGTTGACAAACAAAGGAAAATAGTCTTTTGAACAGAAATGCATTATGATATTTTAAAAAGAGTGTAGCAAAAATACTGTAAAATAAAGTACCTCTCATAATCAAATGCAAAAAAAAATCTCATTATTACAGAAAGTAATGAGAAGGGTTTTTTGCTTGTTTCAGTAAGAGGAGATAAATGATTGAATTCTAAACATCATGTTCCTGTCTTTGAAGCTCCCTGTGCACTGTCTCATGAAGAGTTTGTCATATGTTTGCCAACATCAAAGCTCAAACATTAGAATTTGCCTCAGAACAATGAAATATTATTATGAAATGAAAACTTCCATTTTCAAACCATATTAGTTACCTCCCTCTTAATTAGCCTCTTCTCCTTATCCAGACACAGTAAGTAGCCATACAGCTTCTAGGTTGTAACTGGTCTTACAAAACTAATACAAAAATGCTATTTCATTCTGAAAAATGTGATACTAATAATCAGTGTTTCAAAAGCAGAAAATTACCAAATACAGAAGCAACAGCCCAGTGTAGCAATGATGAGATGAGATACATCACTAGAGCCCATCCATCAAGTTCTAATGCAGGAGTAATGAAAAGGAATCCAAAGGGCACCACTCTGTTGTCATTAGGAAATTGATAAGTATTTGATGTGTGTAAGAAACCCCAGGATCACTACTTTGTAGTCAGTGTCCATAAAGAGCCTGGCTTCTAGCTTAATAACCAATATATGAATTTTTCTCTGCCATGTTTGAAAGAACCATTTTTCTAAGTCAATATTCTACCACATGACTCAGCTGAGAAACAGTGCTTTAGGGAAAGACTTTACTGATTTTCATGTAATACCTGTTGCTTTTTATTTAGGCAAATACTTATTCAGCACTCTGCAGGCACAAGACTGAAGCAGTTCTAGATAAACTCAACACAAGCCATGATCTAATTACTAATTTCAAGTGTTAAGAAACAGCCCCTGGAAAACCACCCAAGACATTTTTATCCAGAAGCACTATGACTACCATATAGTTAATTAAAATTTGGGAGAATTGCCACAAATATGCAAGAATCTCAAAAACAGTTACTCACAAGCTAATAGGGTGGAGAAAGTAGAAGCTAGGCTACAAATAGACTATCAAGGAAAGAAAATTAAGAAGTGAAAGAAACAAACCTAAGGGTATCTTGAAATTGCAAGAGGAAAGAAAGGCATATAACAGGTAAAACTAAAGAATGTATCATTATTTTACAAAAAGTGATTCACTGTCATGCAATTAAGAAGGAAGGTGAAAAGAAACCAACACATAATATGTGTAATCTTGCTGGATGTAGAACATGGACAATTAAAGCAGCATTTGCCTATTTACCATTGCTGTTCCCAGTGTGAGAAAATGCTCAATTGCCATACAAATAAAATCAACCACACTGAGGTCAAACCACCAGTAAACAGAGAAGCGGGAGAGCATCTACAGGAGATAAATGACAATCTTTCTTTCATTTAAGATAGTGACACTATAAAAAGCTTTCAGACAAACTGGCAAAATTCACATACAGTATGCAAAATTTCATATTGCATACTGTATGTGAAACGTCTTCATCCTTGATGATGAAGGCAAAATGCTACTGTCTTTTTTGTTGACACTGTAAGTTCATTTTTATCAAGAGCAGACTGAGGGATGTTGACAATCTATCCAACTATCAATTGATTTCCAGTTCCTTTATTTCCAGTCTTCTGTTTCTTCTCAGTATTGTTCAGAGTTCATAGAGTGACATTATCATATCTATTTTATGTTTCAGGTACAGATCTTTCTCCTTACAGTCTTTCTCCTGTTTTTCCTTCTGTAATTCTTTCTTCCCTGTGGGTATTCCCAAACCTATTGCTGACAAACTTATCTTCAGTCTGGAGGGCTCATATACAACTTACCATCAGAAGCATCTTATTCTTCATTTGAGACATGGGTGTTGAGCAGCTGCCTGGCTAGCATTGTACTATGTAATGCAGAAGCATAAACAGTATCACGAAAGCCTGATCAAGTTTATTAAAACTACAAGAATGTTACTTAAATCATTTAAATAGCGTAACACCAGCAATTGGCAAGAATGAATTTTTCAGCAACATGTTGAAAACTTATGTTTTTATATATAGACATATATATGAAATTAGCAAGCTAATGAACAAATATTAACAACTGCTCAAGCAGTGTATTTTATACTCACAGCTTGGCTATCATAGACACTTTTTAGATCCTGCCTGTCTTAGACACTCCTTTTAGGATTGGAAGGGCAACTTTCTGCAGGTGTCTCCCATCTCAGAAACTGCAGAATGACCTTGGTGACAAGGTCAGACTGGACATCAAACTAGTACATAGACCCACTGAAAAGCAAATCAATCCACTAGTGTTCTGCTACTTCAAAAGGCATCTCTTTGAGGTATTACTTGAACAGAAAGAAGCATTACCTTTTACTATATTATTATGCTTTTATGCAGATAAAACAGACATTTGTAGTCTGATACTTTATTTTCCATATTGCTATTGCTTGATTGCAAGGACTGAGGGGGACTGCAAGAGTACTTTAACCTCCAGGTTGGACCACATTCCAGAAATATGAATTTTGGCTGTGCAGAAAGTAACAGTAACCTGCTGAGTGGTTTCCACCAAGCAACAGACTTCTTGAAGTTCCTCTACCTCACAGATAGCACAGGGGAAGGCAGGTGTATAAACTTCTTACAAGCCACTCAGAAGAAACATCACAGAAAACAGCTTGGCATGTGATAACTTTCTTTAATGTGCATATAATCTCATTTTACATTATAACACTGCAAACCAATTTTCTTTGAAACAAGTCTACAAAAATCTTCATTAATGGATCCTGAAAATATTTAAGTGACAATACTAAAGGTATATTTGACATAAGATTTACATAATGCTCCTTCTGGCAGTCAGAGGATCTATTGAACATCTTTACCAGGACATCAAAAACTGACCAATCATTCAGGTGAAGGAGTATATATTGAAAAGCTTAACTCATCCCAGCATTCACTCTCTACTTTGGGATTTGTGGTGACATACAACAGCTGTCATGAGGTGGGTGGTCCAAAGAAAGACGCTTGGTTGCCTTGCTGTTCTGTTAGCTTTAAGTAAAGACTGAACTCTGCTTTGAAGATGAAGCATCAACATTACCTTCACTATCACATCAATTTTTAACTCCTGAACAGATACCCTGTGGGGCTGGCACACAGACAGAGAAAGCTTCTGCTGTAGATGTAGGCTCTGCTAAAGTTAGTGGATGATGCTCTGTTGCTCTGTGACATCCTGTGTGCAGTGCATAGTGATGCAGTTCAGCAAGTATTGTACATCTGCCTTTTATTCATATCAATCTCATTTGGTTCTCCTATTTTTAAACACACTTTTAAACAAATGTGCAGCTGATATATGTTGTGACACTTATTAGCCATAGAATCATAGAATACGCTGAGCTGGAAGGGACCCATCAGGATCACTGAGTCCAACTCCTGGCCCTGCATAGAACAGCCCAAGAGTGACACCCTGTGCCTGAGAGCATTCTCCAAATGGTTCCTGAACTCTGTCTGGCTGTGTCTTCCCTGGAGAGCCTGTTCTAATGTCCAACTGCCCTCTGGGCGAAGAACCTTTTTCTAACACCCAGCCTAAACCTCCCCCACCTCAGTTTCATGCCATTTCCTTGAGTCCTGCCACTGGTCACCAGAGTGAAGAGATCAGTACCTGCCCCTCTGCTTCCCCTCACAAGGAAGCTCTAACTGCAATGGGGTCTCCCCTCAATCTCCTCTTCTCCAGGCTGAATAGACAACGTGACCTCAGCTGCTCCTCATGCAGCTGCCTCTCAAGGCCCTTCACCATCTTTGTTGCCCTCCTTTGGACACCCTCTAACAGCTCAATGTCTTTTTTACATTGTGTCACCAAGAACTGCCCCCAGCACTGGAGGTGAGGCTGCCCCAGCTCAGAGCAGAGCAGGACAATCCCCTCCCTTGCCCAGCTGGCCATGCTGTGCCTGATGCACCCCAGGACAGTTTAGCCAGGACATGGCTGCCAGGAGATCGCAGTAATGTAGTAAATCCATTGTGAATGGATTTCTAACATTAATTCTGATCCCCTTCCAGATTTTTTCATCTTATTAAATGCAAAATACTCAACTCTGACTAAACTCTATGTAACAAGTAAATTCTGTTTCTGTAATTTCTGTGTACTTCAAGGAAAAGGTAAGTGCTTGTGTACATGTACACGTAGGAAGAACTAGATCTGGATACTAGTGTTTTGTCTAGATACACTAGATACACTAGATACAGTGTTTTGTCTGTATTAAGTAGTTTTCAAATTTCACTATTTTTGACGTATTAATAGAACTACATTAACTCCCTTATTTTAATGCCCTAGCCTACCTATAATTACTAAAACTGCTATTCAAATCACATTTTAAAACACTTCAAAAGGAATTTTTAAAAATTAATTAAAATACAATTTCTCCTTCTCTGAAACTAAAAAATAAGACATTAAATTTTATTCCAGTAGTGTTTTTCTTCACTTGTCGCCTTTAAATAAATATATATTAACATGTACAAAACCAAGAAATTAAATGCACATATTTCATCAAGATGCATCTAAATCCATATAAAACTAAGAAAAATGGGGATTGTACAGCACTTTTTCTTAATCTAATACCAGTGAAGAACATCCATTCTCTTTATGGCTAGAGAAAGCCAGATGCAGTGCTCATGTAAAAATAATTCAAGGCAGAATTCTGTTTGGACTGTGAAAACGACACATAAATTCTTTACGCATGGTCATACTGGGATTGAGTTAATGCCAAACAAGCATCTGATTCTTGCTTTGAATACTGGTTGATTGACTGCTGTTGTAAACCATTTAATGGGACTCACATTCAAAAGACTGCTGAAAGACTGTCTCATTTCAGCAATCTGAGATGTCATAAGACAAGTTCAACAAGGCAGATTTAAACAAATGTTTGGGAAAAATATATTTACCAAATATACTACTAAGCAGATTCTTTTTTGTAATGAGTTATACACTAAATTCCTTAATCATATTCCAGAATAGTCTGAAGAATATTTGTAAATAGCAGAGCCTCAATTTCACCCAGATCAAAAATGTTAGACCACGTTAAATGATCTTGTAATTTCTCTTTCTCTGAAGCATTTGGATGCATATAAAAATATTTAAATACACAAACGTGTACAGAAGATATTATATATATAGTTATATATACAAAGAAAAACTATGAGACATACATAACATAAGGTAAAAAATAAGACAGATATATAGATAAGTAAATATATCTCATTTGGATTTTGACCGATCTGGATTTTGCAACAGTTCTGCCACATCCTATACCTTTTTTCCTCTGTACTGCTTCTGATTTTTTTGATAACAATTTAGCTAAGCTAAATGAAGGTGACCCTAAGCACAAACAAAATATTAACACAATTAGAATTTGTGAAGTGCCTGGCATGTTTCAAGTATTGTTTAAGTATTAATTAAAAGTCCTCAGAACAATCCTTAAAGCCAGTAAGCACTTCCAGCAGCAATGCTGCAGCACAAATTGTCAACAAAATCCTAAATATAGTCCTGAAACCAGCACTAACTTCTAACAGTGGTATTTCTGATCAGGCAAGGCAGGAAAACACAACTGTGATTTCTAGCATTGTAATAATTTAGCAAGGTGTCTGTGCAATGTTTAAAGTCTAACAGTATTCTGAAGAGTTATTATCAAATCTGTGGTACCACTGAAATTCTCTCTGTACATGAATGTAGTCCAAATAAGGTCACATCTCTGCCAAACCAGAGACATTTCACTTAGCTTTAATCATCTATAAGTACTGTGTCTAATATGACTTAGTCACACAGCCTGTACTTAAAGTCAACAGAGAGATGAGCAGCTCTGGGGAGTAATACATCTCACTTAACTTAAACACTCATTTTAGGATGAGAAATGGAATGGGATTCTGGAGATGGATAATTGAACATAAACTTTAGCTGTCACTGAGAACCATTGCATAGAGTTCCTGCCGAGCCAAGACTAAGGGAGAGACTTCTGTCAGACTCCATGAATCTTACAATAATTGCCTAACACACATTCCAGAAAAAATGGCTTTTTGCACATATAACTCAGAAATGCAACTGACCAGAAAAAAATTAAGATGTACTTACCAAAAACAATAGAGGACTCACAGTAGTAGTAACCATTTGGTTGCTTTTTTTTGAACATGGAGCAAAGATCAAAGCGATGCAAGACCTCATCTCCAAAATAATGGTTTTTGAAATCTTCATACAGACTAGAGTCTATTTTTTTCACCTTTAAAAATCAACATAAAATTCAGTTAGGCATTTGACTTGGAGACTGAATTTTCATATTTAATTTCTATAATTCTCATTTTAACCATAAGTACAGTTAGTATGGAAAACTACTTCAAGATGCAAAAAGAATACAGAAATAATCATGTTCCAAATCTTCTCTTTTAGGGAAGCACTGCCTACTGCAGAAGTTAACAATAAAATGAAAGTGTCATTATTCCTCCTTTCCACCACTTCTTTTTCAGTGTGTAGGAAACAAATAGATATACACAATAGATATATAACTGCTTTAACTTCCGGTGGTTTGCAACAGTGTCCATGGAACACGTAACTGGAAATTATTCCTGCTGTCATCACTGGGCATGCTGCTACAAGGAAGCATCTCAAATGGTCATCAAGGGCAGTTTTCTGAGTCATTAAATCAGCACACAGGAAAAAATGGTTGTATTTTACCAGCACTAGATTTTTAATCTCAGTATATCTAAAAACTTACTGTGATTATAATATTGGAATCATGCAGTTTTATATACATGAAACAGAACACAATAAATATTTTATGAAGCTATTTTCAGAAAATATTTCAGTAGTTACTTTAAGAGTTTAGGGGTCCTTGTTCCACTGCATTGTCAGTAAAAATAAATTATCTCTGTAGAAATTCAGTATTTTCTCCTTCAATCTATCTCCCAATAATGCTGTTTGCTATTTAAGTATCATTGCTCTATGCTAAGGAATATTAGGAGCCTCTAGAAGCTCGAGCCCAGTGGTCCCTATGGCCTGGCTGCTAGAATGCAGCCCGGTGTGTGGGAGCCTCAGTCTTCGATGGATGTACCTGCTGCTTTCACCTCCCAGAGACACATACCCATGCCCAAAGGACACAGACACGGCTGGCTACATGGATGTCAGTGCCTTCATCAGGACCTGCACATGGGGCTCACAGGAGATACAAGTGCAGGTCACTCCTGACAGGGACAGAAGGTCAACAGTGTAGGATGTGCATGACTTTCTCTCCATGTTCACGTTTGTGCATTCCTGGAGCACCATCATGGCCCTTCTGTCCCCACAGCACCCCTGCCCAGATTGCTGGCCTCTTATTGAGCCCATGGGTCTCCCACTTGCTGGCTGGGCCAGCTTGAGGTTTGGCAGTGAACACCTGCACTCCCCACACACACAGTTTGGGGAGGATACAGACATTTGCCCCCGGCAATCAGTTGGACAAGTGTGCCCACCAACCTCATTTTAAACAGGACTGGCCCCTTTTGCAGCCCACATCATCCACTCCTCTTTTGCGTTCCTCCCTAACCTCTCTCTCTGCACACCCCCCATGTGTTTGCACAGTGAACCTGACAACACCCTGGACTCTCGGCTTTACAGCCCCAACCACTGCAAAGTCACGGTTTGCCTGTGGTTTCTCGGCAGCCCATCAGTGTGAAATGTCTACTCTAGCAAAGGTCCAATGTCCTTTCATTTCCTTAATCACTGGAATGATGACATCTAGTGGTGCAGGCTTTTCATTTCAGAAAATGGAAATCTGGGAGTCTACATCTCTGTGGAAGTCTACATTTATTCCGTTCTCACAGTAGTTATTTAAAATTTTATATTCTATGGCTAGACTAGTCCTTATGTACTAAGGCTATTCTGACATTAAATCATTATTCCTTGCTTTTTGGCTGACAGTTCTTGGAAATACAGGTAGACATCAACTAGTAATAAAAAAATACGTTTTCAGCCAGGAGAACACTTGTCAAAATGTGAAGCCTTGAGTACTTCTAGAATGAAATGAAAAGACAAATATCACAACTCCATGCTCCAATAAAAAAAAATAACATTTACAAGAGGTTGGGATGTTGCTTGTCAAAGACAGGTTGGTAAGGTGTGAATCAAAATGTTGAATGCTCAGGAATTGAGTTGTGCTTGCGATGCACTACTGAAAGGTATTTGGAAAAGCAGCCATGGGAAATCTGTGGTATTTTTAGTAACTGGAATAGTTTCTGGAGTGCTGCTTCAGTGAGATGTGAAAGGATTAAGCAATGGAGGTGCATGAGAAGGTCACGGATCATTTCTTAACTGAAAGGGTCTGGAGCAGTAGAGACGCAAGAGAAAAGTTGCTACCACACGGGAATAGTAGAGATGCAGATAATAAAGATAAGCTATAGTGGAGGAGGGTGAGAAACAAGACTATTTGAGAGGCCACTTGGAAGTGTTTAGTGCTGGAAGGGGAGGAGGAAGACATCTGCCTCTCGAGGAAGCACTGTAATGGGCGATGTCTGTAAAGGACGTGGCTGCGTAACGTGGGCCTGGAGAGGCACAGCACGAGGAGCTCTTGCAGGACTGCCAGAGCACGGGGGAGAATGCCTCTGGCAGCCCTGCAGTGTCTGGCTTTTCTCCCCGTGTCTCTGCGAAGGCACAGCCCCCTATTCCAGCAGTTGAACCCCATGCAGTCCCCGTGGCTACGGCCACAGCCAGCCTCGGGCCCAGGGGCAGGAAGGCTCCAGTGGTGACAGCGTAGATAGCAGAGCCGCAAGTAGCTCCGGGCTCCGTGTCCAGACCCAACAAGCCAGCACCCCACTGCGGTGCTCCAGCCAGGCGGGGCCCGCGGGCGGCCCGAGGGTCGCTCCTTGTGGGGCGGCCGAGCCGCCAGCCGGGCCAGGGCCGCTGTGGGCGCGGCCCGGCTGCAGAGGCAGGTGCGGGCCCCCTGACGGGCGCTGCGGCGGGAGCGCCGAGCTCCCGCCCGGAGAGGAAGGGAAAGGGGACAGCACAACGCTTTTGGGATGCCGGGAGGAGCAGCAGCTGAGCCGAGCTGCCCGTCTGCGGTGAGAAGGGTGAGTAGCGAGCAAAGAAACGGGAGAGGATTGGAAGTGAGTTGCTGATAGGGATTGATATGTCTGATCCATTACGAGCTTGTACAGAAACTGGTGCTGTGTGATGGTGCAGCATAAATATGGGGCTGCGGCCTTGAAATGATGGCCAAGCCATGAGGCCGCACTGCTTAGAGAAGCCACGGTCAGCGCAGGTGCGCATCACAAACCTGAGGGAGGATGATTTTGTACATGGGTGTATACATGTCCATGCATGTTACTGTATTTATGGGTACTTGGGTGTACATAGATACTTAAAAGGACACAAAGAAAAACTGTAAAACTAATGCTGGTAGTTAGCTCTGTTACACCTTCCTTGGAAGCTGACAGTGGCAGTAGTTACTGGCAGCATCTTTTCACTTGAACATTTATAGGTAATTCCTGGCAGCATCTTAGGTTCTCCAGGGCTGGAAGAGTGAGTGTCAACCTCCTATTGTCAATTAAAGTTGCTTCTCAGGATGTTTTGGATGAGTTGTGAATAAAAATACCTCTTGTCAACAGAATGAGTGCCACATCAGCCACAAGCTGTGCCTTGCCACTGTCACTTGGGCCTGAGCAAGAGGAGCAAGAGGAGCAAGAGCACTCGGAGACACATATGTCTGTTTTGTGGTATGCAGGGCAGCTGGCAATTACTTACTATGATACAGAAGACTGCTCAGTCTACTTCATGCCTGAGACACCTGATAATGAAGACCTCAAGCTACTGCAAAAAGTGATTGGGGAACTTAACCCTCAATGCATAGTGACCAGTGCAAAACAGGACCAGAATATTGCCAAATTCCTGACCAACCTAACAGCTACTGATGGTGATAAAGACATGCGAAAACCAGAAATTGTCCTGTTTCCTAACATAGATTTTGGTCTGGAAGTCAGCAAGCAACGGATCCTGTCTAGGCAATTTCCTTTTATCCCATCTCATATGACTGCCACTGAGAAAATTCTCTATTTGTCCTCAGTCATCCCTTTTGAGAGTCCACTCATGATACGAGCCTTAGGGGGCCTCCTTAAATTTCTAGACAGAAGAAGGGTTGGAGTTGAACTCGAAGATAGCAGTATAGCAGTTCCTATTTTGGCCTTTAAAAAATTTGTGCTGTCAGATACTGTGAATATGGACCAAGACACTTACTGTGTCCTGCAGATATTTAAAAGTGATATCCATCCTTCTGTGTACAAGCTGTCCAGTGGACTAAAAGAAGGATTCAGCTTATATGGAATTTTAAATCGTTGCAGATGCAAATGGGGAGAAAAACTGCTGAGGCTGTGGCTCACACGACCTACCCGGAACCTGACAGAGCTGAACAAACGGCTGGATGTTATCAACTTCTTCCTTCAGGCTCAGAACCATGAAACAGTCCTTACTCTTCAAAACTGCCTCAAGAATATTAAAAATGTGCCTCTTATTTTAAAGAGAATGACTCTTTCCAATACAAAAGTTAGTGACTGGCAAGCACTGTATAAGACGGCATACAATGCAGTGTGCCTTAGAGACACGTGTCGTTCTCTGCCCAGCACTATTGAACTTTTTCAGACTATTTCATCTGTCTTCACTGATGATCTGCACTACATTGCTAACCTAATTAGCAAAGTGGTAGACTTTGAAGGCAGCCTCTCAGAGAACCGCTTCACTGTTAGACCCAATGTAGATTCCACAATTGATGAGAAGAAAAGAAAGCTGATGGGACTGCCAGGCTTCCTTACAGAAGTGGCACAAAAAGAACTGGAGACTTTGGACAGTCAGATTCCCTCTTGTTCTGTGATCTACATTCCTTTGATTGGGTTCCTCCTGTCCATTCCACGCCTACCAAATATGGTGGATAAGACTGACTTTGAAATTGAAGGCTTGGACTTCATGTTCATGTCAGACAATAAACTGCAATACAGAAGTGCCCGGACCAAGGAGCTAGACAGCCTGCTGGGTGACCTGCACTCTGAGATCAGAGACCAGGAAACACTCATCATGCACCAGCTGCAAACAAGGATCTTGGAGAAGTCTGAAGTACTTAACAGTGTGATTGAGTACACTGCACACCTTGATGTGCTGCTAGCCTTGGCAGCGATGGCCCGGGAGAACGCCTATTGCCGACCTCGCTTTACTCACCGCCACGGCTTCCACATCAAGGATGGAAGACATCCACTCATGGAACTATGTGCAAAGACTTTTGTGGCCAACCCTGTGGACAGCGGTGAGGCTACCAGACGAATAAAGATCATCACAGGGCCCAACTCTTCTGGAAAGAGTGTTTACCTAAAGCAAATAGGTCTTATAGTGTTCATGGCTCTAATTGGCAGTTACGTCCCTGCAGCAGAGGCAGAGATTGGAGTAATTGATGGGATTTACACAAGAATCCACAGTAGGGAATCAGTTTCTGTAGGGCTCTCCACGTTCATGATTGATCTTAACCAGGTTGCCAAGGCTGTAAACAATGCCACAGAGAGGTCCCTAGTACTTATTGATGAGTTTGGTAAAGGGACCAACACAGTGGATGGCCTGTCCCTTCTGGCTGCTGTCCTGAGGTACTGGATCAGACAAGGAACACAGTGTCCACAGGTCTTTGTCTCTACTAATTTTCACAGCTTGATGCAACTAGAACTCCTGCCTGACACACCTCTTCTGGAGTACCTGACCATGGAGACCCATCAGGATGGAGAGGAGTTGATATTTTTCTATCAGATCAAAGAGGGCGTGTCCACAATTAGTCACGCTGCCAATATTGCTGCATTAGCAGGAATGCCAGCCAAAATTATTGAAAGAGGAGTGGAAGTATCAGAACTGATCCGCAATGGAAAGCCTATCAAATGTCTTGATCATCCTGCAAAAGGTGATAGGATGGAAAAATGCAAGTCTGTTGTGGAAAAGTTTCTTAGCATAGACCTTGACGATCCCCAAGTGGACTTAGAAGAATTCATGTCTAAAGAGGTGTTGCCTTCTGCGGCCTCAGTCCTGTAGCAAGGGTATGTGTAAATGCATAGAGTGCACCATATCTACCATGGAGAGTCTGGTACTTCAGAGAATGATCACTGTGACATAACACCTCACAGGACATTTAGCTTGTAACAAACTATCTGCAGTTATGTCCTTCCTTCTTCTTGTTTAAACCAAGTACTTACATATCCCTGCTATATGGTGTATCATATAAGTGTATGAAGAGGAAGAATTTTAAGAACCTCTTCCAGCTACTGGGTTACCCAGTTTGTGTATTTTCTGCCCCTATTGTTGGAACCTCAGATTAAAAAAATATACTGTAGAAAAATCACAACACATTTCTACTGGTCTTAGAAGACTGTTAAAAAAATTTGTTTATTGTTTTGTATTGTGCCAAAGTGACGGTTTAAGCCACTTTAGGATCAGCATCAAAGATTCCAAATAAGTATGTGGCTCAGACTCTTGTACCAACAACTAACAGTTGTCAAAGTACAAACCACTGACACAGAGGCTGATAAGTGACAATGCAAAGGGATTTAATGGCTCTATGGCTTTTCTTTTACCAGCTTTTCTATCCAAATGCCAGAGATCCCAGCAGTTATTAAAAAAAGAATGCTGGTGGTCAGATTCAGTGATAAATAAAGTGCCTTGGTTTTACTAAGAACTGTTCTCTTTAAGGTCCTGTATAATGCAGTTGTATTAAACGTACTATGTGTCTATGCCACATGGGTATAAATAAAGGCAAAATTACAAACCTAGGAATGGAAGAGAGAAATTCACATTTTCTATTCTATTTTCAGTTAACATTTGAGAATTAATACCACAAAGGGAGGATTCCCTTTCACTTCTCTTGTCATGCAAAGGATCTTTACTGAACACAGTATTTTATGTACACGTATGCAAAAAAATTAACAGATTAATGATGGAAAAGACATATCTAAATACCATCAAAGCAATAACCTTTCCTGTAGCCAGACAAGTGCCTGAGATTCCCCATGTAAATAAGACAGAAGAGACATTAGATAGCTTATTGTCTGCCAGAACTTGCTCTAACCATTTACATTATGGCAAATAAAAGACATATTACATCTCTCATCTATATGTAATTTCAAGAAGCCAAAAATATTAATGTCACAAACTGAGAGAAAATTTACATTAAAAAAATTGAATCCCTTTATAATTATCAGTACTAAACATGTTACCTGGTATATCTGGCTGAACATAGCAAAAAGATGAGTATCAGCATACCTCTAAAAGATCTGAAATTGGAGACACTGCTTTGGGTTTGTTTTGGAATTTCCTCCTTGATGATGAAGGAAACTATTATTATTACCAAAAAAGTACCTTAAGTTATTTCTGTATAAAACTGGAAAGTGATAGAAATTCAACATAATTTACATTAAAAAATACAACAGTAAATTACTGAAGTGTGCATTTAATGCTATTTCCAGTGCAATCATAATAATACTGCTTGCATAATATCTGGTATCATGATGATACCATTGAAGTGACTGGCAACAGTGAATCAGGCGTTGAAAATACTCAGAAGTGTTGCAAATACAAACGTTTTTCTCAATAATATATTCTGTTTTACTAACTATACATGCAGCATCTCAAAGATACACCATACGAAAGAATATCATATACAAAAGATTTCTAATTTATAATTTTGCCAGTTTTTTGTTGTCAACCACTATCTAGGCTAGAGATACACTCTGCACTAATTAAGCAGATGCCATCAGAGCAATTTAGCTGTCAGTCATCTACTTATGAAATTCATTTCACAGCATTTGCATTTCTGGTAGTACTAGTTATCAAAGGACCTTCAAACGTCATACTGCATTTACGAAGTACCTCACAACACACCCTGAAATAAACAGGAATCTGGACAAATGGAAGATACAGGACTTGTGACTGACTGGTTGTACCTTAGGAGCCAAGCGTGGGAAGAAGGAAAAGAAACATTATATTCAAATGCAAAATTCCAGTTGCTTATATTATTGTGCTTCATTAGGTTCTTTGCATAGAAGGTAATGATACTAACCCAGGATTCTTATCATGCAAATAATGCTGGAAATAGCTGAACATATTCAAGTAAATTATATCCCTTTGTCTCCTTCCACAAGGACATCTAGGAGCACACAATACCTCTTTTTTTTGGGGAAGTTTTCAGTGGCACATCTAAACTGAAAAATGTCCAACTAAGCATGAGGAACGAGCTGGTCCCACTTCTAAGTAGGTAAATAAGTCCTTTAATCTGAGAAGCTGAAGGGGGTACAGTAAACCAGATAGCTCTTTTCTAATCCACTTTATTTCATACTTTCATCCTTTATTAATATCTGTTTCCAAGTTTTTTAGATGTGTTCAGTGACATGCCTTCAAACTGAACCTGATTTCTTAAGATCTTTACTAGTTTTGAATTCTCAAACTCTTTGCTTTGTAAATATAATTTTTAACTTTAGGAAAGTTAAAGTCTCTTCAGAATATATGCATTTCAAAATGCCTGCAATTATATTAATTAAAATTAATATAATTAATATATAATATTATATATATTATATAAAATATAATGTAATTTAAAAACAGATTTTTTTTTTCCCCAAAATATAACTTTGGTGGAATTTAGATGCCATTATGAGGAGAGTGACTTAAAAGCATATTGTTTCAAATAAGGAGGCTTACATTTAAAAAATAAATTAATATCATTATAAAGCAATGGCTGAGAACTGCACTCAACCACTTCAGTACTATTTGCTCTTTTATAAGCTCACTTATGTAAGCTTCATCCACTTCCCTTTTCTTGCTTTTCATATTGTTGCATGATTTGAAAATGCAATTAGACATTGTATGAAAATGTACTGCAAAATAATTATTCCTTTTATGATACATATTTTTATTTACTGTTTTCTGTAAATGCATGAAACTAACTAAATGCAGGAATACAATAAAAGAAAAAAATATAGTAAAGACTGATGCATGTGCCTAACACTGAATTGACAGAGAAAAATGTACAGATTTTTAACACATAATATCTTTCCATACAGTAGATCACATGCATTATCCAACATTATGGAGGGCTCAGGAAGATGATTTGGAATGACACTGACCTGGTTCTGTCAGCAGCAGTGAATATCAGAACACAGAAAAGATGTATCCTGGCTAATATTTCATGGAAGGTAGATAAATGTAAATGAAACAACCAACCAGCCAAAAAAAGTAAAAATACAGAATAGCAAAAACCCCACCCTGATTGTCTCAGATGTTTTAACTAGTTAAATCACTGAACAGCAGATGCTCTAGAAGTGGACTGAAACTAGCATTTTAAAAACCCAACTGTCATATCAAGCAAAAGCTTCTGTGAGTTTACGAATTTCATATCAAATACCACCTACATCGTGTGGATAAGTCCTTAGTTCTATTTTAGAGCAGGTACGCTTGTCCTCCAATTTTCTTGATGTATCTCAAGTCTCACTATCTTCTTTCTACTGATTTCAAAATACTACTTAATTAAAACATCTTTTAGCATCTTTAGAGATATTTCTAATTAAACTTTTAAGGATTTTTTTTAATGCCCACTATTAAGGAAGTATCAAAAGATTAGTTTTATGTACTTCAATTCCTATTTAAAATATTTTTTCCTGAAAATTATTTTCCTAGTCAGTGTTAAAAAAATCACATAAAATATTCTATACAATGTTAGTAAAAACATGTATGGACATATACCTTGTGTTAAATATAATACAGTACTACAGTTAAATTAGTATGAAACAAAAAATAGGTACACTAATATTGTTTCTATATATTTTAATCACAATTATATCCTATTTTCATGTATTTCTGTATTTTGCCAAAAATCTAATTACTAGGCAAGAAATAACTTTCAAGAGAGAATACAGAAGATAAATTATATATATATAAATATTAATCTAGTTTTTCCTCATTACTCTGAAATTCACCAAAGCATGTTCAATAGAGAGAACTAACAGTCTACTATGCATAATCCAAACAGAAATTCCACTGTTCATTTGCTCATTTTCTCCTATACAGTAACAAAATTCAGAAAAAAAATAAAAATGCATGCATATAATCTACCTCCTAATGGGAGTTCTGCAACTCTGAACAAGAGTTTATTATTTTTTTTATTTTTTTAATATTTTACTTTTATCCTTTGGTCTTGCCTGACCATGATACTACTGCACTGAGCATAGCAAGAGTGGTAAATTACAGTACAGGACTGCTTATATGGTAGATACCTTAATTATTTCTTTAAAAACCAAGTGTTAAAGTCTTACCTTTTCAGCTGGTTACAAAGTAGCAAATATGATGCTACAGCATAAACAACACTGTCCAACTCCAAATTAAACTTTGTAGATTGCTGCTGAGCTATGAGAAATGTGAGCTCACCTCCTTACGTAGCTCTGTTGATTTTGACAATTTCATGAAGGTCAGATGTGGTTTAAAAGCTCTTTCTTCACCTGCCATGATCCCCTTTTCTTGAAATATCTTTTTCATGGTCTCTGACAGAAGGAGAAAAGTGTATCAATACAAAGATATTACATTATATCATGCTTAAAATGTGCTTTCAGACCTAATTTTAGTCATGGCTCCTTCACATGAAAGAAACAAGATAACGAGTACTAAATGGCAGGGAGATTTCTACTTAATTTCAAAGGTACATATTATTTCTTCAGAGGTATATATTATTTCATGTGAAAATGAATATAGTATTTAATGTGAAATATTTACAGTTAATATCAGTTAAATAATGGCAATTAGAAAGCTGTTCATGCTGTCTTATTTTGCTATCAAACTAGAAACTCAACATTAGCACTGTTCAGGAGTCGCTCTCACTGGAAGTGTGGGAAACTTCAGGAAAACTCTGAGTATGTAACAGAATTCTCAATTTACCCAAATACAGATAATAGAATTCACCACAGAATACTGCTTTTAATCTCCCAGTCAGACCAGAGGAAATCTGGAAGTGAAAGCTGTAAATTTTGGAACTGGATTTACATGCCAGCATTAGAGAACATATCAGGTGTGTTGATGATTTTTTGCTTGGGTTTTAATGCTTCACTGTTGCCTTCTGAGGTAATTTCCTACTTTTAATGTACTTTTTAAAAATTTCATCTGTTTACAGTCCATGCCAAAACAACTCTACAACACTTACCTAGTTTATTATTTTGCAGCTCATCTGCCCAATATAATGTTTAATTTCTTAGAAATAAATTTCAGTGTAACTTTTGAGTTGTGTTCCATCATTTTTTTTAGATTAAATACTTCCAACATGAAAAATTTGTTTGAAAAAAGTTTTAGATAAAATTGAAAAAAATTGTAAAATCTGTGATAAAAATAATACTGGCAAATAGAGTATTTCTATTGCTGAAAAACAGAAAAACTGCAAAACCTTAAGCTTTTTTTTTTCTTTGCAAGTACAGCTTCCAATTTTTTGCTAGGTGTAGGTCTAGTTCACTCATACAATCAAACTAAAATCAAAAGAGGGGAAAAAATTATCAACTCTATCATATAAATTTAATCAGCCCTTATGAAAACAATGTATGTTCATTTAAATATATACCTTCTTTACTTGATAGTTCAGCAGTCCTTTTTCTGATACCAGGAAGAAACAGCATCACATTGTGAAAAAAAGCAACACAAGTACAGCTGACCAACTTGTATTATTTTAAATTTTTTCTCTGGGAGACATTTTAAATTTACACTGAATCCCCACTAAGCTTTCTGGCTCCTGTATCTATTCTCTGAACAGCACAATTTGGGGACCTATTGATGTTGGTGTTCCAGCAAAGGGTAAATCTTACCAGACCCAGGTTTATACTACTATGTGACGTTCCGACTCAGTCTTGCGCATAGCACTCTTTTTTTCCCTTCTGAAAACTCCATTTTTTTTCCTGCCATCGCATCTTGGGCCATGCAGTCCTATCTCACACTCTACAATTAGGATCTGTGCTGATGATCTGCATCTATCCAAGTGTCCCCTCTGGGAAGAGCTTAGTATCAGAGCAGAGGTTTACCAATGTGCCTCTGATCACAGGACTGTGAACCCAGGCATCTCAGCACAGCGCTGTGAATTTGTGGGAATTGGGTGGGACAGCTGGGCACCTGCAATTTACCCTGCTGAACAGAACCACTGGCCTGCCTGTCTTCTTCATTTTGTGTGAAACAGCTTTGTTCAATATCTATTCCATTTATCTTTCCAAAATCCTCTTTCATACCTGGAAATTCCCATCAAGAAAGAAACAATGAAAACCTGGGTCAGAAGAGAAGAGCACACAGAGAGAGACTGCAGTTTTAAACTTAACGAACTTATGTGTGGGTATGCGTCTACACATGTTCTCACGGGCATCAGAGTTCTCACACAGCTTTGCTGTGGCATAGATGTATTAAACATCACAGGCTCATGACATTGGGCTTGCTGGGACTACAGATAGCCCCAATTTCGTAGAATTTGATGTACAGAAAGTGTGACATTTTACTGGCTGAGGTAACTTATGAACATAATTAACACAATGTTTCCTTCTTCAAAAATAATGAAAATAGAATGAAATCTGAGTAAGTGGAAGGGAAAAAAAGAAATAAAGAAAAATGTTTTTCTGAGAGCACAGGAAAGTACAAGATAATGTAATGCTATTAATATCCATGAAGCTCTTTGAAGAAGTGGCTACAAGAAGGGATTTAACAGTAACTGGAAAGGACACATGGATGCTGTGGGCAAGAGAAAGTTCTAGGCTTGTGAGACAGCATAAAAGTGGATTTGTCGACTGGCAAATACACAAAAGTTGAAGTTTATGATGGGTATTACCTAAACTGAAAGAAATTAGAGGCCAGGGATGAGAAAAATAGACAGACAATGCCCAGGGGTCTTGACAAATGAGTATTCTCCATCTTTCCTCCAGACATTATCATTACTACTTAGACTGAAAAATCAAACAAAATCTATGTTTTCTTTTATTAGCCTCAGGCTGACTGATGTTTGCAGCTTCAAAGTATACCCTAGAAATGCTAAAGCTATTTTTACAAGCTCAATGACTTCCTGGAACAAATTTTTGGACAGCTTTCAGACTGCCTTTCATGCACTTTGAAGTACTCTGTAATATCATTTTGTACCTCATTTTTATAATGTCAAAATTACTGAATGTCATCTGCCTCTTACACTGGATGCAGCTGAATCCATTAGACAACTCTTTCCCTATAATTAGAATGGAAATATGATATATGAAGCTTACTCAGAACCACTTTATGTAGGAAAAGCTCAAAAATTCAACAGCTAGATCAATACAGAACAGTTCATAGTAAAATTGCATATTAAGCCATATTCCGTAATACAAATGGCCATCTTCTTTCCCAAGATTTCATCAGACACAGAAACCTGCTACATACATATGTTTACTTCCAGACTATTAATTTCTGCTTGTTTCAAAATATGTTCCTTCAATTAAAAGATTTATAATTTAGCAACCGCATTCTGTCTTTTTATTTAATTTTTTTTTTGACTTTACACTTGGAAATGAAGAAAAACTGAGCATAGAAAACTTATCATTAGAACTATCATGTTAAGCCATGCTAAAATTATTACGTTCTTAGGGTTTTTTAAGAGATGGGCCAAAAGATAAGCCAGAGTCAAGCCAGTTTCCCAGCAGTTGCTCCACTGCTCCTTGGTTGTGTACTTCTACAGTGAGCTGTCACTGTCCCAGACCATTGCCATGTGTCAATGAGCTATACTGTTTTTTCAAGCACTCATCAGAAGTATGCGTGGGTTGTTTTGTTTCTCTCCATCACCACACACATATACATAAGAAAGATGAGCTCGTTCATAAAGTAGGATCCACGGAGCAGCTGGGCCAAGCAATCCCCACTTTGTGCACATGTCAGTACATAAGGTAAACCTTACACAACAGTGACAATATGAAGGCGAAGTCCTAAACTGAAAAAGAAACATAAGCAGAATTTCCAAAGAAAACTTGCTTCTTATACTGGCTTCAATCCATTCTAATACTTCCTATAAGTTTGTTATGATCACAAAAAGAAGTGGGTGGGAGTACCTTCTTTTAAACCACAATAAGCATACTGCTTCATTTTAGTAAGCTATTTATCAGAGCTATTGCAATTCAGTGTTTGGCAGCACTGTATGAAAAAGAATGTAAATTAAAAGCATTTGCTGTCCCTGCTTTCAGTATGATTTCAGAGAATCATACTTCCAGTCCCACCTAACTAAACAACAGCAATTTGGACTGCCACCTTTTTGTTCACTCCATACAAATCAGTTGTTCTAACGGAAAATTACAATACCTTTGAGAATAAAACTTTTTCATCATATGAAATGACCTAAGAACAACTGACAAGAGGCAAAATTAATTTATCATAGTTTCAGCCAGCTGTAACTAAAGTGAACTAAATTAACTGAATTAAACTATTTCCCTAGGCTGCCTGAAGGGAGGGCAATGAAATTCACCTTCAAATGGATGCTAAATGCGTCGTTCCACAATTTTTAAAGAAGCTCATAAACTATCATCCTTGTCAGAATAAGACTGTTCCTCTCCAGCCCCATGCCTGCCACTGCTCCTGACTTTTCTGCCAGCAGTTATGTAGCTATACAGTAAACTTCATGGGCAAGCTTGAATAGGCTAAAGATTAGCTGGCAAAAGTAAAAATGTTAATTTTACCACAGCTGAATTCTCCATGTGGCTGCATAAAGGGGTCAGATTGCTTTGGTTTGGTGGCAATGTAAGTTTATGCTTGAGTAAAGCTGCAATGCATCTAGAGAGGAAGATGGGCAAAATGACTCGCTTTCCTTTTCTCTTGCTCTGTAGTGTAGACTGCTAGGAAATCAATTCAAAGAGATTAGACTAAATGTCTTTTATACACAACTAAAGCTAAAGAAAATTACTAAGTTAGTTGTACTAACTGACTGTTGTACTACAGTGCAGACCTAACTGTATTAAAATATATAAGCCAACAAATCAACATTTCTTAAAAACAAAGGACCAAAACCAAATGAAATATTTGTATATATAAACAGAAGAGTAACTCTTCTGTTCATGAAATACAAGCTCCCTCTCATGGTCAGACCGTAACACGCATCATTAATCCATAAAATCAACATCTGCAAATCTTGTAGGTAAAAACAGGATTCACTTATTCACTTTTATCAGCTTCAAGCAGCATTTACAATATAGTTATTAAAATATAAATCAAGCAATTCATTATCTTTTCCAAATTCACTTAGTTCTTGTGCTGCTTTTGGCTGGGTAATTTTCTTCATAGTACCTAGTATTGGGTTATTTTTTTGATTTATGATGAACAGAGGTTTGATCGTTCAAGGATGTCTTGGTTACTACTGAGCAGCACTTGCACAGAGCCAAGACCTTTCCTGTTTCTCAGCCCACCTCTCCAGCAAGCAGGCTAGTCATGCACAAGGAGCTGGGAGGGGACACAGCTGAGACAGCTGATCCCAACTGACCACAGGGATATTCCACACTGTATGGTATCACCCTCAGCATTATACCGTGCTGGGGAAAGAAGGAAGGAGAATGGACTCTTGTCTTCCCAAGTCACTGTTAATGATGGAGCCCTGATCTCCTGGAGATGTCTGAATATGTGCCTGCCCATGGGAAGAGGTGAATGAATTCCTTGTTTTGCTCTACTTGAGTGTATGGCTTTTGCTTTCCTTGCTTAACTGAATTCAGGTCAACCCACAAGTTTTCTCACTTTTACTCCTCTGATTCTCTCTCCTAAACATCCGGGGAAAAGTGAGCCAGTGTCTATGGCTACATGGGACTGAGCTGCCAGCTGGGACTAAAGCACAACAGTCCTTCAAATATTCTGTGATGCAGCAAAGCATAAGAAAGAAAGTTTTTTAAAAAGTCCTGTAATTCTTTATGTCACTGTAAGGGCACCATTTATAAAAAGACTTTGACAAAGAGTTATTAAAATACTCCTCAAACCTCTGTCAGAACAGTTTAGCACTATTCCTGGCAGATAATTAAATTATGCTAATGTGTTTTAATGGATTTTTGGGAAGTAACTCACAAATCAGAACAAACAGAAGATCCACATTAGCTCTGCTTTTCCTGGACTTCCATCTCTGGTAAACCTACACTTACACTGGTATTAGCAGACATGCAATGGCCACTTTCAGATGTTTTTATTATCAAACAATTTTCTATACAGTTTATGGAACTACCATTTAGAAGGTAATTTAACTTCATCTATTTTCTATTGCCTATGTTATCAGTATTTCTCCTTCATTCATGTACAACACAAAATAACAACATGAAATCAAAATTCACCTTACAACATAGCAGAAGCCATATATAATCTTGAAGTAGCAAAACAGTGATTCCTTAATAAATTCAACTGAGGTCTTTGTAAAAGGTCAAACCAGCTGCACTTCAGAAATGAAACCAATGAATTGCTAGAGAAAACACTGTATTAATAAAAGACTTTTACAATTTTTCCTTCTGTACTGGACTGCAAAGAGGTAGTGTGACAGCAGCAGTCTTTGCAACTCTGAAAATGTCTCATATGGGTTATTGCTCTATTAAAAAATGGTGTGACCTCACATTCCTCAGAGCACAAAAGATAATTCATCAATACTGAAAAACTCTTTTAAAGAGTCTTTCCAAGGAATAGTTGGAATTGCTGGGATAGTTTTAAAGGACACCAGTGAATTACAGACAGTACTGTTCTTTGAGAACTTTTATTAAATATCTGTAAACAACATAGTTTAAGTAAAGACTCATAGGCAGATAAAAATGGACCAAAACAAGGTAGCATGGAGTCTTTACATCCCATTTACAAATGTGCACTATGTTTTTGACATACACTAAATCAAATGTTATCAGAGAACAGTACTGTCTATAATTCATTAACATCCTTTTGAATATATGCAGAGTAGGCTAGGAAGTTAATTATGTAGCATTTGCAACTGTCACAGGTAAATTAATATTGAATAAATTAGCACCAACTTATCTTTGTGCTCCATTCTCATTTAGGTTGCTGAGAAGTCTTTAAAACACTAACTAGATTGACAAGTTGTACCTGCTATTTCCTTAAGTAGTCTTGTATGATCATTTTCTGCCAAATTCACAAATCCAACTTGATTTCTGAAGTGATCAATTCCTTGAAAAGACAAATCCACTCTTTTTCCTTTCAGGAGATTGTCTACAAAAACCTTGCTGTCTGAAAGAGCACCAACTGCTCTGTTGAGAGGAAAGAAAATACCAATGTCAAATATATTTCTGCTGTTAATATTGCTATTAATCATTATATCAATAAATGAAACAAAGATTTTTTTAGTATCAATTTATTATCTATTGTGGTATTTTTTTATCTATCTCCTACCAATACAGATGTTGTTATTATTATTACCACCATCTTTTTATTAACCTAAAGTGGTTCATACACTGTGCTATAAAACCATTCAAATAAAAAGGCAGACTTAGCAGTGGGTTTAATTCCTCAAGAGTTTCCCTCAGTCCTCAAGATATCCAGATACTAACATGACAGTGTCCCTATTACGTTGTGCATCCCATTTAAATAAGATGATTACTCAAAAGTATTTAGTTTTCCATTCTTAAATTAATTTTTTCCTCTCCTGATATGTCAGTTGAACTAAGATTCCTCTTCAGTCAAAGTTAATACAGTGTTAGTTAAATTATAAACAAATGTGACATTACATATATAATGACAAAATTATATAGAAATTACAATAAAGCTCATGGAGAACTGTTATTAAAAGAGGTACTATGTCAATTTACATTTACTTTCTGTAAGAGAGCTAAGAGGCATCCACACACTGCAATAACAAGGCACAAACCTTTTAATAATCATCTTAATTAGCCACATCAAGTGTATGTACAATTACATGAAATAATTGTTTTGACCTGCACTTAAAATGATTCAAATTCTAAATAAAAACCATGTAAACATTCTTAGTGTTTTCTAAAAGATCTCTCACATCTCACAGTTTTAATTCTTTTCAATAAACCTGAATGTAATCTTTTCCCTAAATCAATGCAGACATTATAAACACTAGATGGCAGTAATAGGTTAAAAATGCTCAAAAGAGGTATTTTTACTTTTTCTGTCCTAGCTGGACGAAAGCAATCACCGTGATTTCTACAGTAGGTTAAACGATTTCATTGAAGCCTGTAGAAGTTCAAGAATCTCTACACATTCCCATTGTGTTTAACAAGGTGGACTCTTGATGTGAACTGTACATTAACTGGTACCTAGGCCAAGTTAAGAAACACATGAAGGTTGATTATATGACAAAATATCCTTCATTGATAGAGCCCCCCTTGTGGTCTTTTGAGAGAGCTTTCATCTATAAGTTAGAAGTACTTTAGCTCCTTTATAACGATTTTAAACAACAATGCCATTACTTGTTCCTTGGCAAAGATATTTTACTTTAAGCATAGTCTCTGTCACTTACCTATCCTATTATCACTGTTAGAGACAAGGCTGTTCCTGTGTCTTCCCTTTGTGCTGTACTTCAAGACCTTTCCATAAAAAAAATCTAATACTGGTTCTACCTGTCAGATTACTTCACATATAAGCAGGCATAGATTTATTTACCAACATGAACATAAAAATTGGTGCAAAACAAGTACAGATACTTTAAATACACTGAGTCAAATTAAGTTAAAGCTCATAAAAGGCTTTTAAGTATTGATTCATGAATGTATTTAAAATCCATCTCTGGATTTTTTATACGTGAGAACTAGTCAACCAAAAGTCCATGGAAAGCTCTGTTCCTCAGATGAACAAAGATTTATATTTCCATGCTGTAGGGTCTGCTGCAGAACTCACTGACCAGCCCAGGTATACCAAATGAGTTCTATGAAAGGTCAATCCACACAGTGCAGTGTGCTTTCAGTTTAGCATACTGTGGCATCAAAGATCTAGGTCTACTTTTCCTTTTATTTATAATCTTGCAAACAGTAAAATATGCAGAAAAATAGTTGTCATCTCACTCCAGCCATTTTGCCTTTTGTATTCTGTCAACCACTTTATAACGTCTAACAATTGCACAAGGACAAACATTTCCACTGAAGTCAATAGCTAAAAACACAACAGTGGTATTTTCTTGTTATTCCATACCAAATAATATTTAAAATGCCAACTTGTAATTATACTCAGTGCAACTAATCCACAGAGACACCCAAAAAATTTACAAGCACTTTGATCTAAAGTCAAAAAGGAAATAAAACAAATAATTAAACAGCATATTCTAAGTGAACACAAGCTAGAATTATAGAAGCACTACCCATTTTCTTTCTATACTGTTGTAATGTAACTACTGTAGCACTTAAAATTCATGAGGTTTCTTTGTAGCAATTTCTGAGGTTTAATTTTCATCACTTGTTAGAAAAAGTGATCTTGCAAAAAAAGCCAAACTCAATTTCGTCAGTTCTGTTATTTGTAATGCAAAGGTGAGATTCACAGAGTCTGACAGAAAACTAGCAAGAAAAACTTGACACTATAATCACATAATCAGGAATTTACTGCAAAAGTAGGCATATCCTGATTTCTAGCATCTGATCCCATGACTATGCATACAGTGAGCAGAGAGTAGAACTTCTTGGCTTGAAGGGAGTGCTGTCATGACTCTTGATTACTTTCTTTCATTCTAGTTTCAAAATCTCACATTCTTGATTTCATACAGTCCTACAAAAAGAGATGTATAGTGTATTCATGAAGGCTAGACCACAGTCAATTAGTTTGGACACTCACATGGGAACTGCAGGTCTGGATTCCCTTAGAAGGAGCGGCCTAGAATACAGATCCTCCATTTTCAGGGTGAAAGCAGTATGTACTAAAATACCATACAAAGGGCTTTGTGCTGAATTGAATGTTATGTTTAGCACATTCTTATCACGCATTTGACTTCAAATAGCATTCAACACATTTCATTTCTGTATAGACAGAGGCACTATTGTGCAAACACAGTTGAAAAATTGTAGATATCTAAGTAACTTAATGGATCCAAACCTAAGGATCTGTGAACTCTCAGATGCCCAGTTGACTAGCTGCACTTTGAGAGATTACTCTCCCCCTACATTACACACAGCTTCTTTTGCCAGCCTGGATCTTGGTTTCTTTCCATTAACCTGGTATCAAAAATTGGTGAAGTAAGAAAAAGGCAAATTCAGCATTTTACTCTTTGAGATCTCCCAAAAGATGAAACAAAAAACATCAGTTATGAAATTTAAAAAAAAATCTCATTTAAAAGAACATGCAATCTAGAATACCTGAGGATAGCTGAGCTAGAAACCTATAGGAGGCATCTGGCCAGGGAAAGGGTGAATCTCTGAGGAAGCTGCTGCTGACTAGAGGATAGTTCTGAGTGCCTGGACTGTAGAGTTCTGCTGGGAGAGGCAGAGAAGAACTCTGTAAGTCAGTGCTTTGGTAGCATTCAGACAGTGAAAGCTGAGAAGGGGCCCACAGAGTAGCAGAATATCCTGAATTTGAGAATATTTGTTTTGGTCTCTTAAAAAATACTCATGAAGTACATGAGTACTTGTACAAAACACACATGTGCTTTGAGGTATTATCCCATGCTCCTTTTTTAAAAAGTTTGTACTTCAAACCCTTTAAAAAAAAAACCCTCATAGAAACACCTGGTGGTTGTTCTCACCCATTTTCAGATACTATCACAGTTTACTCATTAACCAGGCACATGGAGAGGGGAGGCAATCTACCAGATCTAGTATCCTTTGCTTGCCTTCTTATTCTCTGTTCCTGGCTGTTACTCTCCCCTTAGAACAGACTGTTGAAGATGCTGACAAATTTGCACCTTCACAGGACAGGTAGGAGTACAGAGATCTCAAGGATACAGCATTTGAAGAAAACAAATGTGCAGAAACAAGGCAACTGATTTAGACATGCTGATCATTCATTATTTTTAGGTGTGTCAAATGCTTTCAGCCAAAATACTTCTACTTACTAGAAGCATGCCCTTGATTACCAAATGGTTCCTACATTCTGCCTTGGATTTTCACTATCTTTTGAGCAATCTTCACTTCAACAGATTTTTAATTCCCCTGTCCCCTATATCAAAACATTGTTTTAAAATAATTACTTTATCAAACATGAGATTTATGTGTGCAAGTTCAGCATACAGTAGGAAAAACGCAAGGGAAAAACACATACTTCGTTCAGAGCTTATTACATACCATAAATTATGAAAACAGCTAATATTAAGATTAGCATTTTAAAAACAACATGAATTAAATGTTCAATAACCTTAGAAAATTAGGGCTGTGTATGATACAAAAAAGTGTCAGTTAACCCTGCTGGTTTCTCTATGAGCACATCAAGCAAAAATACTAGTATATACTTAATTTGTAATAAACACCTACACGCTAATTTCTTCTTCACTGGATAAATGCATCACTAGCATGGTGACATGCAATGAGCCAGAGCGAACCATTGCTTTGGAAAGCCTTTGATCCTTCTGTATTATTGTGTCTTGGACAGTCTGAATACTTCCAGTAATCTGGGAAGAAAGATACAGAAACAGCAGTTAGCCACTACAACAATTACTGTATCCCATCATGCAAGTGAACAAGAAAGCACACAAGTAAAAACAAATGTTTATGTAAAAACCATTCTAGCAGAAGAAAGTTTCATCCTCTGACAAAGCTGTGCTAGTTGACCTGAGTGAACCCAAACTGGGTACAAATGGAGTGCTTAATAAATCACTGGACACTCCCCACCACATCTTAATAGGAGTTTCCTTCCATAAGTATCATAAACTCCTGAAGCAGATTAAGATCATCCAGTTTTACACTGCCAATAATACCAATAAAAAGCTTCTTCAAGGAAATTTCTCTGCCCACTCTGCTAAATGTCTATCTTGGTATGCAAAGGTAAGTGACTAGAAAAAAATGAGCTTTGACAGACTGGGCACATAGAAAACCAGAATATTCAGTAAATAATTCATAGAAATCTGATTTGCAATTCTGATTATATTGTCCAATAGACTGATGAAGTTAGAACTCTATACCAGTTGCAAGGCAACATATCTAAATACATTTTAAGGGAGTATATACATTACATCTGTCTTTCTCTTTAAAAATACTGGAATTGCAATTTTTTTATTTAAAATTATTTATATGGTTATACATGCGCTATAAATTGCATCCAGAATGTTGACTATGCTTGACATTATGCTAGTTGTATTGTAGCAGTTTAAAAACCAAAACACTAAAAACCTGCAACAATTCTTGAGTATGTTAGTGACAATTAAATCAAGTCAAATAAACCTGACCATCTGACAAAATGAATTACTTCTTAAAGCACAGTGAGCAAAGACAAATCATCTTTGGAGATTTCAACATGCTTCTTTTAGACTTTATACACCAATCTCACTTTCTTGTTGCTTACTTGTTTGAAACTCAGTGGTGAATACTTCACTAATTACTTTACTTCTGTAAGATAAGCCCAAGTAGCTCTTAAGTATAAAAAAAAACATTGATATATTTTGGTAGCTCTGATAATCATAAGGAACACAAATTTCCTGGGAAAAAAACCCACAGTCTAATGGGAGTGTTCCATATTTTTCTGAACTGAATTTCTTAAGATGAGTTTTGCCATGCAGAAGTTTTACGTAGTAAGTCATAGATATCTACTACTGTCATATAAATATAACTAAATTATAACTCAAAGGAACTACAAGGGTAGTGAGGAGGATGGAAGGCAAAAGCTACTTGCCAGAAAACAGGATATGGAATTTACAAAACCACAAGTGTCTTAAGTAGTGTAGGGCGTATGACGAAAATTCCACCAACATTTTATCATAACTCATGTTGTTGTAAGACTATCTTCCTTCATATGTCAGAACTGACCTTATCCTGGATAAATAACAGTTTCATTGTCTCAGCTGGAGGAGGAATTTAACCCATATTTAAGCAAAGAACTGGTAAATGTGATCCCCGCTAATTACAATGTATTGACTGAATGATTATTTAAGTTTATAAGCTAAAGCAAAAAAAGAAAAACTTAAAAATTAAATAAGAGTCATACTAATTACAAATTTCAACCATTGCTTCTAAATTTAATTTGTACCTGTGAGCTGGCAAAAGGAAAAATATAAATGTAAGTGTACAAGTCCTTCAGAGTACAGAAGACAGATGTGGAACTGTGTTATCATAGCAGTAAAAACCACCCTAGCTCTGAAAGAGATCAATATTATTCAGCATTTAGTTTAGCAATCCCACATCCCCATAACCCTATAACTCCCTTCAGTAGTACTTCCACACAAGTATTCCACACATGTTCTTTTAAGGCTCATTCTTTTATGCAAGCACCAATGGCACAAAAACTATAGGAAATTAATGCCTCTGAGATGTCAATTTTTCTCTCCAAAACTGGACAAGAGGTTGAAAATTCAAAAAACCCCAATGGACAGGCTCATAGCTGTATAAACTCTTATTAGGAGACCAAGTTAAAAACTTAAAAAATAATATGGCTTTGGAACAAGGTTAAGTCCAAAGACAGCCAGTTAGCTGTTCCAGAGAGGTTATTGCTGAATCCATCAAGAAAGTATGAAAAATCCTGCCTTTTGGATACAGGTGAAATAAAAAGAAGGCTGAGTATGTCCTCCCTCTCTGGCTGAAAGACAGTGCTCTACACAATCAACATTATTTGGAGAGAAAAAAAAAAGTTCTCGACTAAATTTTTCAGAATTTCAGAAACTTATTTTTCAGATGCTTTCCCTGAAGTTATGTGATCAAAGTGTAACACAACAACTGTTAAACAGGTGTGCCATCACAATGCGTATCCCAATTTCAGATTTGTTCAGATTTATTGTTTTCTTCAATAAATCTAAGGTGAAATTAACATTTGGGTGTACTATTCTAATTAAGCAAACTAGGACTCTTCAAATGCTATATAACAAGATATGACTCACTGCATAAATGAGTCCTAAATAGCACAAACTGATATTTAACCTGCTACTTTCATTACCTTACAAAGTATTATTTTACATTTCAACTGCTATCATGCTATTTCTTTTTAGTTGACATGTCATAAGTTAAAGAATTTTTGAAAGCAGATCACACTTAACAATTCCTCCCTCTGATTTTTTTTAAAAATACATTCAAAAAAAGGCCTCAACTACTGATTTTAAGATTTTCTCTCCCATTACCTGAAATACATTATTCTGAAGGGTAATAGAATAAGATTTGCATATTGCAAAGATACTACTAGTAAGTAAATGTAAAGCTTTAAAGATTTTTCAGATCAATAGTAATTATAATCAAGACTGGAAACCCTGAGAGCTAACCTACCAAGTGATAACATGACATTTAAGTCATAACTTAAAAAAACCCCAAACAAATAGAAAAAGATACAAAGATCATAATCCATTTAAGTATTTTTGCACCAGTTCAGTATAAATTCAAAATTAATTTCTGAAGATTCAAAACAATTAAAACGAAAACATGGAAGTTTTTCATTTTCCAAGAGGAACAGTTGATTAAATGTTTCAGAAATATCCTTTATTGTCCTCTGTGTAAAGCTTAAATTACTACATAAAATACGAAGGAGTAATACTAATGCTTAAAATACTTCACTGGAATAAAAGCAGATCTTCAAAAAAATAAAGGTCTCACATTACCAACTGAAATTCTACCACCAATTGACAGATTCACTGACTATCAAGAAACAAGATATCTGAATTTTGGCTAACATTGCCTATAAAAATTCCATGTATTTTCTACTTTCAGTACAACTCTATCTCTAAGGCAAGTATAAACAAAACTTTCTAGCAAAGTTCTTGAATTCCCAAATGCTCTGAGATTCAGTTTAAAGAGTTGTTTCTTTACCTCTGTAAATGACATGACTAAATAATGACATATAAAAAAATCAGGCATACTTAAGACCTTCTCAACCAACCCTTGGGCATAGTAACAATCATCAGCAAGAATTCTCAATTACCAGATTATATAACCCCAACATTATTCTTGCACTTTTTAAATCACGGAATCTGTTAAACGGATCTGGAAGAAAAGGTATTTTAGAATAAGATATCACAAAAGATATCCTAAAATATTTATATCAGGTTTCCTGGATCTTATAAAACCAGCCTTTACTATCTCTTCTTCATATATTATATTTTGAATAAACGAAGACTGCAGTGTTATTTTCTTTTCATATTTCCTTAATATTCTTTCACTTTTTCAGAGAACTGATAATACAGATGTAGGAGGAGTTAAAATTCATCTGAGATAGTTCCTGATATTAAAAAAACCCCACAAACTAAATTTGCAAATGGTGTTAAACTGCTGGGTTCAACTTTTTAAATGTAATGCACCTGCTTCCTTGTTTCAGACATGAAAGATATCAAAGATGTACCAGAGACAACCTGCAGCATGTAAGAAATCCTTTTCATTTACTGCCTAAATGAGACAACTCATGTAACTGCAAGAAAATACATTTTCTTAAAGAGCTCTTTGCATTTCCTGAATCCACATGAACAGCATCTCACTAAAACAACAGTTGTTTAAATTTTAAATAAGATGAATCAATTTACTGGAAAATGCTAAACTATAAACTGCCAAGTTAAAACAGTAACAGACCCAAATATAATTTTATAGATAAAGAAATCTAAAAATATTGCTAGAGTTTTTCTTATTAAATTAAAAACTAAAGTGTAGCTTCCTTATTCTACATGAACAACAAAATAGGCAATAGCATAACACTACAGAGGGGAAATTTCAGCCAGCTTCAGTGAAATCTGTAGGACTGACAAAATAAATAAAAATGTAAGTATTTTTCCTCCAGTCTTTTTTAGAAAAGCAATTTTATTCACAAAAATGTTATATAACATAGCATTACTCATTGAATGGACTGCTAATGTTTCTTTAAAAATACCTGAAAAAAAATTGTTTTGCACAATATCAAACATTGTTCTTTTTATAAACACATGTACCTGTTGAAGTAATTCTGGTTATACCAAATTAGTATGATAAAGATTATCACCTTTGGATTAGTAATTGGAAGAGAAATAAAATAATTTGGCTGATATTGTTTATTCTTTTTCTTCTTTCTCTCAATGTCTTCTTCAATTTCCCTTCCAGCAGTCCGCTTTCTTTTCTTCTTAATACTTAGTTCAGAAGTTGCACGCACTGAAGAGAAAAAAAAGAGTTACTTTCAGTATGCAGACATTTAAACAAATATAGTCTTAATATGACACCAACAGGAGCTGGACTTCAATCAGCGGAGTGGAGCATGTCTTCCCACTCACCTGCTCTGTCCATGCCCT
This sequence comes from Cyanistes caeruleus, assembly GCF_971803275.1. Taxonomy (NCBI): domain Eukaryota; kingdom Metazoa; phylum Chordata; class Aves; order Passeriformes; family Paridae; genus Cyanistes; species Cyanistes caeruleus. The sequence continues at coordinate 54,695,973 of NC_141702.1, read as the reverse complement.
GAACTGTCTGACTGGGATCCAACTCTGACCTGAATAAATGTAGCCATACAAGTGAAGTACCACACCTGAACTAACAGCCTACACCTCTAAGCAAGGTTTATAAGCTGCTAACACAGACACACAGCTTCCAAACCATTGAGCCTCCCTTAGCCAACGTATGCAGCCGGACTACAGGCCTGCATATTGTCCACACTTGAACACAGACATGACTGTAGAGCAGAAGGGCCAATATTAAGCTTGAAAAATCCCATGCATTCTGCATTTTTAAATATGAAACACAATAATACAAAGGATTATTAAAGCAAAAAGTTGTAGTAGACTAAGACTGACTAACCTATAGCACAGGAGCCAAACTCAGCCCAGAAGAAAGTATCATCCCAGCCAGATCTGCTCTCTACCTCCTCCTTTCCCAGAGACACCTTCTGTGACTTCTTTCTAGTGAAAGAAATGTGTGTGTCCTCAGCTCTTCCTTTGCACAAAATTGTTTTCCTCTTAGCTCATTTCCTTGAGCCTTTACAGACCCTCTCCCACCACATGGCCTAATACATAGTCATCAGCTGATCAGGCTGCAGACATTCACTGTGCAATTAGGAGTGTCCTCCCAGCCCCATGCTGGGAATACCCATATTGAAAGACAGCTCACAAAACCTGAGAAGCCCACATACAGTAATGTGAATTGACATATGAAATGTCTTTATTCTGTGACTCATTGCTCCACAGAATAACAAAAGGGTGAATTCTTAATATGCTCAAGGACTGACTACTAATGAGAAGGGCTCTGGACTGCAACCTGTTTGTAGGAATACAGAATACAGAATGTTCCATGTGCACGGTCCATGTGTCAATGCCAACAGGTAGGACCAAGAACTGAGTGCATGATGTGTCTATGCTTTCACATTACTTCTGTTTAATGTACTTACTAGCACATTCATCTTCAATATCTGTGTCCACAAATGGCATTTCTGCCATTAGAGAGTCTACTGAATTAACAGCACATGGCTCTTCTCTCTGTTGTGTTTCTTCCTCATTCTCTTTAAAGATTTTCTTTTGCTGTATATTTTCCAGACCATCTGTAATATATTTAAAATAACACACTGGGTCTTAGTTTTTGATATAAACAGATAAGATACATTATCCATAAGCAACATACCAAGTAAACATTTCATTAATTATCAGCAAATAAATATTGACATATAACCCCGCGAGGATCCTGTTCTTCTTGTCAACAGATCAGTAAAAATATGTTAGCATTTTATGTGAAATAGCAAAAAAAGACAGTTCTGCTTTCTATATTTTAATAACCCATGGTCTTGTTTGGTTCCAAGTAAATGAAGTTACTGCAAAAAAAACCCCAAAAACTTATAGCTGAGCATAAAAAATAATGCCTTTCAGACATCACATGAAGTTCATTTCAGATAACAGTAATGGTATATGAAATTCAGTGCAGACAAATATGGGCAAATTAATTCCACTGTAAACACACTGAAAATGAGGCATGAAGAAGAAGGAAGGGAATCCCATCATTCCACGTATAACAAAGGGTTCTCAGCTGACTCCATCATTCAGGAATGAGATGATTATTCCTGCATCTCCCACTCAGTTTAGCAAGTTTTAGACAGCAATGATCTGAATTTCTCATTCTGAAAACTGACTTTTAGTATTTAAGCTAAATAAGGAAATCAATGTAAATGAAAGCACATCCTGCATGTACGAAGATATACATGAAGCTCTACCTCAGAGTAATACCACAATCACAGAATATTTTGACGTAGGCAGGACAGAATAATGTCCACTAACAAGTTTTTAAAAAGGTCTTTTCCCCCAGGAATACTGAGTATGAGCATCTAAGTAATTTCCTTATTTTTTCCTTATGTCTACTTTGCCTTTCTGCATCAATGAACTCTAATATTGGCATACTACGTTATACCTTAAAACGAAACAACCAAAATCTTCCCTAGCAGCAAACAATGGGCATATAATCAGGCACCCAGCAATACTCTTTTGGGACAACTCCACAATGGGATTACTGTAGTGGAAGGAGACTTATCTTAGAATTGCAGTTTATCCCAGGACAGCTCATTACTACAGACAACACATTTTCAAAGCTCCGCTCATGACCAGCACAGATGGCCCAAATCTGGCCTAAGAGGAAAATTCAGCAGCAAAAGTGTACATTATGTTCTTGAGGCATGCAAGGCTACACATGTATAAAATTGATATTACAGACCCAGCGTGGGTGATTATCACCCTGTGGAATGTTTCTTACACATATCACTTTATGCTAAGGAAGATAAATAAAAGAACAACTTGATTAAATGCTAATTCACTCCAGGCTAAAGTAGGGAGGCATAAATCACTCTGTGGTTGTAGTCTGACACCTAACTTTATCCCCCCAGGCTATTCAAAGGAAAAAAAAAGTATTTAGATTTGTTACTTGTTCTCCTTGCAGAACTATGCATAACAAACATGCTAAAGCAAGAATAAAATTATTACTTAACATTCAGATTTAAGCTCACACAAAACAGATTGTTTCTGGTATCCATGAGCATACTGAAAACAACCCTGGATCCAAAGAGATCTCAAAGAGAAGGACAAGACAGAGGTCCATGAAATTGACAAGTGGGTCAGGCTGGGGCAGAAAACCTCAAAATTCAGCAGTGCAGAATCATCATCAGTTGGGAAAGATGAAGTTGGGAGCAAAAGGGGTTTGTTAAGGTAGCATCAGTTACAGAACAAGGACTTGCATAAATCTAAGGGGTGTATATTTCAGATTACAGGTTTCCTTTGCTCTACTCAAAAAGCATCATACTTGTGCCACTTTGCAACATGCTGCCTCTTCACAATAGTAAAGTCACAGCTACAGCAATTAACATTGCACCTTGAGTAAACTGAATTGAGCAGGTAGTTGGAGAGAAAGAGATACGATCCTCCTGAGCCTCTTACTCCAGGTTAAACACCCTCAGTTTCCTCAGCTGCTCCTCATCAGAATTGTGCTCCAGATCCCTCACCAGCGCCATTGCCCTTCTCTGGACAGCTCCAGCACCTTAATGTTCTTCCTGAACTGAGGGGCCCTGAGCCGGACACAGGAGTTGAGGTGTGGCCTCATCAGTGGTAAATACATTGGGACAATCACTGCCATGGCCCTGCTGGCCACACTATAACTGTTCAAGGCCAGAATGCCATTGGCCTTTTCGGCCACCTGGGAAAACTGTCTCCTGACTGTCAAAACCTGTACCAGGTCCCTTTCCATTGGGTCACTTTTCAGCCACTCTGTCCCCAGCCTGTAGTGCTGCAGGGGATTGTTGTGGCCAAAGTGCAGGACCCAGCACTCTGCCTTGCTGAATCTCCTATCATTGAAATCAGCCCATTGATCCAGCCTGCCCAGATCCTTCTGCAGAGCCTTCTTACCCTCCAGCAGATCAACACTCCAACCCAACTTGACCTTGCCTGTGAATTTGCTAGTGGTAGACTTGATCCTCTCACCAGATTATCAATAAAGATACTGTAGAGGAATGGACCAAACACTGATCCCTGGGGACACCACTAGTGACCAGCTGCCAACCAGATGGGGCACCATTCACCACCACTCTCTGGTCTGGCTGTCCAGCCAGCTCCTAACCCAGAGAAGAGTGCACCTGTCCAAGCCATGGGCTGACAGCTTTTCCTGGTGTGCTATGGGAGATGGTGTTGAAGGCTTTGCTGAAGTCCAGATAGACAACATCCACAGCTTTATTCTCATTCACCAGGTGGGTCACCTGGTCGTAAAAGGAGATCAGGTTGGTCAGGAAGTATCTGCCTTTCCTAAACCTGTGCTGGCTGGGCCTGATCCCTTGTCCCGCCTGTGCTGTATGATCACACTTACAATGATCTGCTCCACCACCTTGCTGGGCACTGTGGTCAGACTGCCAGACCTGTAGTTCCCTAGATCCTCCTTCCAGCATTTCCTGTAGATGGGCATCACAGTGGCCAGCCTCCAGCTGCCTGGGACCTCCCCAGTTAGCCATGACTAATGATGGATAATGGACAGCAGCTTAATGAGCTCTTCTGCCAGCTCCCTCATCACCCTAGAATGGATCACATCCAGCTCCATCACTTGTGAGCATCTAAGTGGTTAAGCAGGTCACTAACTTCTTCCTCCTGGATTACAGGGGATCCATTCTGCTTCTCCTCCCCATCTACCAGTTCAGCTGGGGCCAGATGCCCTGGCCAAGTCTTACTGTTGAAAACTGAGGCAAAGAAGGTATACCTCAGCCTCCCCTTCTTTGCCTGTCCCCTCTGAAGAGCCTGTAGCCACCCACTGCTGCACTCCAGTTGTGACAGTCACCCCCCACCTTTCCCTGATGGCAGCTACATCATGTCTTTTCTGCTGCACGATGGCCTCCAGTTCCTCCTGGAACTGTGTTTCTTATCCATTCTGCGGGCACTGGTGATGCACTTCAGCTGGGCTATCAATTTCACCCCTAACTCTGGCATGCAGGCCCTACACCCATCCCTAGTGAGCCTGGTCTCATTCCCTTCCCCCTTCAAACCTTCTCAATCAGCCCTGCCAACTCATTGTCTAGAACACTTTTGCCTGTTAGACAGGTGAACATCATCTGCAGTTCTGGTGCTGCATTAATCTCCACATGATCAAAAAAACCCAGATTCCACCATCTTTAAGCCACTTGTTGATCACATGGGTTTTCCTTCTGTTCCATTCCTTCTGGCATTTACCTCTGATACCAAAGGAATCAAGGAAAACATCACCTGTGTTTTCCTATCCCTTCAACAAGTCAACGCAGTGCCTTGAAGTCCTGTTTGATTACCCTGGTACTTCTCTCATCAACCTCACCACTGTCAACCTGGACAGCCAGCAGTGGGTAGTAACCAGTGCGCAGAATTAGCTCAGGGTGTCTCTTGGTAATATCCCTTACCTGGGCCACAGGAAGTCATCACACTTTCCTGTGGAGTAGGTCCACCTGGCATGCAGGGAGCCCTCAGACACCCTGAGAAACAAGTCACCCACTACAGCTGCTCTTCTTTTTTTCTTAATACCTGCATTTGTGATCCGCCTGGTTGATTGCATTGATCTGGAAGACCCTCCAGATAAATCTTCTTCTCCACTGTTGTCTGCCTGACCCTCAAGATCCAGGGCCTGTTACCTTTTCCATAAAGGCACCTTTTCCATAAAGGCACCTAATTACATAAATTCTCCTAACTCTCTGAGCTGGGACCTTTTTCCATTTCTTCCCATTTGCCTGAGGGCAAGAGGGTTGGGGCTCCTTGACTCTTGCTGAGCTTTCACCCACTGCTTTCTACTCCTGTTTTTAATAATAAATCTTTTAGAGACAGTTTAGCTAAGAGCTGCTGTAGAAGTAGATGACCTTAGTGTTGACGCGTTTTGAACCTCCAGGGCTGGCACTATAATTTACATAGGTAAGGAAATCAACGACAACAACAACAATAATAACAACAATAATATTTCTTGTGGAAAAAATGGGGGGGGGGGGGGGTGCTAATATTCAACTCAGGTCAGATACAGAGCTAGGGAACTAAAAAGAAAAGGAGTAGTAGTAAACTAAGGGGGGAAAAAAGCGTAGATTTAGTGTTTGGTCAGTGTTTCAGGGTCAGCAGATTGAGTGCTCAGCCGGATGCACACACAGCCGGCAAGCCCAGGGACCGAGCGGGGCAGGCAGGGAAGCGCCGGAGCCCTATCAGCAAGAGCCCACAATTAAGTTGGAAAGTTTTCCCCTGCGCCCCGCACGCCCAGCGCCCGCCCGCAGCCCAGGAGGGAGGCGGGCTCGGGGCCTCGCCAGCGCCTGCCCTCTGCCCCCACCCCGCCGCCTCTCACCGTGCTTCGGGGCCACCCCGGCCACGCTCCGGGCTTCGCCCCCGGCCCGTTCCGCTCCCTCCGCCGGCCGCAGCGCCATGGGCACGGCCCGCCGGGCGAGCAGGGCTCGGGCCGCCGCCGAGCACAGCGCGGGGAGAATCCGCTGCAGCAGCGGCCGCATACCCGGCGGGGGCGAGCAGCGCTGCCCGCCGGGAAGCCGCGGGGCCGAGAGGGTCTGGCGGAGCGGCCGCGCCCCTCGGGGAAGCGGCGGGGAAACGGGGCCGTGCGGCCGTGGAACTACAGCTCCCGGCACGCTCCGCGGCGGGGATGGGCGGCCGCACGGCCCTGCCCCTCAGCTGCCCCGGCGTGCGGCGGGACCGCCCCTCGCAGCGAGAGGCGCGGCCTGGAACCGGAGATCCGCGGTGCCAGCGCAGCTTGCGCTCGGTATCTTAACGAGAAACGTCTGCCCAGCGCTCGCCCCCATGGCGGGCTGCAGGCAGCGGGAGTGGCGTCCCTCAAAATAACCGGCTGTAGCATAGGGCGGCGAAGCGACAATTAACAGTAATTTAGCAGCGGTCTAGGAGAGAAGAGTCAGTCTTGATCTGAATGTGCGCTGCTTTACGGAGCCCCGGGAACTCTGACCGCTGGCACTGAGGGCTCTACTCTGGATGTACAGTCTCGTGTTGGGAATGGCCTCAAGGGTGATGAATTACATAAATAATAGAAATTTTGAGTCTCCCTGAAGTTACCGAATAGAGCTTAAAAACTGGCAGAGAAAGATGTAAAGGTATGCACACAGGATTGTAAGGGTGTCTGGAACCAGTGGAGAAACAAATAGGGCAGTGTATGGGAAAAGCTGCTTGTCTGAGGGAAGGAAGATGGTCTTTTCCTGCTTAAATAAGGACTTGGTGCCTCTTGGAAGCCAAATCCTGTCATGACATTTTGTGGGAGAAGCCAAGCTAAATGCCAATACCGATTGGCTTACCCACGTAAACCAGACCTGAGGGAGCAGGTGGTGTATATGCACATAAAGATTCTTACTTTCATTTTTAAATACAGCAGGGATGGTGTCATGACTCATCAGTAGAGGGGTGAGGTTACTTGTAAATTCTCATCAGACTGAACTCTTGCGTTTTTAACTTAGGCAAGCCCACTGCTGAGCCTCAAGTTGCTGGCTAACAAGCCCTTAAGTTCTTACATTTCCACAAATGTCATGGCTAACAATTCCTTAATTCTATTCCATACTCTTCATTACAGTCTCAACTTGTAAAATGAACTACTCAAAGGTGCTGGCCCAGAAGCCACAACACACTTCCACAAGCTCCCTACACCCACAGTGAAATTCAGTATGGGAGGTAGACTATGACAACTTTCTATTGTCCAGGGAAAGCAAGATGGAACAGAAAGAAAGAAAAGGGAGGGAGTACAAATAATTGTCACCAATCCTCAGATCCTGCATTGGTCCTTGTTGCTGTGCCTGAGGTTGACCAGCCCAGGTTAGCCCCTGGCACGACAGCAGGTGCGTGGGCTATCCCCAGAAATCCACACAATCAGGGGTATGGTTGGTGAGTTACACACGGGTCACAGTGGCATGCTCTATGGCTTTTGATGTCAGTGAAAGTGCCAAGGACAGGGATAAAGGATGGAGAGGAACCTTTGGGAAGAGTCCCAGAGAACTCTACTCCCCAAGGGGGTCAGGGACCAAAGAGCCCTGAGCATCACTGTGCTTGGAATTTTATACGGCAGCAACTCAATGGGATGGTACAAACAAACAGCCAATGGGGAATTCAGGCAGGAGGAGCAAGGGGAGGGCATTACAATGCAGGGACTAACAGGGATGAGGGGGTGAAGAGGATTGGTCACATAGGCCAATGGGACCTTGAGGGTTAAGGGATTGACAGGGAAGGGTCTAGAACGAAGGGCAGGGTTTACAATAATGGACAAAGGGGAACTTTAATACCATTGGTGTTTGGAGAAACTGACATAGACCATTCTGGAACAAGGGGAAGGATACCATGATGATTGACACAGGAGAAGGGTGGGGAGAACTTAGGGAGAAACCATTCTATTTCAGGGGAAAGGAATTTGGTGTTGACTATTGGTACAAGTGATTAACATCAGTTAAACAGCTAACAATAAAAACACACCACCACGGGTCCTGATGTGTTTGGTCTGCAGCTGGGGTTGTGAGAAAGAAAGTGAAAGAGAGAGAAAAGAGTGTGAGAGGGCCTGACCTGCTCTCTTATAGATAACATGGTGCAAACCTCTTAGGTGAGCCAGATATTTTTTGCTATTTTATTCCAAGGGCATAGCCAGCCCTATGAGGGAGGAGGGTGTGTGGGGGATGGGGACACTGAGCACAAGTGTCAAGGTAGAGCAGGAAGTTGGGTCAGAACAGTGCTGCCTCACCTCTACATCTTTAGATCACACCTTTCCCATTGTAATAGTCACAGTGTTTGAGGCAAAATATGCTTATGTCTGGTTCTCCATAGGTCACAAAAGCAAAGAAATAAAATAGGATGGTTGGAGGAAACAGCATGGCTACTGGATGTTAGAAGCTGGTTGAAAGAACAGTGAAAAATCAGGCCAGTTCCTGTATTTGGCTCCTCCTTTTACCATTATTCTGATTCATTTTGAGCTGTGTTTGCTATTCACATAGAATCTTTATTTGATTTGCATAGGTCTGCAGAGACCAAAGGTTGGATGTGATGCAGATGTCCTGAGATCCAAGAGAAACTTTCGGATGAGGCTGCTGCCAGTTTTTATTCACATTTCATTTGAATATCAGCTATCATTAGGAGATTAAATGCATAAGTGGTCACATCTTCCTAGCCTTTTTCCATTATCAAGTACAGTACTTCTATAAAACTTTGATTCTAGAGAGTTACAGATTTAATACTGGAAGAAAAATATTTTTGGAGTTAAGTGTCTTTGTATAAATACGAATTTAAAAAGCAATTTGTATCTGAAACTGCTCCAAAACAATTCATTATTTTTTTTGCAGAAATCTTCAGTGAGAAAACTTTAAACACTTCAGTTTATAAAATTGTCAGGGAAGTCCAATGCAATGTTTATATTATGATAGCATTTAATAGTGCTCTTAACAAATGAATATGCTGTGCATTTTTATGGAGCTAAAATTGTCTGTAACCAGCACCCACTAGCCTAGCATTAAATTTATGCTTGTAGATGTATTCTTCAGTCGCATGACTTCACTGAATATACTACCTTCAGGATGAGAAGAAGTGAGAAATGAAAAGTACATTATCTGGAGGTGGTAGCAGTTTCCATTAATTGTCCCTACAAGCCACAGAAGTGGTGTTGGAGGGAAATGTTTGAGGACCAGAAAGATGAAGTAACAAGCTGTGATTTTTCTGCCTGCCCAAATACTGCACAACTTTCACAGAGGTCACTGACCTGGTGCCTGGCAGAAACTGCTTTTCATTTCTGCTTACGTTTGGGCTAAAGCCAGCGCTTTATCAATTTTCTGTGGCCTTGCCTTTATTAAAGAAAGTTTCTGATTAACCTCTCAGCAGTACAGTTGTCCCTTCAAAGGAAAAAAAAAATCACATTATGACAGCTGTGTGACTCTAGCAGAAAGAGGAAGCAGGGCCAGCTCTGTGGTTGTATTTGCTTACACAACTGCACTGCCAGTGCCTCTTAGCCTCTCACCTACCTTTCCTTCTCTTAATCCACCCACTAATTTCAGGCAAATTCTATAGAGTGTTAGAGGATTCAGTGTATGATATTCCCGCACTTTGCCTAAAAGTGGGTAATTTGGGAGAAAAGAAAGACCCATTTAGCTCCCAAATGAGGGAAAGAAGAAACAATGCTGTGTGTCTGTTTCTCCAAGAGTGGCTATCCACAAGTGTTGGCCAGCTCATTACGCTATCTGTCACGGCACATATTATCAATACATGTCTTAGTCAAGCAAGAGATACGGAGGAGCTATGAGCTATGAGTATTTGGGACATGACTCACTGAGGGGAGTTAGGTAGTAAAAAGGCAGGAACGGGATGTATTACAGGGAGCCTAGAGGAGACTTTAGAATACTGTGTAGGATATGGGAGGGAGTTGAAGGTAATGTAAGGAGAGGGCATGGAAGCTGTAGGGGAAGCATGGGTTGTTGTGATAAGAAGGGAGGACATAATTGATACAAAAGAAGTCATCGTTATTGTTGCTGCTGGTGCAGCATCTTGTTTTCTGACAAGTGAAGAATAACAGACCATGACCTGATAGTAATAACAGATTTTCCAGAGAAACAAAGAAAATTTTGAGCTGCAGTACTACAGGTAATGGAAAATAAGAGGCTGAGGAGTGTCTAGGATAAGGTAATTTAATGCAAAGGTTGAAAACCAAGTAGTCTGGAGTCTCTACAATGACTGGTATAAAAAGAAGTGCATGAAGATACTATCAGATGTAGCTAATAAATATAAATTGCATTTGATTGACAGCTGTCATGAAAAAATAATATAAATGGATGTTTTCATGATCTGTTGATCACAGGCAGTTCATTCACATTTCAGGAAGAGGGAACAGAACAGTGGAAAGCAGCTGAAAATTTGATTACCAAGAGCAGCAGTTCTTCACTTGCGAACCTTTGGATAGTGCCCTGTTGTGAGGGACATGGCCTTAAGATCAGCATAGACAAAGAAATGCTGTTAATGTCAGTGTAATATTTCAGACACTTCCAGGTTCTTACAGGACTTTTGAGGAATGACATCTGTTGGGTGGAGAGAGGATTCACCTAACAAAGTGGGGCAGGAATGTCTTTGCCAACTGGCTTGCCACCCTCATAAGGATGGCTTTAAACTAGGTTGTTGAAGGATGGAGAAGCAGTCCCATCAGACTTAAGGTGGAAGAGAACTGGGAGAGCTAAAAGCTGGTGTGCCAACAGAGAGGTAGTGGTAGATAATGGGAAAGCAGGTGCAGGATAGCATGATGACAGAGATTGTCTGGAATTTAGGGGGACCTCAATAGGCTGGAAAAGTAGAACAGCAGATGCTTGCTACATGAAATTCAACAAAGACAATTTTAAAACCTTGCATCTAGGACCTGATGGGTTTTGGCAAAAATGGCTGGATGCACATCTGCATTAATTTAGTGATCCATGATATATTTTACCAGCTTGGACTCTTCACTGGGTGTTATTGTTAGGTGTAATCTCTAGCCTGAACTCCTACAGTCTTTGGTCCCTGAACACAGCATTTATTAAAGCTAATTTATTGCTTTATCCGTTCGCCCTGCAAATTGTCTCACTGGCTAGTTTTAACATTTCCTCTTAAATACTTCAAGCAGCAGACGTCGAATATGCTTTCCTAATCTATGTTTTTCCTAATCTTCCTTTCACTTTTCATCACAAAAAATCCACCAGGAACCATCAAAGTAAATCCCCATTCTGCAGCAGTTACATCATCCTTTTCTAGTCAACAAAACCAGTCTTCCCTATGTTGCTCCATCGGCAGGTTGAAAGATTCTTTAGTTTTGTCTCAGAAGCACAAATTCCATGACTGTGATATATGTCACTACATTTTCCAAAATGTAAATTAATTAGAATACAAATAATATAATGGAATATCTCTAGTAGTTCATATTTTGTAATGTGAGTAGATAGCTTTCTTTTAATAAATATTTATATACATCCAAACAAAACTATAGAATAGAAAACAACTCTAAGTGATTTTGATTCTTACAATCTTGAAACAGAATCTTGTTTCTCTGATTCTTGACAAGTGTAATGTGGGTTTAAGCAAAAAGTTGCCTGTCCTAGAGACCATTAAGTATGCCAGTCTGCAAGGTGAAGGCAACATTCAGTTTGATAGGAAACCTTCACACAACTGCAATATGAGAGACTGTACCCTGAAATAAAAGCAGATTTCACTTTTTTTGAACTTTATTAAACCCACTTCACTTTTTAGGTCTAGAGGTCAAATTAGGTTTGATGTGGAATGTCCAGTTTCCTAGAGCTGTTCTTTTTTCCTGACTGAAAAAGAGGTTTTAGAAAGCATGTGAAGGGGAAAAGTGGATGGAAAGTGTTTAAGTAAGAGAAGACCCTGCTTGAAATTAAAAAGTTCGAGTGAATATGGCCAACTACTTGCAGAAGTCATGCAGCTGAGACACTAACTAGATGCTGCATTCCTTGAGCAAAAGACACTTTACTAGGAGTCTTAAGCAAGTAAAGAATGCAGTTCTGAATCCAGAATTCATATTATTCCAGATGTGGGTGGGGGAAATACGTATTTACTTACTAAACTGAAAAATCTTGATTCTACGCTGCCAGTCTGTTCTGTTTCTTGCTCTCCTCTTGTTCTTCTGTCTGTCTCTCCCTTCAGCCACGAGCTTATTTTTTAGCTCTGGCTTCCTACCTTCTCAAGCTTCAGGTATGGCTCAAAAACACTATGTTTGTCACCACTATGTAGGCTTTGTGTGTGGCCTTGTATCTATTTCCTTCTTTTATCCATGGATTTTCTGTCAAGTTGGGATGTCTGTGGGATAGAGACTTTCCTGCACATTTGCAGAGCCCATTGTCTAGTTAAGAAAAAGAAAATCTATGCTCCTTATTGCCAGAATGTACAAGAATTCTTCCTGATGTTCAGCTCATTCTTCTCTCTTCATGCATTTCTGGTGTGTACCTGTGTTTTTCACAAGAGGAGACCAGACATTAGTTCACAAGCACTACCAGAGCTTCTGACAGTTGCTCATTTGGCCTAAGGTGTGAATGTATGCACTTTGAGACTCTTCACCAGTCAATAAAGACAGAGGCTTGTGTGAACTGTAATTTGTATAATAAGTAATATACATTGCATAATAAGTATATATAATAATAATATATATATTTTACCATAAGTAAGCAGTTCTAGAGAGGCTCTGCTCCCTCCATGAACAACCAGGATTGTGTCTTGCTTAGACACAGCCTCTAATCTGCATGTTGGTTAGAAGGCAGAAGGTGGGGGAAATGGATCAAGGCCCCAATTTTGTTATCACCTGATTTAGAATTAGGGAAAAAACTTTGTGTTTTAGCTCAGTACTTGTTCTGGCAAATCCTTTTGAAGCCCAAATGATTAAATTCAACATCTGCTCTCTAACTGGAAACACTTGAGTCGAAACAGCCTTTTTTGATTGTTATACTAACCCTCATCATGATAGAAGAACCTACTGATGGCTATGGCTAATTCTGCAAAGCTCAAGTGCTCAGAAAACTTCATGCAGTGTAGGTTTTGTGATCCTGCCAAGTTAGAGCCTACCTAGGAAGAAATAATTAAGCGGTGTTGTTTTATGTTTCACATGAATTTTGAAATTGATTTACCCTGGTGTTGCTGGGTGTAACCATGAAAAAAATCCCACCCACCATTCACATCAGCAGTCTCTTAAGATGTCTGTTTATGTTTAACCTAAAGTCTAGAACAAAAAACCAGTGATGCTCAAAATACCTTTCCTACCAGATATTCAGGGAAAAACAGTAACTTATTGTTTGAAGAAGAAAAGCACCCCTGACCTCAACAGAAACAAGATATCTCAATTCTAACATTGGTTTAGCTACTACTCACACTTGGGGCAATGTGATGTGGCATCCAGTTTCTGTCACTGAAATCTCTTAAGAGTTATTGGATCCATCTGTATGGAACGCTCTGAGACTATTTGCCACGTCTTTACTGATGGTGGAGTTTCCTGATACTCTTCTTGAGGCTCAAAGTTTTAATTTATAAAATCACAAGGATGAACCAGTTCAAAGCTCCCTTATTTATAATCAAAGACATTAACTCGCGTCTGCATTCTAGTATGACAAAGCATGAAAAAACCACAAATACAATTAAAGAAACACATTCTGACTAATGGGGAAAGAAACATGTTTTAATTCTCCAGTTTAGCACACTGCTATGTCTTTAATAGATTGTATTGTACAGTTCCTATTCAATACTGCAGACTTTTGTTGAGCCACTTTCAATTCACATTCATACTCTGGCCATAGATGAGCTGCAATAACTGAAAGGGAGGAAAATATTTGCATTTCCAGTAGTACATCTAACTTTCAGTCCAGGTTAGAAAAATGTTTTAAGCAGCCCTATTGAAGGAACCAAGTTTGGTGTCATTTTGTCAGGCATCCATAATGTAACCATTATCATGTATCTGTGATAGTGGACTAACAGCTGTTTAATGTAACTAGGATAAAAGGAGGAGATGGAGGGGAAAAACATCTCTCCAGGCTTCCAGAAGAACTGTTGTTCATTGGTCTGATCAAAACATTTGGTCTTACCAGAAGAACCTGTACCCATGTAGGGAAGGAAAAAAAGTGGTGTTATTTGGTGTTATTTTTATTAACTTTCTGGATGGTTTTCATTTTAAGAGAGATGAACTTGCTTACATATAAAATAATCACTCTACAGCTTATAAGTCATGAAAGTTTACACATGCTTTGAAACACTGAAAGGAAGGAGCTCAGACACATTAAAATGTACTCTATCAGAAACTCTATTTTTGGTGGGCGTACAGGGAATCAATGAATTTTTTGACATGTAACTCATGCTCGGTTCAAAATATTCAGTATTTTGAATATACTTGCATTGAGTTTTGACCAAATGCTGTAGCTCCCCATGTAAGATAGCTGACAGGTGACATAACTGATCTCTTTCTTTCTAATTTTCACTGATTCTTAAAAACATCATCATGATTTTGAGCAAACACAAAAGCATCAAAACTGAAAATAACAGGCAAATTGAAAATAGTAGATAAATAATACTGTGGGACATGTAGTTGTCTTTCTGCTGTGTCTTGGCCAAATGGTATCTACAATCCTAAGAAGGACCTTCCTCACAACATAGCTCTCTAAGATAGTTAAGGTGCATTGAGGCTTTCAAAAAGGGTGAAATCATACCCAGAAAAAGGTCACTTTATGCTTTTGTGACAGTTGGGAAGGCAATAATAGGATCCCTCACTTGAGGTACATTCAGTGACTAATGCTTTTCAGAAGTGATGTAGTAGGCAAGGATCTGTTCTCTTAATCAACAAGGAGAAGGACCAGCAGAAAAAACAAGGGGGAAAAAAGCAAATTGAATTGCTGAAGGATATGTTGAGCTGCACTTGTGTCAAATCTCTGTGTGGGTCTACAACAGGCTTTACCAATTGTATTTGCAGGACTCCAGAGACTCATGGGAAGTACCACAAATGACAGTTGACTTGTCACATCCATGTAATTAGAATGGTAATTAGGTAATTAGGGAGATTTCAGAGGGAGGAAGTGTGATTAGGTAGAGTTCACTGACTTCTCATGGGATCTGGCAACCTAAGGGTCCTTTGTGTCTTTGAAAATAACTCCATGTGTATTTACTTTTATAGATGTTGTACCTTACCTATTCATCTCTAGCCTCAGTCAATATTCTGTTTATATTTGCTGGCTAAGTTCTTCTAAAATTTCATGATCTACAGTCCATTGTCTGCCTTACAGCTGAATCTCTTTTCACTCAATTCTCAAATGACCCAAGGCCCATAATTGTTTTTTGTGGTTAGTTGACATCTTTCAAATCAGGGTCAAATTTCTGCCTTTGAAATCTTGTTTCACTTGATTTTTATGATAATGTTGACTCATGATTACCCCATGTTTCCGCATTGCCATTGGAGGATTTGTTTTATTCATTGACTCCTTTGTGTATACCCTTAATTTTTTACTGTCTTTCATCTAATGGACAAGTTACCATCTCTATCAAATTCACTCTCAGGTTTTTCTCTCATTCATATTTTTCAAATTAAGATCTCAGCGTGACTTTGACCATCTGCTTGGGGATGTCAGGCTTTCAGCCTATGTGCAACATCATTAAACATGGTTTGTTCTCATCCTTGCTCTCTATATTCCTTCAGTCACCTGGAGGCACAGCTCCTGCCTATCAGTTAATATCTTAATCTTAATCAATACTTATCACATAAGCATTATGTTTGTCTCAAACCTCTCAAAGATCTTCTTTTCTCAATCTGTCATGTGCTAGGCATAAGTTAACTTTTTACCTAAGATAGAGTCTTGTCAGTGTAAACTGTAATGCTTATAATTTTAATTCTTGCCCAGATCTTCACCTTGTCTCAAGTACTGGAACTTTTTTTTTGGTAGCCTTGAGAAATGCAATTTGATTCCCCTGTACAGTAATTTAGAAAGTCTTTGGGAAGGTAATTTTTTCTACAGTTTCAACTTTTGCAATGTAACCTATCTTAAATTCCTCCTCAGCTTCTGTATTTTATTACACATCTTAGATGTCTTGACTTTCATTCTTTATGGTTAATGACTGCCTTAATTATCTTGTTCTTAATATTGAGAAGGTTTATTTTTTTCTCTGAAAAGTTTGTAGCTTAAACAGGAACTATTACTTTTGCCTGCATAGCTCAAGAGAAGCAGAGTCCAGGTCTTGGGTACTGGGTATTGGATGGCTGTGTTTACTGTGGCTGTACAACTGGATGAATATATTGGGCTTCTTAGCCAAGCAAACATCCCAAAGGGAATCCTGCACTAATTAATTTTTTCTGCTCCCAGAGTGGATTTAAGTCATTCTGAAGCAGCTCAGATAT
The DNA here is from genome assembly GCF_971803275.1 of Cyanistes caeruleus. NCBI lineage: Eukaryota > Metazoa > Chordata > Aves > Passeriformes > Paridae > Cyanistes > Cyanistes caeruleus. Next base: position 54,679,616 of record NC_141702.1, on the reverse strand, counting down.
CTTTGCATAATGTTGTGTTAGTACTGTGGAGACATGGAATCTGTGGGCTTTTTTTCCTGCACTCCTTCTTCTGTTTGGAAAAATACTGCTGTTAGCACCAACAAAACTACTTTGTTGTTCTCCTTTAAACTGTTGTTTACTATGATATTGCCAGAAAAAAAAATCCCAAACAACAACAGCAATAATCCTTACAACTGCTGAACTAATAATGTACTAAGACAATCTTCTAAGCCGTTTAATGCTTGTCATATGGCTCCCTGGTGTATACGCCAGTCTGTCTATCTCAGATGGAGCTTCTCTGCTTTACAGCTAAAGAAATCACCACCACAAAAATCTGTCCAATGAAAACTGGACAATATAACTTCTTGTTTGTGTAATAAGTATCAAGCTTTGACAAAAGAGCTGGTACCCTTTGTAAACCTTCATTTTAAAATCATGTTTTAAAATACTAGTGGATAATTTCAGAAAAAAACCCATAAGAATTCCAGTAAACCATATGTCATAAAAGACATGTCTTCTTATAAATACCTGTTCCTGAATATTTTGAAGTATTATTGCTTGAAAAGTTTACTGTCCCCCAGGTATATTTCATAAAGTTTATTTCTGAGTGATTCATTGCATCCAACACTGTTGAAAATGGTCTAGTTTAATTGCATGAGATGACATCTATGTTGGTAGAAACCCAGGATGTAAAGCTGTAATAAAAGCTGTAGTAGAAGGAATAGTCTAGAGAATTACAAAGTGGTTCATATTTTAAATCTGCTTTTTTCAAAGTGGCATTTTCATATTTTTTCTCTAATTTACACCATAAAAAAAGGAACGTGTATATTGCCTCTCTACAATGAGGGCAACAGAATATTTAATAAGTCCTTTGCAGACAGAAGGGGCATATGCTTACTGTGATTATGATGTATAGAGATTTTACAGTTACTACAAAGCCACTAGCACACTGGAAGGAGACAGTAGCTCTTGGAAGACCAAGGCAATTTTTTGCCAAAAATACTGGCCGCTTAGGATCAGAAAAAAACACTGCCACTGTTGTGTTCCTGCTTTCACCCATAGAGTGTACATGCCTAACAATGAGTTAAAGTTGAGAACAAATACATTTAACTGAGTTAGCTTATTACAGTGTCTTGACTACGTTGAAACTTCTGGATGTAAACTGAAAATAAAGTATCTAAATTGTTTGGAAGATGTATGTTTTCTTACTAAAACCTATCTTGTGCTAGTTTTCGTAGGCCTTGTTATAGAGTGTTCACTGTGTGGGTTGCTCTATGCTCCTTACTTGGGGGAAAGGAATCCTCCAGAATTAGGACTTGATGAGCAGGTCCTGAAAAGCCAGACATTGAAGGTTATTAGGAGCTGGCTGAACCCTGCAGAGAGGCTGACAATTCTTCTCTCTTCTTGTATATTCTGCCAGCACCTGATTTTTTTTAGGTAAGTGAAACTTGTGTCTTTAGTACTGCCAAACTGTGTACATTTCTTGTGTTCATGCCCCTCTCTGTGTTGTTAGTGCCAATTTTATAGAAAATGGGTCACAGTCTGTACTAATTGACACTGGCTTTTAAAAAAAAAAAAATGGTGCCAGAAAATTTTAAATACTCTCATAAAATATTTGCCTAAACTATGCATGCAAATGCAGACACAGTAGAATTGAAAGTTATTTGTATCCTAAATAATTTCTGAAAAGATTTGGACAGTTAAGTATGGAGCAGTTTTAATTTTATTATTTTGTCTTTTAATAATTATTTTTCCATAGTCATGATTGGAATTTGTAATGACAGAGGAGATTCAACTGAGATAACATTTCACAGATTTTACAGTTCTCCTATAACAGTGTTGCAACTATTGGAGTTTATTCAGTGCCACAACGCTGAATTCATGGGATATTTTACTCCTGATGTCAGTAGGACCTGGATTCTTGCCCTTGTGCTGTGGCTGCCCAAGATGGAATTCTATCCACTGTGCAATAAAACACAAACTTGCTGTATTTTCAGTCAGAGCAGAATTTTACACTTCAGGAATAACTCAAATTTATTCCACTTCGGTAGCATATCTGTTTTAGATCTGCTTTAAGACTCAACTCCCAGCTCCTTTCCTCAGTGCAGCAGTGCACATTCTGCACTACTGAAGCAGAAGAGATGAGAATGAGAACGTTGAAAAATGTGGATTAATAATACCTTAAAGAATTAATTTTGTGGGTTTTTTTGAAATGTGTGTCATTTCAATGAGCCACCTTATCCTAGAGTCCAGAGACAGCTCTGTGCACACAACTTCTTTGTGGATGCAAAGTACAATGTAGATTTGATCAGATTGGAAGCAGTAAACAAAGCTCATCAACTTGACTTGAGCTGGCTTTGCTGCCAAAAACAGTGCTACACAGTTCCACAGCCTTCATGTGTATAATAGTTAGCTTGCAAACAAAGGGAAAAGATGCTATGTTCTTTTCATGATATATGGAAAAGAAAGAGAAGTGACATTTTGGACAAGAAGATGGTGTTTGTTGGGTTTTCTTACTTATGATGCTCCTTGGATATCATGAAGAACATAACCAAAGGTCAGAAAACTGTGATCAAAAGTACTGAGAATATAAAACATAAAAACATGTATTAGAAGTGATTTCATAGCCTGGTTTCCTTAGGCACATGTGATTGCTGTCAGCCATTGCCCTTTATCATCTGAAGTCAGTGACCAATTTCAGCCACATGTGCAACAGGATAGTCATCTTAAAGACAAGTAATGCCTTACAAGCTTTGTAAAAAACCTCTGCAGTTAGCAAGAAGAGAAAGGAAAATAATTCTTTAGCAGAGGGAAAAGTTCTTAGCTCTGCTACTGTCCTTCCTCCAGGTTAGCTGCAGTTCATGCTGTCTTTTGTCTGAGGCAGGTGCCACAGAGGAGGACTTGAGATCACTGCAGTGGGGAAGGAGATTTCAGGACCAAAATACATAAATCTATATCAAACCAGGCTCTATTAGTTGTGCTGCTCAGCCAAACGTGTTGTGTCCTCATAATCAGCTACAGCACTTTTGTGACATGAGTAGAAAGCCCACTAGCTCAGGATTCTCTGGCAAGGCAAAGAAACTGATTTTCATTGTGAGATAAAAATAAAACCGTTTAAAAAGAAGTAAAGAAATAACTTCCTAAACAGCTTGAAGGAAACAGGAGAAAAAACCTCCCTTTTTTCTCTGCTTTCCTCTTTGCCGGATACAGGGCTTACAATACCCTGGAGCATAACACCTACAAATGTGTGGAATCTGATAACCCATTTTTAATTATTGCCTTTATCTGCACTTCTGTAAAACAAACAAATTAAAAAGCCTAAAGCTGCTCTTGCACAGGGAAAACCTAGGTGTTTGTAGGACTGAATTCATCACACTTCTCTCTGTACTGTTCCTCTTTTCTTCATTCTGACTTTTGAATCTGCCCTGATGCCCTCATCTGACACAGCAACTACATCAGGGAGAGAGAAAACAGGATAGGCTTTCACTTTTGTCTGGCAGCACAAGCTTGCATTCTGTGCTTCAGAGGTTTTCAGAGGCTCTTTATTCCATGTAATGTTCCTGGAGTGGAGAAGCGTATCTTTTGTTCTTCCTTATAAAGGGATATTTTTATACACAAAGATATACAGTACACTGAATTACAAGAGTTTTTATGTATTGGATTGTGAGGCTTTTGCACAGAAATTTCTGATGATTCTTTAATTCTGCCTTACGCAAAGCATTTAACTTCAAAACCTTTAAAGCATAGATGAATCAAAGCCTCAGAAACCATCCAACACATCAACTGATTGTAGTGACATCAAAACCAAAATGAGACTCTTAATTTAAACAGGTTTCATTCCTAGCATGCTAAACATGCAGCCTGCGTATATGTGCTAAGCTGCATTATCTCTGCATACATATGTATGCCTTTATATACTTGCAAGTAATTAAAATGAGGGAGGGCAGACGTACATCTTCCCTGCAAATAGAAATAATTACTTTATGTTTAAGCATGTCTCTTGTTGTTTTTAACATAGCTTCCACATTTTTGCAGTGACATTCTTTACGTCCAAAATGACAAAGCCTGTATAGGTCTTCTGATTCCTTTAATATCGTTTCCATATTAGATAGCCAGATGGTGGAGAGCGATAATACTCTGTACTAATCACTTAGGAAGTCTACAGAGTGGTGCTTTGAGATTTAGACCCACAGCCACTGCCATCACTCCTTTGATGGAAAGCCGCAGATACTATTCCAACCAATTGAATGTTTTTAAATATATCAACAGAGAACAAATTATCTAAACAGGAAAAAGACTGACAAATACCATTCAGTGCTAATGAAGAGAGGGTTTTGTCCAAAGGAAATAATTGCGTTCACAAGGATCAGAGACCAACATGGCATTATGCAATAGTATTTATACACATCTAAAAAAATATTTTTGCCTGTTTACAACCATCACAAATAAAAGAGACTTGAATTGCTAAGTTACTTTCCCTCCTCAAAAAGAAAAAACATAGGAGCAGAATCATCATCTCAATGAATTCCTCAACATTTGATTTTTAATTCCACATTGATCTTCTGCCAGTTGTAGGGTTTTTTAATTCCAACAGATCAATCAGCAGAAACTTTTTTCCTACAGTAATATTAATTTATGTACAGGAATACCTTTTTGCTTATGTTTCTACCTTGAAAATACTTGGTTTCTTTTCTGAATGATGCATTGTTAGTCTGTGGGCGCATTTTACAGGAATGAAATGTCAGATGTGCCCATTCCTAATGCCATGGACTTTTTCATATGCTTGCTGAGATTTCTACATAAAAAAGGGAAAATATTTCTCTGTGGATTTTACTTTCATTGTGATGCATTTCATAAAAACCCACACTTCAGGCTCTACTCCAGGCTGGCAACCAGAGGCTCTGGAAAAAGAGACTGAGGCAGCACTGATCAGCACTCAAATATGATAGGCAAGCAGACTAAACATGTAAACAAGTCCTGTGCTGAGTGCTTTGTTTTGGTAGCACCAATTGACATTTCAGTAGAGGAACAAACAACCCACTTCAGGCTTTGTGGTTTATTAATTGTAGAACACTTTAAACAGTAAAAAAACCCCACAAAATAGTGTTAAGCTTAAAGGTTTGTAAGATACTTCTCAGAATTGGGCTGCTCTAGTGACAATTTTCAAGCAGCAGCAATGTTTTACTCCAGCTCTAGAGTAAAATAAGCATCTTCATCGTCCTGATACTTGTACAACATTGTACTTACACTGCAAAAATAGTGGACTTGATAGTTCTCTTTCACTTATCCAGCATTATCTTTTCAGTGCTACTGAACAAATATTTACTCAGCATTTATGAAAATCAGTCTCTTTAATACCTAAGAACAGAAGACTGAAGATGTTATTATTTTAAAAATATTTATGTTTCTTCTCAATTCAGTGTGTATTTTTCTTATTATTATTCTTAATAAAAATATATATTAATGTTTTGGATTACACTATTAAATTGCTAATTTTAATTGGATTTTTCTCTCCTATCCTAAATCCCCTGCTCTATATTGCAGTATGTATCACTGTAGATTCATTAGTTACGTTACCATGCAATGTGGTATTTTGTGATGCTGCCCAGTCAGCCTGAAGCCAGAAAGCTTGATTTTAACCTTGAATGACTTCATGGAGTTTTTATTCATACACACTAATACATAAAAAACAAACACTGGATCATAAATAATATAAAACCAGCACCCAACACATACTACTGTTACAGCATGCAGTTGTGAAATGTACATGGGAAATAAACAAAGCATTAAGGAATGTCTTTAAAATGAGGATGGAGCAGGCACACAGAGAGGAAGAACATGTAAACAAGTGGTGGAAAAGAACAGATGTGTGCTGTTTAGACACACAGGCAACTTGCCCGAGGGAAGTTTGGATTATTGAGCTAACATGGCAAAGATACATAGTCTGTTCACATTTAAATCATAAGAGGGTTTGTGCATGTTGTGTGAAGCGTGCTCCCACTACTTCTCTAAAGTAGGTGGTTTCTTAGTGTATGCCAGAGTCACACATAAAGCAAATTTGCAGTTCAGTTTGCCTAGAAATTTCCTCAGAAATGCTGGTAAATGCTGCATCTAGTATAAAATTCAAAAAGATGCAAGTTACAGAAGCCTCTCCAAGATAGCTGCACAGTCAACCAAAAACAATGCTTCAATAAGGGTGATAGTTCCAACAGGCATTAATGGTTTTGATTCCACAGGCACAGCATCCTCATATTAAACCTTTACATTTTTCAAAGAGTAGAGGATACAGTTCAGTTCTGTCATTACTGTACATGGGCGGTCCTAAATATACTTTTTGCTTCTGAGGCCAGCTTCCCATGACTATTGTGCACCACAAAAATACCCCACCTGTTGGAGTGAGAAGGGAAGAAGAAGGAGGTGATATCATCAAACACTCTGATGATGTAGTCCAGAGATTCATAGACCACAAATCTCATTTGACTTCCCTTTTCCTGCCTTCACTGTAGTTGCAATCCTGGTAAAAAAGTAAGATGTACCAAAGAAGAAATGTAAAATTATATCCACATTAGAAGAGAAGAAAGATACATCTCTTTTGGTTCTATTTAAAGTCTGTTAATAAAAACACACAGCTCAGCAAGCCACCAGAGTACCTAGAGAAGGAATCTATACTATAGAAAAAGCAGCAATTTGTTAATAGTGAAATTAGTGTTAGAACTGAAGACTACAGCAATAGTCAGTAGTTTGTTGCCACCAAAATTAGTCATCCATGTGACTCAGGCTTGCACATCTTACCAGTGTCAGAATCTCCCCTATGCTTGTCCTTGCCACATTTTGTAACTTTGCTGAGGCTTTAGCAGGGTAGGGACTGATGCAGGGTCTTGCAGCAGTCAGACAGGAAAAGGAAGAGAAGGAGGAGGTTGCAGAGGAGAGAGATGATGTCAAGTGAGGTTCAAGTTTTAAAAGGAAATGGAGTGCCCAACCAGGGCCCTGAAGGAATAGCCAAACATGGCTTTCCCGGAAACTCCACATATATTATTTTCTCTTCTTAAAGGACAACTTAGGGAATTTGTGATGTGTTTGTGAGGTGCAGAGATGGACAGCTGTTTGTGTGCATATCCACATTCTGTAAGAAGACTTTCAGGAAGGCATTTTGTTACTCTTTCTCCTGGCATGATTATCCTGCTGTCTTTCCCTCAGCACCCTATTACTCCTCGCTGGACCTTGCACTTTGCACTCCAATGCTTGCCTCTGGCCCTTCTTACCAAACAAGAGAAAACAGTTCAGTGCTGCCAATCCTTCTGTAGGGCCTAAGGGTACGTTTTTGCATTGGTGATGGCAACAGTGTATAGGAGCTATGCACAGAGAGACTCTGGACTGGTGGGGTGGAAGGGGGAGGAGAGGGGCTGCCACGGGCATAGGCGCCAGGCACCTGCCACAGGAAGAACAGAAGTATGAAAAGCCTAGTGAAGAACTCTTCCAATTTTCCTGATCTTGCCACAGTAACTCATCTGCTGGCTCACCACAGAAAAGTGAAGAAAAAGAGACAATACAGTGGTGATGGGTGCATCCTTTAAATCGCTTCTCCTTTTGAATTAGTCACAACTACTTTTGAACTGAGCCGTGCTTGGCAGAAGACTACTGGTAGACCTTAAAAGACAGGGTGATTGAAGCCTTCAGGAGCAGGGAGTCTAAGACTGTCAGGCTTCCTGTAGGATAGAGGCTTACAGATTTTATTTGAGAGAGGAAGAATAAGTAACACTGCTAGGCTGGAAGCCAAGCCACTAGAAAAGAGTTGTGGAGTAAAGGGGAATCCAGGCAAAGTCCCTGAACACCGCTGCCTCCTGACAGATTTGTGAGAGGCTGCTGTTGTGCAAAGGCACGGCTGAATGCACCGAGTGATACTTAACCTCCCTTCCCAAGGATGTGAAAAGCTGGCTATAAAGTATACATGCAGTATGCTGTATAAAACTCTCCTGTGAAGTAAGCATAACACTATTTAGATCTGTATTTTTATACCTGTACTAAACAAGGTTGACAGTACACAAGATTACAGAGCCATGCTTGTCATGGGTTAAACTGCATAGGGTTTGTAAACAGTGCGTAAATATGCTATATGATACAGCAGCACGTCACTAATCCACAGTAATGCAGGGAAGCCCCAGTGCAGATTAGTGGGGTTTGTGGATTACACGCTGAGAGGGCATTTGAGGGGAAGTCAGCTGTGTCTCAGGGCAAACTCTTCACTCCACTCAGTAGCGTGGTGGAACGCTTGTCACTGGAAGGAGCTGCCAGGGGCACCTCCGCTCTGCTTGGCTCCAAAGGACACTATGAGCAATGCTGATGTTGCTATTGCTTCTTTTTCAAATGCTGTAGTAGGCCTCCTACAAACAGGGAATTGCACTCCTAGTCCCCCAAGAATCAGTTTAAACACTTAGCACACACCTGCTGTGCAGACACTTCAAATCAAATTAAAGTGAAATTATGTGGTGGATATGGATTTTGCAAGACATTCTAACCTGCCCTAAGCACAGCTTGCATGGACAGATGTTTTTCTGTATGTACAATGCAAAGGTTAGTTTCTGAGAGTTTCTAGGTTAAACAGTAGTGATGTCAGTAAATACATTGTTTCTGACTTTATACATATAATGGCTGTTTCACTCACCCAAAAGACAATATCACTCCTTAAGTGACAATAATCTAGAATTGCATACAGTAAAATAATTTTCCTTACTAACAATGCAACCAGTCACATACACTTTAAACTATGAAAGATGCTTTTACTCATATAAAACTGAAATACTGCTAAATGTCATATGGACAATAGTCAAAGTTAGTGTCATGATAAAATATAAATACAGCAATCAAGCTGATTAAACATTTTATTAATATACGCAGTATTAAAAAATTGAAATTGGTTCTTTGGGCCCAATATTGATATTCATTGTAATTTCTTCCTTTCAAGAAACAAAATGAAAAATCCATATATAAAAAGAAGACTGTGAAGTGTTTGGCTTTGTGTCAGGCAAATTCCACATTATCTGAAAATCAGGATATTCATTATTTTTTATATAAGACATCACAGATGTCTGGGCAATGTCATGGCTATACGCTTTTGTAATGCTAAAAAGTTACCTAAGGCAAAGACCTGAGATAGATGATTTTAAAGAGATCAGCTCTTCATGAAGCACATTTTCCCCTCAGCAGTCTATATGCTCAGACAACGAGTTTATCCATTTTAAGTTTATTGACCTTTGTGAATACAGTACTTGAAAACTGCAAACAGATTTCTTTCAAAATCAATGCCAGTTGTGAAGCTGTTTGTTATCTACCCAATGTTTTTTCTTGAGTGTGATTAATAAAAAAGAAAATTACATCAGTGAAATTGAAAAGTCAAATTGATCAAAATTGAAATATTCATTCCATTCACCTTTAGAAATGCAAAATGAAGAAGAGATGGATATTTTATCTGGATTTACATATCTGAACTATATGTGTATAATAATGTAGTTCACCACAGATCAAGAAAGTTTCTAATAGTCAATCCTGAGAAAAGATTGGGTAGAATTCTATGCCCATATTGTAGTAGGAAAAAAAAAATCAACCTAATTTGCTTCTTTGACTTATTTTGGCCTAAGTATTTTGGATGTTCGCACAGCTGACCATATTACAGTGTAAAACCTACAGGATAAAATAGAGGCCCCCTGTGCTGTCAAAAGAGGTTGATTTATAGTGATAGGGTGAAGCCAGGATTTGACCTTGGTTTCTTTTGTCACTATTAAGAGTCTTACATGGAATACTGAGAATTAGAAACACCAACATAGATACCAATTTTTCTTTAAAACACATTTTTCTGATACATTTTCTGACAGCAGGACATAAGGCCTTTTCTCAAAGAGTTTGCTGTAAAGGTAGCTAAGCCTAACTGGATGCATGGGAAATCTCTTGAGGGCAAAACTAGTTTCCAGTTCTGCAAACAGACATAAATATGAACTAGGTACCAACCTGTCTGCAGGACCAATCAATATAAATGTTAACACCCAGTATAGGGTAACTTGTCCATAGCCAGGTTCCCTGAATCAACTGCATTTGTAACAGAGATGGGGCCCCACAAGCTACTCAAAGGAAACATTGCAAAAGCTGCTTGCCATTTAATGATTGCATTAACACCATTATCTACTATCTAATCAATGCTGTGATTGACAACTTTGCAAATCAGATTAGCTTTCAGTCTGCCTATGAGTATAGCGTGGCTAGGGATGGAAAATTGTGTGGGCATCAATGAACAACATTCAAAGGTATGAAACAGAAAATCACTGATACTGCAGATTAGTTGTAACAACTATACCCCAAGATATACTAAAATCACTCCTGTGATTTTATTCACATCTTGCAATGCATCACTCCAATGTTGCTTGCATACAGTGAGAGGAAGTTCCCACCCAATGACATCATAGTTTGTCTTTGGCTACAGCCAGCTACATATTTTTAAAGAGGTCCTGTTTGTTCCATAACTGAACTCTTCACCTTTTGATTATATGTTTTGGTGGGGGGGTTAAAAGGAAAAGCCTGCTAGTAAATTTACTTGAACTTGGCATTCACAGTCTCAGACTTGGGTGGGCTGCATTCCCTCCTCCGGTTACACCCTACCTGAAATCCTTGTATGTTAAATCACTTGACTAGTTCAGCCTTAATCATTGGGTCATACCCAGGGAAGCAAGTTCAGAGATACTGGAAATGTGTGCTTACAAAAACACACATAATTGTAGAAAAATATGTGGATAAACTAAGAGAGGAACACTGAGACTGCAGAAAAAAAAATCAGTTATTTGGAAGAAAAAATTATCTCTTACTTGTGATGAAGTGTCACAAAACACATTATATGGTACCCTTCCAGTGACACATTTTTATGAAGAGAAATGCCTCCCCCCTCCCTCCCTCCCTCCCAATCAGGAAACTTTAAACTATTTTTACGTAGTAACACCAACCTTAATATTCCTATCTTCTTCAGCTGCTACAAATGCATTCCCTATTAAAACCATGTATGAGAAAAAGATATTTCTGTAAATATCTGGATCTTCATAGCAGTGGAGTGAGCTATTGATAAGCATGAACTATTGGGTATGTTTTATGTCACAATCAAGTGAAGTGGATTTATTATTACATTTACAGACACACAATTTCTGTATTTTCCATAGTAGCAATCTCAAAGAAGGGGTCAGCAGGCAATTTTCTAATATAGATACTTGATAGGATGCATAGTGCTGCTTTCTTGCCTCCAGATACTTGCAGGAAAAGTCAGGAATCTTATTTAAGCACTTGGAATGGGACAGATATAAGTATCTTAACTGCCTCTTGTATGCACTGTCCTCACAGAGAAAGTGAAGGCCAGAGCCACAGCTGGAACAGCTAGGAAAAACTAAATATTTTCTTAATGTTTCTTTTCCATTGGAGCAGTTTCTGTGGTTGGCCCTGTTTGTTCCACAAATGAAAACAGAGGTGATCCATGCCACCAGTACTCTGGTCTGGGAAAGCTTGATTTAGAACATCCTCAGCACACATCCTAAAGAAGAGAAGCAGAGTGTATGCTGGATATGTTTTTTTTTATTTTGAAAAAGTTATAGTTTCAGAAAATGGGTAAATGGTTGTTTATGGTATCAAACATGTGGGTTTTCCCCTTTGCTAGAATTGTGAGAAGAAATGGATAAGTATTACTGCTACTTTGGGATTTTTGCTGATTCTTTGTTTTGGAGGGGGAGGTGGGTTTGCTGATTTGATTTAGTGCCTATGTTGTGTGTTCCTATCTTTTTGCCATTGGAAAGTTTCAAAACTTAGCAGGAAAATAGTCAGTGAATGGTGGAAACTTAGAATTTTTGGAAAGTAAAGAAATATTCAGTTCAAAACTCTTGCAGAAAATTGACTTTATTCCTTTATAAGTATTCTGATCTATATTCTGATTTGTCTTTATTGAAGTAGTGGTGCCAGGGCTCCCACTCAGTCATGGGGTTAGCATGGAACTCCTCTAATTAACCAATGTCCTCTTCTCTTGTGTGGTCCGTCACACTGTGATATGCACTTTCCAAAGCGTTCTTAGTGAATGGTTTGGCTTCCTACCACAGGATGCTGTGTTACAGAACCTTACTTAAATAATCCTGTGAGTCCGTTCCTACAAGGTGTTTAGTGATTTTATACTGAGTTACAGTCATCCCCAGTTTCTTTGATCTTTGCTAAGTGGCAAGGTTTCCCACATCTTGATCTCAGCATCTTAAGATGGATGATTCTAGAAGTGTGTACAATAGACACTATGATGGTGATAGGTAAATACCCACCTTACCATTGAGGACAATGGGACCAGGGTGGGCACAGCTTTTTGGCACAGCTGACATGGGACTCCAATAAAAATAAAAAGCATCCCTCACAGCTTACATTTTTGCAGTTCTATTTATCAGCCCCATGAAAATGCCTTTCAAATATGGTAATTATCTACAGCCTTTTCCAGCTAAGTGAGAGCCCTCTCTCACAAAACTCGATGATGACACAAGCTCTCTCCAGCTGGAGTCCAGAAACTTTCATCACTGCTTAGTATATTAGAATGAGAAATATTTTAGATATTTTAACAGAGATTATATATGAATTGAGAATTATCAGCTTTGCAGTTAAAATCTCAGATATGGAAAAGTCATGTTTTTACTAAGTTACAAAAGATACACATCCTTTGCTTCACTTAAGATGTCTCTGGAGTCTCCATTGGTTGGTATGGCACAGCTTTGAAATAAGTAACTTATTTTCTTTCTTAATGGCTTTCATCCTCTACTTTATTACCACACAATCATGTTTCAACTACATTTCTTCAGGCATAACTGAGTTTGAGCCCTACTTGGCCTGCCAGGTTGGATCTTTCCATCTGTTGTGGATGTTTGCTCTACAAACAAAATCTAGGTCTTCAGCAACACTTGCCACTTACCCATGCCAATATTTGTTATCCGCTTCACTACCCAGTCGGTAGTGATGCCAAGCAGCAACATCAAGGGAACATGGGCTTTTCACATCAGCAGTCACTTTGAACTAACTACTTGTTGTTTTTTGCTGTCCAGTGGAATTTATGCTGTGGCTTTGATTTTGACACTTAACAATACTACAGAATCAAACAAATGGGCAATCTAAAGACAAAAGAAAAGTGTAACCTATGGGTATTAATTTCATGACCAACAGTGTGTATTTGCCACATGATTCTCTCCTCCCTTCCCCCTCTTCACTCCTTCTCTCTAGCTGAATGAAAAGTTTAAATTCATTGTGTTTATCTTACATCATCATCAGGATTTTTCGTTATTTTATGGTTTTCCTTTAATGCTCCAGACTCCACAACGTTTATTGCTATAAAGGTGTAAAGGCCCTTAAGGTGTGCCTTTTCTTCAGAGATAAAAACAGGCTTTTTTTCCTTAATGAGATGGTCCAATAATGCACATCTACAGAGACATGTCCTAACTTGAGGCCGAGCCTTAAGCCAGTATAGCAGTAACCAAGAAGAATCTTAGCAATTCAGAAGCTGCAGTCATAGGAATGAGTCTTTTAACCAGTAGTGTCTGCAAGATCAGAATCTTACTAATTCCAACCCCACACAATTACATTTATCCGCTTATAATCACCATACAAGAGCTGTCAGAGTGGGATTGCTGCATCTGTCCTCCCTGTCAGCACCATAGCTGGAGTGTGAGAAAACTCATGCCTTCACACTGCAGCAATATAACTTGTCTCTTGTTTTGGACTGTATCTCATGTGTCAAAATCTAGGGCCAGAATCCACTGCACTGTTGTACTTCCAGAAGCACAAAGCAGAATCACACATTAAAAAGTACCCAATCAGAAGGGCCATTCCTTGACCAGCAATCAAATGCAGTGACAACATCCACTCCTGTGATGCCAAAAGGACACCTTTCACATAATTCATGTGCATAAATTGTGCAACTTTGAGCTCCAGACGCTGCATACAAATGATATAACTGGGCATATGAAATCTCCTGTGCCAACAGGTTGAAAATATTGTCCATGATAAGTGTCTTCATTAATTATGCAGTTTTATCACATTAGACTGTAGGTAAAATGATCTCCTACTGTGCATTTTTATGCTGTAGGACATTTTCTATTCATTTTGGAAGATATTTTCAGCCATTAATCCAATGCCCTGGAACCTTGCTGAATGTCAGTAGACTTGCCAACAAACTAACCTCTGGGCAAAAAATATATTTCCTTTCCAGAAAGCAGCCTCCTAGAAGCTTGTTCCCTTCTATAAGAAAAGTTTATGGAAGGAGAGACAGTTTTCAGGACCAGCTTCCAGACCACTCAGGAATTTACTTATTAGAAACCACAATGATGTTGCTGAGTAAGTTAGTCAGTAATTATAACTAACTACATGTAACTACAACAGTTATATTATTATACCAGGAATAGATTAGGCAGTTTTCTTGTTTACTTCAGCCATTTCTGGGATCTTTTTCTCATTCATTTGTCCTTTGAAATCTCTAAAAAGGACATATCTTTACATACAAGAAGGCAGCAGAAATATTTTTCCTTATGTCTTGTTTTCTGTTAACATCACATAGTTTGTAACTAGAAATGGATATTTTTCCCTGATTTTCTTTTGTAACAGACACTGCTCATGGCTGTGCCAACACATTAATGTGGAGACTACAGAAGGAATATTATAAAAGTGTCATTTAGGTAAGGCTAAGAAGCAAAGTGGTGCAAGAGTTGTGCAAACAGCCATTTTGACTACAGATTTATACTCCATAGACAGCAGCTTCTACACTGCAGCTTTTCTATCTCTTAAATAGTGTGTAGGTTGTATCAGCACTTTAAAGAAATTTTGCATATTGAGTGCAACAACAGATTGGTAACAGTTCTTATCACTGTGGCACCTACATAAAATTTAGATATAAACTCAGAGGAGTGGAAAGAAGAATGAGAAAAATATTTGAAACTACATTAACGGCTTTTCTCTAGTGCTAGTACAGCAGAGTACATGTCCCAAAAATGTTGTATGTTCCACTTGAATATAAGGAAAAACTTATTTAATGTGAAGGTGGTTATAAAATCTCCTTCGATGGATATTTGAGAAATATCCTGTGCAATGTGCTCTAGGATGACCCTGCTTGACCAGGGAGGTTGGATCAGACACTGGTCCCTTCAAACTTCACCCATTCTGTGAAAACCAGAGGACTATGAAAATCACCACCTGACATGCTGCATACAGAATGACAGACTTTATTTGGCCACCTAGATGTTCCATTACTCTGCTTAAGAAACTGCCTACATCCTTCTTGTTTTCAGACTGTGTTTATCCCACAATAAAAGTTCAGTAAAAGCACACACCAAAAAATGTATTACTTGTTTAAAAAAAAAAGCAACATAGATGTTTAATTTAATGAAACTGTCAGGCTATCTACTTTTCCAAAACTGTAGATCAGAAAAGCAGTTTGTCATGAGGCAGCAGATTTCTCCAGAAACAAATGGCCTAAAACCAGTGTGAGAAGAAATATGAGTGTAAATAAAGCTCTGGGAGGTACCCCTAACTGGGATTCTGAGCAGAAGTGTCCAGGTCTTGCTGAGAAAAGAGGAAAAAAGCAGCAGTTTCTTTGAAATCTTCCTGAATTTTCTAATCTAGGCAAAGTTCATTGTGGGCATTTCCACCAGTTTTAGCAACATTGGAAACCTTAATGAAGACAAGATTGTTGCAGGGGCAGTTGGTTTTAGTCCTGTGTCAATTACATTTGCTCTGGCCAATGGTATTAAACACTGGCAGCCACACAAGTACTGGCAATGACAGACAGCAGCTGGGATGGTGCAAACTTAGGAGGCCTCTGAAAGCAGCAGAGACCAAGTGTCTCCTGTTGCACCCATAAGTTAAGTTTTTTACAGTAGTAATTACTGGCTTTAGGCATGCATGGGAAGTTGCTGTATTATTTTCTGGAGAAACTGGCACATATTTCACTATCGTTCTTCATGCTTAGTGATATTGGAGCATCTGAGGAATGAACCAGGAAAGATCAGACACTGAGTTTTAGAGTCTATTCTGCATACAGAAAGCATCTAGAGGTAAAACACTAACCCAATCGTGCTGTGGTAATTGTAGCATTTGCTCTATCAAATTAAAAAATGTGACTGGTTTTCCTGAAAAAGAAAAATGATACTCCATCTCCTCTTTGAAAGAGTCATTTTTTAATGCTGTTTTTGAATGTGGAGCAAGAGATCCTAAAAATAATTCATCAGCTTTATTTAAATTATGCAGTGTAATACATAAAACATGAAGATTACAACATCAAGCAATATTGCAGGAACAAATTAAAACTACTTGTGCGTATGCATTTTAATTCCTTCTTTAATTACTGGTCCCTAACGTCTTTCAGTGGATGCAGAATGAATATGTGGAATTAAGCACAGATACCTAATAGTGCCTGCTCTCTACTCCTTGCCAACTCATTGCTTCTCTCTGCTTAATTTCTTTTAAGAGCACTCCTAAGAGCTGCATGGTTGCTTTTACTTCATAAGCACTAAGATTAAAGAAAAAATATTAATCGATGTCAAATAGGATTTGATTTCTTGACTCTGTATGTTATGAAATATGTATATGAAATATGGTGTATTGCCTGCTGACTTAATTTTCACTAGTAGGCTACCCGAAATGAAACCCCAGCATCTCAAGATTGGTGCTGTGAAAACACATGTCTCAACCTCTACACAAAAAATCAGATTAAAGCTATGTGTTGCATGGCATCACACAGCGATTTTTGAGAAAGAAAACTTGGTATCTTACAATTTCTTCAGAAATCTGTAAAGAAGAGTCAGCAACTTCAGTCATGATCCTGTTCCCTCCCTTCTAATTTGCCTAGAAATTACACAGGGATTACATATAAAATGCCTCATTTTATTACACAGCTCTGCTCTGAAGTAGCAAAATCTATTCTGTGCACTACAGAAAAAACCGCATGGCCTGGTACGCACGAAGGTTAAGGAAATGAGTTTGTAGTTGACTTTAGGATATAAAGCATCAATGGGATGAACTTGTACAGGCAACAATTATGTGCTCGATTTTGCAAAATCAGTATGACTGCACACAATGTAAATAATTTTCTGTTTCCATAGCGCTCGCAGGGCCTGCAGCCTGTGCAGCACAGCAGTTGCCATGAGTTTTTTATATCCAGGCCTTTTAGCAGTCAGCATCCCCGCACACATCCTTAGGCAAGTGCAAGTCAACCCCCATTAGAAAACTCAGCTTGTAAGGAGGGCTCTCACTTAACGTGCTGCTCAACAGCAAGGCCAGCTGCGTGGTCAGTCCAGGTTACTCGGGCCTGCGCCTGCTTGGGAGTGGAAATCCCTGAGGAACCCACTCCCACGGCCCAGCTGTCCGCAGCATGAGTAACTTTTTCCTTACAGCCAGCCTGACGCTCTCATTTCACCTCACTCCCGTGGTCCCTCAGCAGGACACTGAAGCCCCTGGCTGCCTCTTCTCGACCAGGTCCCCACGAGCGCTGATCCCATCCGCAGGACAGCCCTGACCCTTCGTTTCCCCGCACGGGAGGGTCGCTCCGGCCCCGCCACCTCGGGGTCCCGCCGGGCTCCCGGTGGTGTGTCCGTTCCAACCGAGCGCGGGGGCCCGGCTGGAGGCGGCACCGGCCGAGGGCTGCGGAGAGCCGGGAGGGGTCACCGCCTCCGCTCCGCTCCGCTCGGCCCGCGGTGCCGCACGGGCTCATTCCGCTCGGAGACACCGCGGGACAGCGGCACCGCACCGCGCGTACGGCCGGCGCCACGCCCGGACTCGCCCGGGGCCACGGCTCGGCAGCGGCGCTGCCGGAGAGCGTCTCTCCGGTGCGATGCCCACGCTGCGACGACGCTCCCGAAGCCCGTCCCGGCTCCGGGATAGAACCGCACCCCCGACGGGCAGCGGCCGCTGGAAAGGGCCCAGGAAGAGCGGGCGGGGGCGAAGCTCTATCAGCGGAGATTGACGGCCGCGCCAGCCAATGGCGGCGCAGCGAGTGCGGGCGCGGGGACCGGGCAGCCGGGCCGGGGCGGGCCCGGGGCGGGGCGCGGGGGCGGGCGGGGCACGGATTGGCCGGGGGGCGGGGCCGGCGGGGTTTTCTCCCGGGCTGGGCTGACGGCCGCGGCTGGGAACTTCGGGAGCGTGCGGGCGCCAGCGGCCGTTCGGGCGGCAGGTACCGGCGGGAGCGGTCCCGAGGGAGCGCGGCTTACCGCGGCAGTGGGGAGCGGGAGATGGCGGGAGGAGGGGGTCTGGCAACCGTAGCGTTGCGGGGGACTGGGGGTGCCCCGGGGGCCGCTTTGCCGCGTATCCGTCGCCGTTTGACTTGCTTCGCTCCGCTTGCCGCGGGATGCGGAGGCTGCGGGCGGGGCCGGCCCGGGTGATCGGGTGAAGCTGCCCCCTCCCTTCTTCCTTCCCTCCTGTGCCGGCCCCGAGCGGCGGCGGCGGCGGGGCGGGCGGACGGGGGGCTGTCAGCGCCGCGGCCGGCAGGGGGCGGCAGCGGCCCCGAGGACGCGCGTCCGGGGGCGGCGGGGGTGAGCTCCGAGCCGCAGCCCCTCCGCCCCGGGCGAACAGCGGAGCGGCTGCGGGGGCTGGCTCCTCCCTCCCTCCTCTTCCCGCAGCCATGGGCGCTGGGCCCGGCGAGGCGAGCCGTGCGGGGCCGCTCCTCGCCGCTCGGTTCCGAGCCTCCTCGCGGGGCTGCCGGCGCGGGCAGTGCCGCACCCCGGCCGGCGCTGCGCGGGCTCCCGCGGTCGCTGCCCTGCCCGCATCTACCGCGCTCTTAAGTCGCCCGTCTCTGCTCTGGGGCCAGAAGGAGAGGGGTGTTTTTCTCCGAAAGCCTGTCCCGATGGCTGTAGGTGTCTTTCCCTCACACGTCGTGTGAATGCTGCGTGAAGAGAGGCGGTTGGTTTCCTGATTTCCTTCCTCCTCTCACCACTCCTCTCCTCCTGATAACTTCATCTGTTTGCATCTTGGGCCGTTCCTTTCTTTCATTTGTGAGTTAGCAATTGCAGGAAAATGAGCTGTATAGGCCTCTGCACTGAGGCTGTTTATCAAGAATCAGGTAGGGGGTGAAATCGAGGAAGACTTTGTATCCCTAATTTCCCTTCTCTTCAGGATTAGGGTAAAAATAAGTGTAGAATCCTCTTATATGGTTTGTGTCTACTGTTTTAAAATAAGTCCCCCTTTCAAGATGTGATGACCTAACCTCTGAGCATTACGCACCGAGATCTTAAAAAAAAAAGATTTGTTATTTTTAAATTTAGGTCCAAATTTAGGTTCTTTTCCTATTATTGTGCTTTTGTAAGGCTTTGATTACAGTAGTCTGAAGCCTGAATACACTCAAAAGAGCTATTAACACTGTGGTAACATTTTTTTAGTGCAGCGTTCTTCCACAGGTAAAGGTCCTACTGCGTTGAACTTAATCTCTTTTGATGTTAATAGTATTGTGCACACATATGTATGCCTAGAAGGATTGCTGATTGACATAAAGGGAGTTGTTGTGAGGGTTTGTCAGCTTAATGATTATGATTTTCACCTCATTGCCAAAGAACAAGTAATAGCCAGCTAAAGTAAACTTAGGTTAAGGTGCTTTGATACCAGTAATAACTAGCGAGCAGTTGAATTGCTGTGTTTTTTACTTCTTGTAAAGCTCTCCAAGACCCGTTTTAATTAAAATTATGTATTCTATATTTTTTTTAAAGCACATGTATTGGTTTTCTTAGCTTTATGGCCTCCTTTTCTGTCTGCTGTCATGGGTGGCTCCAATGTGTTAGTGGAATGCAACGATCACAGTTCTGCAGAACTTAGCCTTCAGTAAATTCTCATAAACTTGTGTGTCCAGTCTTGCAGAGGTTGAAATGAGAAAATGCTTCATTGAGAGACTGTATAAAAGAAAAGCTGTGTCCTTTAGCATCACATTTTGTACAGCAGAAAAACTGAGTCCCTAAGCTACAGAGCCAACCAGTTACAGAACAGAAGCAGTATCGTGGCACGCTGGGTTACACAGCAATGGCCCTGGAAGGGTGTTCAGCAGAAGCACTCTGCTTCAGCTGCTGCTCTTCTCCCTTACAAGTTTCCATTTCTGCTGGCCATGCTGCTTTCTGTCTGCTGTTGACTTCTTGGTGGGAAGTTGAGCTGCTTTCTCTTGCCTAAGTTGCAACATTTTGCTGAGTTTCATTACCTTTGGGCTTAGAAAATGACCTTCCCTTCAGTGTTTTCCAAGGTTATGAATCTCAGAAATTTATATCAACAGTTTGTACCTGTGGCAGATGAGCTTGCATTGTAAAAATATAATTTAAATGGCCTAGACAAGACTTTCAAAAATATGCATATTCTCTCTGCACATTTGTTGATAGTGGAGAAGAGGGAGAGTTCAAACTTCTTAATATCCAAGTCTGTGTGGAATAAGCTTCCAGGCTTCATTCATCTAGAAACAGACCTTTTGTTCCACTTCTATTTGGATAATTTTCCAGCAACTGCAGTCAATTTATAATTTGTTTTCAGATTCAAGGAGCAACAAAGGTAACATTCTGAAGCTAGTTTAGCTTCCTGATGTCTTAATGGGGTTTCAGTGACAACACCGAAAAACTCTTTTAGAGAAGGTAACCTGAAGAATAGTTGTACCACTTCTAGTAGCCAAAATGATCTGAATCATTTTGTGAGTGTGGATATAGGCAGAATATTCATTTTTCATGGGACTAGCTCCCAAGTCATGCTTTAAAGATGAAGAATATGGGTCATAGATGGAGAATAGAAGAGTAGTCTGGGAAGTACGGACAGGTAAAGAAGGTATTGTGGGTTGTGATAAATAATTTGGATATATGTTCTGTTTAAGTCGATTTTCAAATAATTCTACTAGGTTTATAAGCAACATTTAAAACATATGACAAGGTAAAAAACAAATTCAGTGGATGTGGGGTTCCTTTTTGAATTGGCATTTTCTTTTGGCATTAATCTGGGAAGCATGTTTTAGTACAGAATATTGATCTGTTTTGGGATTAAAAAGGGAGGGAACAAAATAAAATGATGGTAGGTGTACCTGTTACATGGATGAGAGCTATGAAAGTATTTGTTGGCAGAAAAATGATCTAAATGGTTTACATTTTTAATAGTTGTGTCTGTAATGTGTAGCTTGACTCTTTTGAAAGAGGAAGCTTTCTACATTTTAGCTTACTCTGTGTAAATTTCAGTAGGTTAAAAGTGATTTTTCTAAAAATTGTGGTATATAGCAAACATTTTTGCTGCTACATATTTCTAAAGCAAGGTTGAATGCTTTCCTGAGGAAGATGTAGTAAGTCAAACAGGTTTCATTCTGGAATTGGTCTTAAGTAGGGAGGAGTGAGAAGAGGGAAGGTGGGCTGTCTTCCTCATTGCAAGCGAAATTAAATCAAGGAAAAGCAGTGCTGGAAAACTTCATTGTGTACTCACACAATGGGTGGACACAAGAAAGAGGATGGGAGCAAGAAAAGGGGATGTGGAAGCATCTGGTTGTTGTAGTCTGAGCTATATAAGAGGTCAAACTGCATTGTAAGGGGTTATTTCTGGCCTTCTATTTTGGAAGCAAAGACTACTTTAAACTTTAAGGGTGTCAGACTTGAAAATAAGTTGCCACACTTCTATTTTTTTAAGAGATGAAAATCAAAGTGCAAGTTTAATGACTGGGTGTGGTGTTTCTTTCTCTTCCTATTTGTCAGGGTGTTCACATTTTTAATCATTTAAGCACTGTTTATCATTTTAGCACTGTTCAATTTCACTTCTCTGGTTTTCTAATTTATTTGGTGGGTTGATTTTTTGGTGTAATGTGATGCTGAATGATTCCCTTACAGGCAAGGAAGATATTGTGCTGTTATCCAGTTGTCATAGTTGATTTCACTCTACAAATCTTCAAGATTCCTACTGGAGTGAAAGGTAATTTGTGGTTTATTTTTTTAGATCAGAAGATTTATTGTATGAATTTAGTAAATAGGCAAAATTTTGTGTTCTGTTTCAAATTTTCATTTATTTTGGCTGTTGATGTGATGAATCTACATGGCTTAAGTTGTCAGTTTTGTAATATTATATAAAAAGGAATGTCTTGATGATGCAGTAAATATTTGACTTGTACTTATGAGTTTTGTGGTTACACTCTTTTGTGAAGGTAATTTTACTGGTAACTTATTTCTTCCATAGACTTCCAAGACCTTGTCTTTGAGAACTTTGTAAAGATTTACAGACTAAGTGAAGGTCATATTGACAGAATATTGATTAATTACTATTGGGTGATCCAAAAATAGCTGTTCTGTTTGTCTAGTGAAATGAGTAAAGTATGTTCCATGTATAGTATGAAATTATAGACTTGTGTGTACTGCAGGTGGGACAGCTTAGCAAGAATGCAGGTTTATTTATTTTAACAGACTTGGGGGGGAAGAAAGGTTTTTTTCCACTTGCAGTAGCACCTGATGTCTTAGGGGCACTACACAAACACTGCATTACAACAACTCTGTGGTGCTGTAGAGGAGAAAGTCAGATGGCAACCCTTTGCTGTGCACATCACAGCTGCCTTTGATAGCTTAATGTTTAATGACTGCACTAAAGGATGGGATGCTTTCAAAGCCTGACTTCAGTGAAGATGGCCTCTTATGTAAAAACTGATTGTCTCTGCAGATTCTCAGAAGCAGGTAGTAGTATTTTGCTTATGTGTTTCTTTGATTGGATGTTTTTTTCTAAAGGAGATAAGGTACTACTACTGTTTATCTCTGTAGTGCTTTTATTAATAGTAGCACGGCTCTTCAGAGAATTCTTGTGAAGAATTGCAGGAAAAGCCTCTCTTAAAACTGGTGACTTTTATCAGCGTCTGGGGGGTTAACTGGGTGTTTTACTTGATATTGTACCTACCATGGGTCTCATATTTGTCAGTATCTTGGTTTTTCCTTGTGTTCTTTCTGAGGGGTGTGATAAAGCCTGTCTTTTAGCTTACCTTGCTATTACTGTGTCATGCAGCCTGTGTGCTCTGTAAGGTCATTGTTAGAAGATCTTGCCATTGAGTAGTAAAATGGGGTTAGCTAAGGACAGTTTAAAAGAGAACTGTGGATTGCCATGGTCCTCTAGGCTTGCATCTTCCTTTTTACTTCTAACATTGTCTATGTGATTTTCTATTTTCAAGGCAGTAGTTCTGGAAAACTATTTTGTAGGAAAAGATGTTCAGTAACCAGAAAATAAAAATAGACTAAAAAAAATTTAAAAAAAGATAAAAAAAAGCATGGACTCTGAAAGGTCAGTGTCATCTTCAATTGCTTGTGCTGATGACAAAGCAGAGTTTAACCAAATATTTATTGTTGAAGTTACTCTCTAATTAGTAGTGTTGTACAGCTAAATGTAACACTGGATTTTACTGTAATTTGCTGCTATCCCATTTCTGTGGGTAGAGAAGTATAGACTATAACTGTGGTATTCTTTACAGTGGCCTGGATAAGAATTTGACTACAATGTTTTAAGAACATAGAATGTTATTAAGAGCATGAAAAGCTTCAGTATGTGTTTAAAATGCTTGATGTGCTCTCTTACCATGATGAAAAAGTAAAACAGCTTTTTCTAATTTAAAATACTCAGTTATGCTGTATATGGGATTTAAAAAATGTATTCTTAATTCAAGTTTTTGAATTCATACTAGGCAGACCTTTGAATTCTAACTGATTCAGCATGTATCCTCCTACTTCTGAAAATCAAACCAGAATTAAAATCTGGTGATAAAAATATGCTTGCAAATGTTTCACATTTGTTGAAACACTTTTATTGCTTCCAGTTACTCAGAAAAGCAGGGATTCATCAATTAAAATTTGCCATAATATATTAAGTATGTCCTGCAAACTTCTTTGAACACTTCAGTTTTGGATCTGAAAGTTTCAATTTCCAAATACAGTGTTTTGTTCTCTGTAGACATTATTTGTAAACAATCTATTTGCTGTTTCCTTAGCTGAAAGAAGCTGTTTTATCCCATTTGGCTTCTCGTTTTGAAGTTGTACTTAAAAGCTGTGTTTAAATAATACTGTAACTGCTGCTGTTTCATCATCAAGGAATTAAAGAAATATGTCCTGTATATCATTAGTCTGCTCTTAGCAGACTGAATCCTTTTTCTTGTATGGCTTTTTGGGTACTTTTCCTGGTAGAGTTTTTCATTATTTGACCACAAGTCTGAAATAAACCCAGTGTCTGGGAGGGAAGGAGGTGGAGAGAGGGAGGGCAGGCAGAGTGGGGAACCCACAACCAGAACCAAAGAATGCTGTAGCATTAAATTAATTCTTGAGTCCATGGCTGCCTTGTCTCCTGTATAAGACATTTGTCAAAGATCCTGGTGTATTATGGTTAGAGGCAGCTGTGTGTATCAAGGCTGGGATTGCTACATATCAATGTTACTGCTCCTTCTTTACAAGCCCCAGTTGTAAGTGATTTTAGTATTAAACCTGTTTTGGTCCTCAAGTTATCTCATTAGTTAACTTAAGCTGTTGGGTGTTTGGCCTCACTCTCCCAGTGTGCTTTCTTGACTGTGTGTGTGCTTGAGGATATATTACAGAGAGCAATTAATGTGTAATGAAATTTGTGCACTTAGAGATCTATTTTTTGTTTCCCACCCTTCCCTGCCACCTTGCAGTATAATGACTTAGTGTTGAGACTGACTAGTTGAAGGTTTTTAGGGGAAAAGTTTACACTATTACCAGCACGTTTTTCTTGTACTGTAGAAGAAATTAAACTATGTGAAAGTGAAGTTAAGGAATACTACCACCCTGTGTTGTAGGTGAGAAAATTCTTTGAGGAAAGGTTCCTTCTCCATAGAAACACTCTGTAAAATGAGTGTTGCTCTGTTTCAAAAGAGTTCTGTTTAAAAACTTAATCCAAATCGAAAAAGAAATTGTGGTACAGAACACGGTTACAAATGACAGTGCTCTAACTTGGAGAGAGTGGCAGGGTGACGTGGTCAAACTAGTTTTAAGAAACTACACATATTGCTGCCCCCTTCATATTCCCTCATGTGTCTACTAGTTTTAGCAAATTTAGTAAAAGGTTCATGGCCCTACATTCTACTTTTGTCCTTAGACCATTACAAGATCAGGAATCAAAACAGTATTTGCAGTCTTAACTAGAGACCAAGTATTACATGTGAGGCAGCTACCACTGAAGGAAGAACTTTTATAATTTTAGCCCTGGTATGAAAGGTTGACTCTAGAAAATGCTTTAATTGTCTCTCATGTATTCTGGACTTCTGTTCCTTTTGTTTCAAAAAGCGTAATGAAACTCTATAAAAACACCCACACATTAGCTGAAGTATATTTTGCCTGAGCTGATTTGTTTGAAAAGCTAAGAAATCCAGCTCTTTGTCTTGAGGCATCATGAGATTTGATATATTGGGCTAAGAATTGAGGCTTTGATTTACTGCTTGCAATTGGATTTTTAAAAGCTAGTGTGAGAAAGGCAAAATATGCTCCCAGTATATTGGGAACAAGTTTGCTTCAATCATTTTTTTACCTTGATTAAAAAATGCAGCTTCTTTGTGTTTTTCAGACCTTCTGTGCAGTTTCCCTGATTTTTAATTTTTAAAAAAAATAATTAAGTTGTATTCCAAGGCAACACATAGTATGAAACTGGTTGACTTAGCATAAAATTTCCCAGTGGTGGTACATTATGTATTGGGTAAAGGGCAAGACATGTGCTGTACATAGCATGTTAACACTTTGGAATGGGACCAGATGAAAACAGTTTTTATTGGGTGAACTGTTTTGCCCTTGTCATGAGCCTTAATTTTCTGCTTTGAAACATCTTGTCTCTATAACTGTTGAATGATGTGGGCAGATTAATTTACCTGGTGGATTTCCTTGAAATAAAAGAGAGGTGGAAAGGCTAGTATGTTGCTGTCCACATGTTAAGCCTATTGAAGTCAAAATCAACCTGTTTTGTTCTTTTACTGCTGTATGATTTTTGCTTGCTCATAAAGGATACTTAAGAAAAATGAATCTGTGGATCCTTCCTGTTCAAAAGCTCATGAGTGTGTTCTTGTTTTACTCATATTTAAAACATATGTTTTACTAATATTTCAAGTGTTTTCATAAAACATAAGACGGTTTTTCTTTAATGGCTCTGGTTAAATGTTTTAAGACTTGAAGTAGTTATGCTGCAGAGATTTTTTCTGCAAATGTTTTTAAAATTCTGAGTGGCTTTTCATGTTGTATTATTCCCAAGGTTAACAACAGTACATGACTCTTGCTAGGAGGCTTAGTATGTAAGCAGTTAAACTAACAGTTTAAGACACAACAAGTGATTTTATATTCTGTGACTATTTTTAGATCCTTGGTTATACCAAGAAGGTGAAAGCATAAGCACTTATTCTGGTAAAAATGTGTTTTTTCTCTGCTGGTTCATTTTGGGTGTTTGATGATGTTTTGGGTCTTTTGTTTGTTTGTTGCTTTTATTTTTTTTTACCTGCCTCCATGCTGTCAAATGCTTGGTTTCAGGGAACTCGGGCAGTATGTTTGTATTTGTGCCCTGGTAAATTGATCATTAAGGAAGCAACTCAAATTAAAGGAAAATAATGTTAATATTATCAGAAATCCTATTTAATGTAACTTTATTAATTTCTTGAAAGTGGTTTCTGTAGCTTGTCAAATCTTGCTTGTTCATTAATCATACTCCTCTTTTTCAGTATTAAATGGAATAAAGATGATCCCTCTGTTTTTAAGAAACAGAGTTGGTTTGTGTGGGGGATTTTTTTTTTTGGGTATGGAATTTTTGATTTCTTTCAGAGAAGACCAGCTTCTGCTGACTGGTTTCAGATTATGTCTTCCACCAGTTTGTTGTAACCAGTCATTTATCTCCTGTTATCTCTATTGGCACTATATGTGGTTGTGGGCAGACTGTGGTACAGCACTGAGGCATCCTAAAGGTTTAGGAAGGAAATTCCCCAATTTAGTGTTCCCATCGGAAAACTCCAAACCATGTGCTGCTCACTTCCCCACCCCCCTTCCTTTCCCCTTTGGTTGGATAGAGAATTGGAAGCACAGAAGGTAGAGGTTGTGGGTTGAGGTAAGAGAAATTTACTGGAAATAGCAATGAAATAAAAGGAGCAGTAAGAGCAACAATATTAATAACAGAGTTTGAGGGAGGTGAATGAGTCACATGTGAGTGTTCTCACATAGGGCCTGGTGAACACTTGACTGCACCACCACACTACATGATGAAGAAGGGACTCCTTTTCTTGTCGCTAGAAAATGATATAGAGGTACTATAGAATAATCTCTGCCTCCTGGCCAGGCCCCCTCTTGGCTACTGTACAAATTAACCCTGTCCTTGCTTGAACCAGGATATTATCCTCCCCTTAGTCTATTCATGTCATTCATTCATGTCATGCAAAAATCCTACACCTACCAGCTCTATATATATATATGTATACACACACAAGCATAGGTGTTGTTTCAGCAGTCAATGGCTGTCCCTCCAAGATGAGTGTTGAGTTAATTTGGTCCCTTACTTTGGGCTCTGTCAATCCTAGATATCTTCATACCAGCAAGAAGGGTGGTGTGCTGCCAGGTGGTTGTGAACAGGAGCCTCCTGTATCTGGAGCAGACCATATTTATTGCCCATGGTAGTTAATGGTATACACACAGGCAGTGTCATTCAGCAGCCAGTATTATAAAATTCAACATTACAGACTGTTCTAACCCAAAAATCAAATCCCTTTGAGGTACACATTGTTTCCCTGCATTACCCACCAACTGCCCCCAGGTCCTCGAACAAAAACAGTCGTGCGGATAGGTTTGCCTTTGCTTCAGGCAGGACCAATGCCAAGTGACACTCCTCAAATGCACCACGGAGACTTTATCCCCTTCTACGGTACGTGGCCATTTTCACTGGGCAGGACCAGCTTGGTTGGTGGAGCCTCTGCTGATAACTAAACCAGGCGGCCTTTGCTTAGTGTGGATTCCAGTGTTTGAAGGCCTCATCACCCCCTGCTCTCAATGTGCTTTCTAATGGTTCATTGTACTGTTCAGTTTTCCCAGAGGCTGCTACACGATAGGGAATAGGGTACACCCACTCAATCCTGTGCTCTGTGGCCCAGGTCTCTGTGAGTTTATTTTTGAAATGAGTCCTGTTGTCAGACTCGGTTATCTCAGAGGTGCCATGTTGCCACAGGATGAGCTATTCAAGGCCCAAGATGGTGTTCTGGGCAGTAGCATCAGACACAGGGTATGTATCCAGCCATCCAGGGATTGTTTCCACGGCTGTAAGCATGTAGCACTTGCCCTGGTGGGTTTTCAGCAGTGTGATGAAATCGATATGTAGGGCCTACCCATATTTGTATTTCAGCCATAGCCCACCATACCACAGAGGCCTTACCCGCTTGGCCTGCTTGATCACAGCCCGTATTTCGCATTTAGGGATAACTTGAGACATAGTGTCATGGTTGAGTCCCCTCAATCACAGGCCCATCTGTGTGCTGCATTTCTTCCCTGATGACATGAGGTATGATGGGCCCATCGAGCCAGAAATTACTTACCTGTATCTTGCCAGTCCATATCTATCTGAGACACTTTAATCTTGGCAGCTTGATCCACCTGTCCATTGTTGCGGTGTTCTTTGGTAGCCCAGCTCTTGGCTGTGTGTACATCTATGGGACATACTTTTACAGCCAGTTTTTCTACCTAGGCAGTGATGTCATGCCACATTTCAGCAGGCCAGTTACATTTCCCTCTGTGCTGACAGTTGACCTTTTTCTATCAGTCCAGACACCCCCAGATCATTTGCTGCCATCCATGAGTTAGTGTAGAGGTAGAGCACTGGCTATTTGTTTTTCAACAACCTCTAAAGCTGGATGTCTTTTAGTTCTGCACTCTGGCTTGATCCACTGAATAGCTTCTGCAGCTCATTGTGTAGGACTTCATATGGCAGCTTTCCATTTTCTATGTGTGGCAGGAGCTGTCAGTAAAGAGGGTGTATTGCTTTCATTTTCTGTTAGGTGATTGATACATGGTGTATGGTAGGGCCTCTTCAGCATATGTTACCTTCTTCTTTGATGATGATCTGAAATTTTTGCCTTTATGTCAGTTCTTGCTGACTCCCAAGATCCCTGGGTGATTGGGGTTTCCTGTTTGAGCTTGCTGTGTGATCAACACAACCTGCCTACTCCACGTAGTGTCAGTGGTGTGATGCATGGCAGGGACTTTCCCTTTGAACATCTAGCCCAGTATTGGCAGTCAGGGTGTCAGAAGAAGCTGTGCTTCAGTGCCAGTCACTTCTGAGACACCTCAAACTTCTTCATAAGCTGCTGGTATCTCAGATGGGGTGTAACAGCCTTGGGATCCTTTGCATCCCTGACTTTGTTGAATTTGTTCAAAAGCTTGTTGTTGTTTAGGACCCCGCTTGATTGAGAGGATTTAAAATCTGACTGTAATCTGGAATATGAATCCTCCAAAAACCCACAGCACCTAGGAAAGCTTGTGTTTCCTTCTTGATGCTTGGTGGGGATGTGGGTACTATTAGAATCTTACAATGTCTATATTGCTGCTATACTCTTAAAAATGACTTTCCCAGATGCTTCAGGTATAGTATTATTTGATAGTTCAGGTACATAACTGGTACTTGAAAAGCTGAGTGGAAATTCTCTTTCTGATGTTTTTGGGTGTTGTAGAGGCTAGAGTAACTTTCTTGCATGACAGAACAATTAGCTCGGTTTTAATCCAGAAACAAAGTTGGAAAGTTTTGTAGTGTATATGTCTTTTTTAAAATTAAAGAGAAACAAAACCATAGAATAGCAAATTTGTCATCTGTCAAAGCAAAGCTTCATGAATTTTAAATAATCTTATTAGAACAGTAAGATTCTGCTATAATGGGAATTCCACCTGTACTATTTTCCTAGTTGTTTGCTATTCTTAGGGTATTAGCACTTTTTATAAAAAAGACAAATCTGACAGTGTATTTTTTGCGAGCCTTTTTGAAGTTACATTTTTTCAATTTTTCAGTAACATAAAGTAAAATTACAGATTTTTTTTCTTTTCAGATATGCTTGCAGAGCATTATTAGCCAAAATCATAAGTAAATTATGATAGCACAGAGGGAAGATGTGCCACTGTGTAGGAGTGAATTGGAACTGGAGATACTTGGGATGTTTCTGACTCATTATTTCTTTGTCTGGTTTGGAGAGCTTAGAGTGTGGCTTTTGTATCTTTGATCATTTCTATCTTATATGTGCAGACATTTGAATAGCAAATTTGGTTGCTAACTAGATAGTAATTCTTTTTTGTTCAATACTAACTTTGAGCTAATTGAATTTAAGTGAGTCAGCAAGATGTCAGCAAGCAGCTCTGTGTCCATGGATCATGCAAGGCTGATGCTTTTGAACTATTTGCTCCTATTATGGAACCTTTAAAAAGAAGAATACACTTAGGAGGCTGAATATCTCTAGTCAGTATGGAGGTTGTGTGAAACAGCAGAAGTTGGTTTTCATTTTCAGCAGTAGTTGTTCTGTTGTAGGGTTTTTCCCCTCTCCTCCACTTCAATTTATGCTCTAAAGGTGTGATTCACTGTATTTTCTCCCCTTCATCCTTTCAGCTCCAAACAAGCCCTGTGTAACCTCTTCTCCCCACTTCATTTTCTTCTCTTTTTCTTTGGTCTTCTCTTGAGTTAAAGTAAACACTGCTGTTATTTACAAAGTTCTGTGCTGCTGAAGAATTGAAGATGGCTTTTGCTCTGCTAGTCATTGCTAAAGAAACATTTGTAGTGAGTTGAGAGTGGCCTGATGGTTACATGCTGTGAAGTTATGCAAAACTTTTTGTCTCTGATGTGGCAGTAAATTGTTACTTGATCCACAGCTGTATTTTTAAAATGCTACACTGTTTTAGTATGGAAGGCTTCTTGTTGCTTTATGTGAAAGTGATCACATTCAGGGCTTTAGCTGGAATTGAAGCAATCACCTCAGAATACTTTCATTAAAAATAGGCAGCATAACTATTGGTACAATGAAATAATCTAATACTGGCCTCATATCAACATGATTGCAACATAAACAACCTTATGTAGAATCAAGCTGAGCCAAAAATGCTCCCATATTCAGTCAGTGCTTCTGACCTTTTCTTCTGAAAACAGCTGTTGCTCCTTTCACCTCCCCTAGACTGAAGGAGATGCCTGGTTGGCTATTAAGGTGTATCTTCCTTTGCATGAAAAACCTTTCAATTTACTGACCTGTCTTTGTACTTGAAAAGCGCTGCCAAAGGCTACACTTACTTTTCAGTAGTATGCATCAATTCACATGACAGAACTGTCTTTGCTGATACCCTGAAGGCTGATAATTCTGCAAAGGGCTTGAACAGTCTGCAAGAGTTTCACAAGTAATGCAGTGCTTTTCAGCCAAGAGGGTGTACTACTGTATTCAGTTCTCAAGTTTATCCACTGATTCAGTTGTAGTTACTTTTTGGAATTATTTTTCTGCTTTGTTGCATTGCTGCTCTTCTGCAAAATATGCTTGAAAATTTTAGCATAGAAGTTTTGAAGAATTGAACAGAAAGATCAAACTTCAAACTCAGCTTGCTGCTACACTGGGAGAAGTGATAGCAAGGGAAAAGTCACTACATGTAGAATGCATTGTTACAGAGATTCTGGGCTTTGACTTCCACTAACTTCTCGTTTCTGGTTGCTAAATATGATCTTAACTTTTGGGACGAGAAGTATGAGAAAAGGAGGAATCTAAAGTAGCCTTTTTTTCCCCTTGGGTCCCCTATG
Organism: Cyanistes caeruleus; assembly: GCF_971803275.1. Taxonomy (NCBI): domain Eukaryota; kingdom Metazoa; phylum Chordata; class Aves; order Passeriformes; family Paridae; genus Cyanistes; species Cyanistes caeruleus. The sequence goes on along the minus strand of NC_141702.1, from coordinate 54,647,852 downwards.
TTTTTTGTTCTGCAGCCTTTTGTAGCCTGTTAGGATCAGCTGTACTTATTTCACATAATGGGTTAATGCCCATAGTCTTTTTCTCTCACAGTTGGTGGGGTTTTGTGGCTGTTTTTGGAGCTTCATAGTGCAAGTGATGACACTTAAAGGTCTGACTGGGAGCTAGTTACTGAATAGCACAGAGAAAGTGAGAAGTAGTCAGACTTGCAGTCTGAGGTAAGGCAGCATTGCTGTGGGTTTCTGCTTGCAAGATGTTTGAGGTAGCATAGCAATGTGTGATCAGTAAAATACCGATTTGTTACTTCTAAATGGTTTTTATTTCCTCTTAATATCGGGACATTTTGACTTAAGCATTTAACTTGGTCTGTAAAGGTAAAATATTTCCAAAAGATCTTCACTGATTGTTGATGTTGACTTAATGCTCCTCTTTTTCTTATACAGTATGTAATTAGAAGAATTAATCTCTTCTGATTATGATACTATCATTGCCTACAGTAATACTGTATTTTTTAACTGACCTCTCAGTTAAAGAAGTTCTTGCATCAAAATGATTGTAGTGATTTTCTGGAATCATTACTAGTAGCTCACACAAGGGAGGATGCTGAAATAAAGTGGTGCATAGGCATCTGGAACATAACTTTTTGACAGGAATTTAATGTAATGAAAACTATGATTCTTTTATCCTCAAAATGTAAAGGTGGATACAATGAGAGATTTTTGAATGTTTTCTAATTATTTTATTTTTGGTGGTCTTGTGATTGTATTATCTATGTTTGCTCTGTAGTTTACGTAAGCTCAGGAGACTAGAATGTTGTTAAGTGTGAGGTATCTCCTGGCCTTTCAGGAAAGGTTGAGATGTCATTGAGAGTTCTAAATCAGATCTGCAAATTCTTGTAACAAGATGTCAAAGACCCTTGATATTTTTCTCTTCTCCATAGAGTCTGAAAGATATTGTTTATTTGATTTATATTTTTATTTCCTCCCAAGTTAAGAAACTTAATTAAGCAACTTAAGTTCTACAAAGCCTGCAGGTGAACTTGTCCGATGCATTTTGCCATAGATACTTCTAACATAGCCTACTGAAATTGGTATGTTCTTCAAAAGAATAAATATGGAATTTAGCATAGTCAGTTTCCTGGGTGACACCAGAGTGCATAATATATTGCTTATATTTGAAGGTGTTTTGAAACTGTCCATTAGTGCACAGATTGGAAGTAGATGGACTACCCAGCTGTGAGTAAAGGTTATCTTTTGATTTAGGACATGATACTTCTATTTCCATGCACAACTGATGTGCTTCTTGCTTCCAGGCTTAAGAGGTCACTATGCCCAGTAAACTGCCACAAATTCTCTTTGTGACAGGACTACAGAAATGATGCTATAAGTTATTTGTAATCTTAGGAATTGTTGCTGCCAAAATTTCAGGGTGACTCTAAAGTTTTGTGTGAAGTTTCATTCATAACCAGTGCAAGCAGATTCAGTTTGAATACTTTCAAAAGCAGCATAAATATTTGACCAAAATTGTCAAACTAGCAATTCAGGAGACAGAGTTGGTTTTGTTGTTTTGTTTTTTTTTAAATATCCTCTGCATTATTAGTTCATACACCTGCATCAGACTTTGCATCTCTATCTTATCTCTGCTTTTATGGTCAGCTAATTATTCACATATTTGAGTTGCAGATTCTTTGGGTTAAAAGCACAAATTAGTTTGCTTTCTGTAATATTGGTGGATGGGGAGGAGATGGAAGAAACCAAGTCCTGCAAGATTAATAAACTGGATTTAGAGAGCCCATCTATCTAATAACCACTAAAACTGGCTTACACGGTTAGATTTTCTTCTGTTAACATAATTCAGAGGCTTTCTAGTAAATATAATAGTGTGGTAAAAGCAAGAGACAAACAGTAGAATTTTTAGATAATGATAATGTATTCATTCCTTTTTTCACTCTTATGGTCCACTATACAATATTCAGTAATAGTTAGAAGAAGTGATATGGGAATAATGGCTTTAAAATTTACTGTGAGTATGATGAGGCACTGGAACTGGTGGTTGTTGCCCAAATATGTTGTGCATGTCCCATCCCTAGAAGTGTTCAGGGCCAGGTTGGATGGGGCCCTGAGTGACATGGTCTAGTGGGAGGTGTCCTTGCCCATGGCAGGGGTTTGAAACTAGATGACCTTCCAACCCAAATAATTCTGTGAATGGTGGAATACTAGCCTATCATAGGTAGTGATAACAAATATATTGTTGACCTTGTAATCCTCCTCAGCATTCATTTCAGGTTTACCTGAAAGAATGAAATCTTTCAATATTTAAAATTGAGTTGCAGTGGAAGAACTTATGGGACATGTTCTTTCATGATGTTTTCATGCTTTCCTTTATAACAAAGTATCATCTTTTTTTCCTGTCACTTAAAAATGTTTGTTCTGTCAGTACTTCTTTTCTTTGTTTTCTTATATTATTCCCTAAGTATACTTGATGTAGAACCATCCAGATTACCACTAGATAAGTATTTATTTTGTATTTTTGTAGCTGGTAGGTGCTGACAGTAAAGCTAGTAAGGCAAATAAAATAAGTTTACTTATGGGTTTATACTAGACACTCTTCAATATTTGGGATTTCTTTCCTAGCAAACTTGCTTTGCATGTACTTAATATAAATTAAGTATTATTGAGATCTCTGGACCATTGCTAAATTCAAAGTTGAATTGACCATTGAAACTTAAATTCAAATTGACCATTGAACTTAAACATTACTAAAGAAAAATAACAAACAGATGAACAGGCAGTATGATTGCATAGATCTTATTTCTGTAGGAAACCAGGCCAACAACTGTAAAGTTTCAAACAGCATTCTTACTGGAGTTCAAAATAACCTTTTCCATCCTGTTCTGACACATGTGGTGATGGTTAATACTTCTTGTTCTCAGTTTGATTAGGTTAATAGCTGGTTTTCTGAAATCTTTAGCTCTTTTCCCTTTTTTTACTTTTAAGAATGCTTAATACTTTTGGTAAAAATTTTTGTAGACTGCCTTTTGCTGTCAGGCAAAATTTTTCTGCTATATAAACTCTTGTTCATTGGATCATGTAATTGTTCGGGTTGGAAAAGACCTTTCAGATTATTGAATCCAACTGTTAGGTTAACACTGCCAAGTCTGCCACTAAACCATGTCCCCAAACACCACATCTCCAAGTCTTTTAAATGCTTCCAGAGATGACAACCACTTCCCTGGGCAGCCTGTTTCAGTGCCTGACCATCCTTTCAGTGAAGAGATTATCCCTTCTATCCAATCTAAACCTCCCCTGGTGCAACCTGTGGCTGTTTTCCTCTTGTCTTGCCCGTTGTTACTTGGGAGGCAGACACTCATCTTGCTTAAAACCTCTGTTCCAAAAACCACGTCAACTGTTTTGCTATATCCTCTTTAAGCTTTTATGTTCATACTGTTGAATACAATTTAGCAACTGAAGTCCCTGACAGCTTGTTATGAGTGAAAGGTCTTATTTCCTCTTTTTTTTCTAATAGGAAAAGATGTCAACTAGCAGAAGGATGTTGCAAGTTAGGGATAATACAGTTGTGATTGTTACCTTAGTAACACTTAAGTAATTTGCTGGGTACTTTCAGTGCTTGGAAACTCAACTCTTTTGGTCAACTCTGTTGGACCAAAATGGCAACTGTTTCTTCTTTGAAATCCTTCTTATGAAAGTAAGAGTTTTCTTAAGTGTATTAAGATTATTTTTGATGCAGAGTTTCAATGCAACTATCAGTATCTCCTTCACATTGTTTTTTGCAACAGATCTATTGAATGTATTGTTAGCTACCTTTACTTTTTCCTTTATGAGGAGTATGAGGAGTTTCTTTTGGAATTCTAGCCTTAGTTTGTGTAGTATTTTAGAAGTATCACTCATTGTAATATACTAAATAAATTACTGAACATTGACACGCTACAGTAATGAAGTAAGCTTGAGTGTCTCAGCCCTGTACTGTTGTCTGTTACTTCATGCCCTGATCCACACATTTGCTTTTCTGCTTTGGCTTTTTTAAGCAACAGAAGCTCTCCCTCAACTTACATATATCCAGCATCTAATTAACCTTTCTGACTGGAAAGATTGTAGCAAACTTCTGTACTGCCATGATTCTAATGTACAGGTATTCCCAAGTATTCCCTTGCTCTTTCCACCCAGGAGAGAAACTAGTAGTACAGCTCACTGTGGAGTGAGCCCAGCAACAACTGGGACTATGTCCACCAACAAATCCAGCCCTCCAACATGTTTTGAAGTGTTTCATTAGTAACAGGAGGCAGAGACTCTCTTAGATTCCAAAACTTGTCCAGGTGATTGTTATCCGAGTTGCTAAGAAAATACAGAATATGCTTGATCAAATGAACCTGAGTATTCTAGTCAGAGAATTAACTGAGCTTCTTTTAAATGTGAAAGGCATGCTGTTTCTTTTTCTCTGGCCTTAAGCATGTGGGAAAGAAGATCATTTCTAAGCAAAGGGAAAAGGAAATTGTCTCATATTTATTAAATCCTTTTCCTATCAGGAAGTATGCATCAGGATTATATGCTTGGCAAGCAAGAGTACATATTTTGGCACATTTTTCTCTTTGTAACTTTAACAGCCTGCCAGCATTGCAGGCAGCACTAGCAGCAGTCTGTGTCCCAGACAGTTTTGATTATAAATCCCAGTCTCTGCAGTGGGGCAGAAAGCGCTATGGGGATGGGTACTGTTTGGTCTCCTTGGCTCCTTTTCCCTTCCCAAGTGCACTTGGGAAAGAGAATTTAGAGGATAGATGGAGAAGAAAAGATTATGATCATGCTTCTGGTAACTCCCTTTGCATGCTAGTTAAATATCCTGCGAATAAGTATCCTGTGTAAATTTGAGGAGAGTCCAGGCTTGTTGTGATGGAACCGATGGTCTGCAGTCTAATTGTATCTGAAAGATCTCCAATAAGCCATTGTTTGAGTGCACCAACCCCCAGAATTACAAATGGCATTGCCCACACAGGCATTCCAGAAATTGTGGACACAGTCTTTTCTTGCTTATCAAATGAAAACTTAAAGGGTAATTATCTTTTAAAGTTCTGCTGGGACGAAGCATAATGTTGTGAACTTTAATCCTCTGTCTGTGCTCAGATGATATTGCTAATTGTGCCATTTGGGGTGGCAGTGTCTTCCCCATTTACTCAAGAATGAGGAAAAAATAACTGAGCATCGTTATGTTTGCTGTGAAGATTTTCTGTGAGAGGGATGACCATGCTGCTAAAATAACATAGGTTAAATAAAATTGAAGTGGGAAGGGAGTCAAATAAGGAGAGTAGATGTCCTCACACGGGAAAGATTCTGAGGAAAAGGCTGGATGTCCAGCTCTCCTTTGGTTTTCAAGAAGAGTTTATTACCTTTAGTGTTTGTTTCTTTCAGATACTCAAATTGCTTACATAAGCATGTAAGTGTTATGTTAATACAGTTTGTGTTATGCCAACTTCTTGTTCTTCTAAGTCATTTGAATAGAATACAGTTCTGAAATTTTATGGGAATGTTCCATCTACAAATCCATTTTATCATCATCATTCTGTGGAATGAATATGGGGAGTAGCAAGTCATGGAATTTCATGTCTTTCCAACTTACGCCTTCAATTTTTATTGCATTTGAAACTTCCTTTAAAAAGTGTAAAGCTTACATATTAAAATCTAGGATATTGCCTTGAATATTGAAGTTTGTTTTTAGCGGGTGGGAGACAAATGGATATGGAATATTTTGACTAATTTTTGAGTGGTAAACTGATTTTATGGAGCAATTTAGTTACATATTTGGGTTTTGGTTAAGATGGGATTCTTTTCTGGAAAGATTTTTTTTTAAAGCCAGCTAGTTTGTTCTAACACTAAGGAGATTTAAAGTTAGCATCTTAACAAAAAATGGAAGCTTATCTATTTGCATTCTTTTTAACCTCATGTGAGCTATGTATTGGGGTCTGTTTTTATGGTATGTAAATTTCCTGTCTGTCTATTTGGTTTTGTGAAATGCCTGACACAAATTGTTGGTGCTTTTAGCTTGATTTTATCGTATCTGTTGATCTGTGGCTCGATCTCAAATGTAGCTTTTTAAGTCTGGATCAAGGAAAGCTGAAGTTTCAAAAAGTGGGAACTTTGGTTACCATGCATATAGAAGCTACTCTTTGTAATGCAAAGGAATTGTATTAACAAAGAAAATTATTTCTTTTTCCTCAAGGGCAAACTGAAGTTCTGCCAATAGAAGGACTCCTGAAATAACTGTAGTCTTCCACAGTTTCCTTGTATCGGCTGCATGTGAAGTGTTTTGTATCTTTTTAGAATCTCCTTTATACTGAAGGAGACTTTGCCATGAAGATAAAGGAGGGTTGTTTGGTTTTTTAATCTAGCATGGAATCTGAAATTGAGTTCATAACATCACAAATGTGTCAAAACTGTTTCCTGGAGATATTTTACTAGACTAGATTTCCCTGTACAGAGATTGAGGAAATGGATTCCCAAAGGCAGTACCACAACTTGTCAAGATTTACCTCTAGGTATCTATCTTGAATCAAGGATCCTGAATCTCATTTCTGAGGACTTGGTATTTCACAAGAGATTATAACCATAGGCAAGGAAAGAAATTAATTGTTACTCTTTGACTTAATTGTATCATATAGATCATTCAATGAGTTGGTATTAATTAGCAGAAAAGTGCTATTGTTGATTTCCCAGATGAAGTCTCTCTTGTGTGTATGACATGAAAACAAACAGGTATGATTACTTGTTACAATTCCTTTGGCAGCAATTCTTCATTTAGGAAACTTCTGCCACTGTACATAATTCTGTATTCTGTCTTTTCCTTACCACATTAACAGACTGCTGCTTAAACTTTCTTTACACATCCTACAGAAAGACTGTCCCTTGTTTATTTCCATTTTCTGTTTAGGTGGCTTCTCCTTAAACCACATACCTGAAATAGTTTGTTTTAGATATCAGCTGTGGAGTCACATATTAAACCAAAATTGTAATGAGCAATTGTAGCCTTACTGGGTGGTACTCAACATCCTTCTTCTAGGTAGGGAATTGCTATTCGTTCGGTTTGTTAAAAATTATCTTGTTTAGGAATGGGCACGCTTGATGTGCAGTGCAATGAAAAATTTAATGAAAGAGCATTGTAAATGGTTTTTTAAGGGAGTACCAAATGGGACTAGATTCAACTGGATGGATACCATAATTTAAAAAATGGTGCTATCCTATCTATCAATTCAATCATACACTTGTTTGGTATTCCTGAATGAAAGTAACAATACTTACTGCTATAATAATACACAAAAATAACTCTTTGAAATTATTACTGAAAACGCTTTATGCCTATGACATAATTCTGGCTAAGCTGCAAAGCTTTTAATGACTGACAGATTGTGAAGAATAGTGGAGTACAGTTTTTAAACACTTAAAAGAATGAGCCTATGTCTGAGAAGTACTGGCAAGTTGTAGATATTGCAGATATCAAAACGGGTGTTGAAGGGAAGTGCAGATATTATACAATAGTTTTTAAAATATACATGTGTGCCCTGAGTCTCTGTAAAATGCAGGTAGCTGATGGCAACAGTTCAGTTAAGTATAGCTGTAAACAGAGGGACAGCTGTAAAGGGATGAAAAATTTATAGTATAGCTTTGTAGTGTAATTGTGAACTTAATGCAGAAGAATGTCTCCTGAGGCACTTGAGGAGGTTCAAGTGAAATAATTCACAGTGAATTTAGCAGTAGCTGGAAAAAAAACTAACTTCTTGTTTTGTTTCAGTAGTAGTAGCAACCTTCTCTACCCACCTCCCCCTCCCCCCCACCCCCGCCAAAGAATGAAGTTTGACTGAAATGCTTAGTTTAAACCCCTGTAGAGGGCTCATTGGAATGATTATACAAATGTTTGCCAGACAGCTGGGGTTTTATAACCAAAAGTTAATGTTGAGGGCATAGTCATAGTTTTAAAGTTTTTGGAAGGAGGAGGCATAAACAAAATTTGCTTTTGTTGTATGCTTAACAGTTTTTGTCACAGAATTAATCTGTAGGTGGGGCAGATAAGGGTGGAAAAACCTCAGTCTAAAACCGAAGGATAAGATTCTCTGGGTGGAGAGTCTTTTTTTGTCTGCATGAATGGCTGAGGGTACTAATGCTGAGTGTACCCGCTCCTCTGCCTTTGCATCTTGCCCTGTCCTGTCCTGGCATTTATGGTGGTGAGGGAGGGTAAGATAACTGCATGTGCTGTTGCAATAGCTGTGTTGTGAAAGGCAGGGGCAAGCTAGAGCAAAACTTAATTCCTACAGTATCCTTAGCTCTGTTTCTGTCCTGATTGAAGGTGGTCAGGTTCCTGGGAAGCTGTCAAAGGTTGGCAATTTGGACAGAGAGGTCAGGAGAAAAATATCAGCAGTAAGGGTGGGGTTGTCACTGGGACTCCTAAACTATGGAGAAAGGATGGAAGTTGGTGCTGTTACTTCTGCTGCACCAAAAATGAATTAAATTGAAAAAAGCTAGTTTTGTCAGTACTCCTGAGAAATCTTTAATTTGTGCTGCCTTGTCCCCAAACTTTCAAATGAATGGTGTTATTCAGTCATCTGACTGGTGCCTCTTAACAGAACAGAGAAAAACTAAGTATCAGCTATGCTTAAAAGTGTCTTTGTGATTTGCTTTTGAAAATGCATTCATAATAAGTGATATCATGCATCTCCTCTGATAGCTTTTCTTAAAATAAGCTTCCTTTTTATTCTTTGGCTTATCAGGATGTTAGAAATAGGATAAAGGTTGAATGAACCTTGAAAAACTTTAGTGTTTCAACAACGTGTACAAATCTTAAAGCTAAGGTAATTTGAGAAATGTGGTGCTTGACCTCTGGTGCTGTTCTAGTTTGCTGTTAGAATTGGAGGAACTAGCCAAACCAGTAAATCCACTGTGTAGAAAACAGTATTCTGGGAAAAAAAATCTTAAACCTTTATAAATCAAGTAAATATGTTAACAACCATTAAAGTCTTCAGTTTCTCAAAAAAGGTCAATGCGGAGTAACCAGTCTAATATTGGAATAAAGATGGTTATGTTATGGCAATAGAAAAATTTTACTACTAAAGATTTCACTTCTCAAATTTGCTTCTTTTTGATATTTCTAGAGGTGTGAAATGTTCACCTTTAATACTGTTTTCTACTTATTTTATAGTACAGCCATTTGAAGAGAATTTGTCATTAGTATTTGTTGTACCTGACATATTACTTGGATGCCAGTCTTGGAGTTGCCCTGATGATGAGTTCTGAGATCATCAGATATATCTCCTATGATTTCTAATGCATGTAGAGCCATAGAAGGATATTTCTCAGTTTCTGCAATACACCATGCTTCAAATTAGAACTGATTATATATCCATATTATATTCCAAATGCAGCCACAGGTAAGAGATATTGGCAAGTCAGTCATTGCAAAATAAGGTGCTGTGTGTCCTCAGATGAAACAAATTTTCCTTGAAAATTTTATTTCTATGGAATAACTCTCATTGTTATGTGTAGTCAGATGCAAACCATTGTATTATGTCAGTCTATGCAAATTTTCAAAAGAGTAGGGCAATCTCTCTTGAATACAGATTTACTCACTTTTTTTTTCCTCGTAGCAAGTATTCCTTTAATTATCTTGAAATTTTCAGAAATAGTCATTCTTTTAAATGGACATTGAAACAGACCTGGTTTAATCAGTAGGAAACTAAACTATTTGTAGTTGTTAAGTGCTATCCTAAAACACCACTGCTGTTAAAGTGACAGTAAACTTCAGTGTCCCATGATTCCACACCAAAGTTTTTGTTTGCTGAGAATCCAGGAGCTGCAGACTCTAGAGAGGGAAGCATCGGCAGCAACTCCTGAGTGGGACTGCTGAGTGCAGTGTGTCTACATTCACTGTTACCTCAGGATGATCCTGTGATGTCCCTGTAGCTGGTGGTGATTTAGATGACCTTGTCTGCCATTGTGATAGCCTGATAATTAATTTAGAAGGGGACTCTAGGCTGCCAGAAGATCCATTTACTGTAGTTGTGGACTGTCTGGGACCACACTGTTGCTCAAAGGTAAAAGTTAGTTAGCTTCTGTAAATCTTGTTTATATATATACATTTGTCTTATGCTGAAGCCAATAGAGAATATTTGAAAAACACATTACACTTCAGACTTAATTCTGAAATTGTAGACTTCTATAAAAGTGACAACTGGCAGTTTCTGTGAATTTATAGGTAGCCTGTAATAAATATCTGTATAAGGTGTATATAGTGAGGGACATTGCCATCAGTGCTTTCTGACAGGAAACAGCTTGTGGATTGGGGAGGTAGTAGGGGCACAAAGTTAAACAGCTAACAAACCAATGATTAAAACCCACCTTTTTTTTTTAAGAGAAGCCTGACAGCCTAATTTTGTGGATGAGATTGCTGGAGTGGACTTTTGTCTTGCTTTTTTTATTTAGAATTTATATCTATTAATTGACAAGTGGCAGAATTATATTTTCAGTGCATGAGTCCCAAATGTGAACATTGCTGAGTTAGATGTTCTAACCATGGCAGACTCGATGTATTTGCTTATTGAGGCACTGGTGTGTCTGACCTAATTGGGTCATAAATTCCAGCTTTTGTTCTTGGCCTTTTTTTAAGGGCTTGTCAGACTTTTAATACAGATCGCTGCATGAAAAATGGCTTCTCACTGAGTACTCTGGAAAACTCAGCAGTGGTAACCTTTGGAGCCTGAAAAGGTCCTGAAAGGTATTGGCTTGAGTTAGTTACTTCAGTTTTTTTCAGGTAGTTGCAGTGCTGCTCTATTGCTTTACTGTTTTGACACCTACAAATTGAATGGTATAGTGGTTTGTAGCTTAGTGGGAAAGTAACCAGAAGTTTTGCAATACTAATATTTTTGTTCTTCTAAAGAAATAGTTCAAAATGTATAATTTTAATTTAACTGGAAAAATTCATATTTCATGATACAACATATTTCTAGAGGATAAATTAAATTTCTGTAAATGGGGCAATAGGCATGATGCTCTTCATACCAGTTTTTATGTGTATATAGACTTTCTTAGACAACTCTGATATACTGTGGGTTTCTTATGGAAGTCACTTATTAACTTTCATTATAAAAGTAGTTGCATTCAAAGCAGATTTGCTTCTAGCAGCCAAAAATTCCATTCAAGACAAGTAACTGCCTAATACATTGACTCTGCTGGAGTGTTATGGTATTACATGATTGAACGTCCATGTGAAAAATTAATTATACTCTGACTTGTAGGTAAATCTTGCTGTAATAAAAAAGAAATTATCTGTGATTTGTCTGGAAATCTTTTCTGTCAGAGTTAAAGAAATATCTAATCTCTGTATGCTCTGAGAATTGCAATGCTGGCGTTGTCAGGTAAATTGCAAAACACAGCGTAATGCAAATCAGAGCATTCCAAATTGTCAGCATATGCAGTACTGACACAATTTTTCTCCAGATAAATGTGTGAGGCTCTGGCAGACTGTACAGGGATGTCTGCCATGTCTCCCACATAGGTTGTTGCCCTGTAGCATCCTACTGCTGCCAAAAGGATGGGTGGGTGAGGCTTCTGTACCTTGCCAAGGAACTTAATGGCTGATTGCTTGGAGCCATGCTTCTTTACTTGGGTCTCTTTTTAAACTTAGTAGTAGATAATTTCTAGGTTTTACTGTATATTCTGACTGAAAATGTTAAGACTGGGAATCTGGACTTTTTTAGCCACTAAATTTTTAATTGTATTCTATTTTTAAAATTAAAGAGATGAGAGAACTGTAAGGCTGGGTATTGTGCCAGTGTTGTGCATATGGCGTACAAAAAAGCAGGATTCATTGAGTTTCTCTGATTTAAACAAAAAAATACATTTCAGCAATTACCATTTGAAAATTCTTAAAAGAATTTATGATAATTTAAGTAATAGTCTGGTCAATCTTTATTATAGTAGCAATTTAAATGACATCACATGTAGGAGGGTATTTCCTGAAGAATCCTTGGCTGGATGGCAGATGAGACTATTGTATGCAGAGCTACAGAATGGCTGGGGTTGAAAGGGACTCTTGTTGATCACGTAGTCCAACCCCCCAGCTAAAACAGATTCACCTACAGCTTGTACAGATTGTACAGGATTGTGGACAGGCAGATTTTGAATGTCTCCAGATAGAACTCTACAATCTTTCCAGTGCCCTGTCACCATCACAGTAAAGAAGTTTTTCCTCATACTCAAATGGAACTTCCTGTGTTTGAGTTTGTGTCCCTTGTCCTATCACAGGGCACCACTGAAAAGTCTGGCCCCATCTTGTTGACACCTGTCCTTAAGATATTTGTGCGCATTGATAAGATCACTTCAGTTTCTAGGCCAAACAGTCACAGCTCTGAGAGAAATGCACAGTGACAATTCTTGGATTAGCAGTGCCTGGACCTCTTAGAGCTCATAGATGTTACTTGCATGACTTCATTAACCTGGTAGTGTGAGCAGGGCTTGTTAAATGCATGCAGGTGTATTGCTCTGGCTGCTATTTGGGAACTCCTGATTGTCCTGCAGCCTGGTAGTGCGCAAGCCTTTTAGCGTTCCTTCTACAGCTCCTGCACTTTCAGTGGCAGCTGTGCTTTCGGTCAGCACAAAGAGCTGATTCTGTCAGATGTGAGCTATGATGGGATTGAAATGATGTTTTCTTCCATAAGCACCTTATTTGGATGAGATATTATTAGTGTAATTTAATATTAAAATTCAAAATTTTAATTAGCCTGCTGTGTGAGCATGTTTTGAGGTAAATACTAGCACTGTTGCTTCAAGGCTTTATTTTGCTTCTCCTGTGAGACTAGGGTGATGAAAGAATGAGACTTTTAGATTGATCCTATGGATAATCAGAGGAAAGCAATTTGTTTGTTCACAAACTTTCCGGCAGCACTGTAATGGATCTCTCGTGGCTGATGCATGTGACTATGTTGCTTGTAAATTGACCATGCTTGAGTGCACTGATGATAAAATAAATGAGTGGATTATTTTTCACAATAGGCTGTTACGACTGACAGTGATTAAATTATGATAGAGTGCAGAACACATTCTTTGAGTGGTTAAAAAGAATTGTCTCTTCAAAGCAGCAGAGAAAGGACACTGGGTTTCTGTGTTCCTATTCTGTGAGATTAAAGTGGTGCATAAAGGAGATGCTGAGCACTATACAGCAATGTAAACTGATGAAGTCCTACTTTCAGTTTTGTTGAGTGTTTGGTTTGAATTGTTAGATACTAAGGACTGAGTAGGTCTCCTGGGTCCTCAAGAATTTAAAACAAATGACACCTTCAAGACCTTGCAAGTACCATTTGGTTTGTTAATCCTGTTCATTTAGGAGAACTGGTCCCAAAAATATTGTTTGTTGTATGAAAGAAACCCAATCTATTTAACTTGTATTTTACATAGTTAGTCCAGAAATTTATAGCCATTCATTTTTACATCAGGTTTTCTCAATTAAATTGTTTACGATTTCTTTCCACTGCGGTGTTACTATGTAGTTCAGATTTCCTCATCCAGTGGTAGAACTCTGAAAGCTGTTGTGGCTTTTGCATTACAAACAAGTGAGCATAATAAGTGTGTGCTTACAACACGTTTTCCTTACTCTTATCAATTTTATTCATAAGTAATGTGATACAGAATATTCGGTAGGTCAAGCATGTTTAGATAACTTCATTAAGAATTGCAGTTAATCACCTTAAACTTCTTGAGCTCTTTTGATCTGTGTTGCCCAGCATCTTGCCTTTCTGATGTTCCTGAGAAGTGGGGGTTGTGTGGCACTCCAGCGAAGTGCTTGGAGCAGAGAGGCTGCCAGCCTTGTGTAGTAGGGCTGTGCTGGAGTCAGTATCTTATGGTACTGTGGTGTTAATGGAAGAAGGGATTACAGTAAGGAGAGAAACACTTACCCAACTCTTTTTGTCTAAAATGTTTAATGTTATTGATAGATCTGATGGTTTAAAAATCTAGGTTGATATTCATGTTGGGAAAAATTCAAATTCTATTGCACATGGGCAGTAAAGATGGATTAATCTGGGTGGTCCCTCTGCATTGTGCAGAACACTAAGCCAGCTAGATTGTTGATTCATTTAGCTGTAACTATTTCATCTGCAAAAAACCACCAAATAATCTTAATGGGTAATGGTGAGAGGTCAAGAAAATAGAAGTTTAAAATAAAAGGTTGCTAATGTTCAGTCTTGAATTGATCAAGTAGTTACACAGCTTCAATACAAAGGGAGTAACTTATTTGAAGTATTTTGGCAAAGTGGAACTACCATACACAGTTGTGGACAAAGTTGTTAATTTGGTTTTATGCTCTTCAGTTGTAGAGTTTCCTTGAAAAGTTTCCTTGGAGGGCTCATGATCCTGATGTAGAAAAATACATTGGATATTCATGTGGCACTTGCATGAAGAGCCCTAACTGGGAAATCAGTTTACAGTTCTTTTGAAACTCAATCCTGTTTATTGAGACACTTTAAGAATGGAAAGTTTGATTCCATAATAGTTTAGTAATTATTTTTTCTTTAATGTTTCATTCACCAAGAGTACTTACATGATTTCAAGCATGAAAAGAAATCCCTGTGTTTAAGGAAAAAATTATGGTACTGTTCAATTTATTAAGCTTATATAATATATTAGGAGAATAATAGAATATGAGTAGCATTAGAGCCTTGTTCTGTTAAAGTTTGGGTTAGAACAGTATGGAGATTTGGTAATATATTTTGTAGAGATTAGAACTTGCTGTATCTCTTTTGGCACTGGTGATATCTAGGTTAAAGCTAGGGAGGGTGTGTTATTTATATAGTAGTCATGCTTCTTGTTCATACTGGAAATAAATCTCCTGGCTCACTAAGACCACCTTTGAGTCAAGATTTCAGTCAAAATACTCTTACTTCTGCCTAGAATTAGTCTTTTGCCTGCTCGTGCTGATTATGTATTTGTAGTTTCACAAAGGTAAGGAATAGAGTTTAATAAGGGAAATTGAATTTGACAGACTTTCTTTACAAAGGCTTTGTCTACACTCTTTTTTGCACGTTTTCAGAATGTGCTTGCCTTAGGGTCAAAAATGGGACTGCAGCTACTGTTAATGTAGTTAAGTGAATTGGATGAACAAAAATGCTGCAGCTTGGGGTACCAGCCCCAAAATGTAATGTGTATGTGCCGAACCAGTACACTGAGTTTTAGTGCTGTTAGTTGCTGAAGTAGTCTGGGTGTATACAGACACGTACTTACTGCTTTGAGATACTGGAGAAAAGCAGCTACGAGAATATACATTTTCTAGAGATTTGTGATTTTAAAGAGGGAAATATGTTGGATAAGAAATATGTTTTTCAGCAGTACCATTTTTTGTGATATGGTTAGATCAGTAGAAGTATGTCAAGTACTGATACTCTAGTAGTTACCAATCTAACAACAAGTTTGTGTTGGTGTGTCCAGAATAAACACTGTGAATTGTGATATAGCATCTTCTTTCTTATGCTGTATGTTGTTTGGGAATTAAATGCTGCCTGTTAAGAATTGATGTGAATATAGATATTTGGACACCAAACTTAAATTCAAAAGAGAGATAGCTGAAACATCACTTGGATACATTTGTAATATTAAAGTAACCCACTGTGAGTTTCTACCACCCCTGGAAAACGTTATGATACATCTTCTTACTCTGCAAAATAGAAGGACAGACTGTTAGTGCCATGGCAGAGCTGTAAAGGACCATTGGAATTTTCTGGTAGGTGTACAAGAGGTTAGGGAGTAGGGAAAAGGCCTTGCTGCTTTGAATACTGTAAGTGACTGTATGGATCAACCATACATGTAATTGAGTATCACGACAGCAATGCCAAATAATAGATTACATTACTGCTGAAATAAATCCACTTTAACAGCTACTGAACAAAAAGGAGTAGAGCATTTTTGAGGAAAATCCCTGTGTTCAGGCATATGCACGCAGTTTGGCAGAGCAGCAAGTACTGCCAACCAATTGAAATCAGAGGATGTGTTCTTTAAGATAGATAGTGTTATCATCAAATCAGTACAACCTGTGAATTCAGAAATCGTCAGAAATAATGCCCTTCTGCAGACTGTGCTGACATTTTGACATGAAAGGTTTTTCACCCCCTCATTTATGGACTTGGTCAATGAATGCTGTCTACAGGGCAACTGATTTAAGAGTAGAATATGTAACACAGTGGGGTACCTGTTGTAGTTGTTTAAGAAATGCAACTTCTCTGTTTCAGTACATAGCCAGTACTAGCTCTGTTTAGAACATTGCTAGAAGTTAGCATCTAACCTTGAGAGCTTTTGTTGCTTTGCCATATACAGAACTTAGGATTCTTGTTACTCTTTTCAGAAAAAAACTGTTTATTTATGAAAGAGTAAACTGAATACTTTAGAAGGACTTCACTGATGTCTCAAATAAAAACTTGAAATGTTTTTAGGAAGTGGCTTTATGAAGTATTGCAGTCCCTTCACTAATGAACTTTAAGATTTTAACATTTTCAAACTAGTTATCAGATCTGTTTGAGCATCTATAATTAAAGCAGCCTAAAAGAATTTGTAAAACACAGCAATACAAATTTCTTTACAAAACAGCCTATTTTTTTTTCCTCTGAAAGTCTTATAAATGTTAGCCTTTTTCATGAACTCAGTTTTTAAACGTTAAAAACTTTTCTTGGATCATTCTCAAAGTGCTCAGAGCTAGAAGAAGAAAAACTTGCTGTAACAGAGCTGCTTAAAATTTGTTTGCATTCCTTTTATTCTTGCTGTGTTTCCTGAAGGGATTAAACACTAAGTAGAAGAAATATTGCACGGCTTCCAAGAAACTTCAGTATTCTTTCTTTTTCGGCAGGCCCGTAATGCTAGGAATTAATGAAGAGACAAATGGCATCTTTCCCTCTTACAGTTTTTCTTTTGATAATTGATTTTTGTTCCTGCTGGGTTTATTTTCATTTACTCAAGGATGTATTTATTTTCATATACCAAAGGATTACTAGGGATTAGTTAGAGCCAATTCTCAGAGTAGTGTCATGGTCAAACTTGAGAGAATAAAAAGACTGTGATGTTTCTGCCACCTTTGCAGGAGGTCTGCAAGCAGTAAAACCTGCTCCAAGTTGAATAATGAAGAATATATATTTTTGCTAAAACTTTATATTTATTCTTTGAACTGGAAGATTTACTCCTTAAAAAAACACAGTCCTCCTTTGGAGGGAGGATGAGGGCTATTCTTTGTCTACCGGGCAGATTGCAGCTCTCCGTATATCTTAACATGTACCGAGATTAATGTAGGCTGTGCAGCACAGCACGCGCTTAAACCCTGGCTCAGATTGAGCAGTCATAAAATGGATTGGTGACTTAGGCTATTCATCCCTGCCATGACAGTTTAAAGGAGGTCGCTGACAACGTCAACAGAGCATACAATCCTTTTCTTCTACGCCGGCTTTGCCTTGCGGTTTTTGTCAGGCAGAATCAGAACTATTTAGGTCTGCCACTTTCATCTCCGTTACTCAGGGGCTGTTCTGGAAGAGATTCCATATGAAAGGAAGTCTGCTGTTCGTTTTTGATACCTGTAATCCCTTCAGTTAGGGAACGCAAAGGTCTTCATAGGCTACGGATCAAGAACACGATCAATCCGTGCTTTTCAGAACAATATACTTGGGGAGATGTGAGCAGAAAAATCTGGTGATTTATAACATTCTCATATCTTATTACCGCTTGGTTTAAAGAATATTTCTGTTACTTCCCCAATTATTTGGGATGTTGAAAACGCTCACTAGAATGTATGTTGTGTTGTACAGAAAAACTGAATATCTTCAACCTCCCAGGATATCTTTGTGGTGTGTTGGCTGAACTGGTTTCCAGTTGCTTTGGGCTGAAGGAAAATCCCAGTACTAGATAATACTAAATAATAGTATGGTTTTCATTAAAAAATTTGCTGCAGAAAGGCATTCTTTATTTCTGAAGCTGTTTCATTCATATGATGTCTTTGCCTGTGGGTTAATTTGTCATTACTTGAATGGCTTTTAAGTACTGCATTTGAAATATTTTTTTGTTTTGATCAGTTGGCAAATAAGGCGCTTCACCTAATTTTGTGAGCAGCTTATTGTACTTGTTCCTCTGTGGATAAGATGTGAAAGAAAAATCCAGTTTGCATATTAAATTGTTTATAATATTTTTGTTCAGGTGAGGCACTAAACTATCTGGATGTAAGCCAGTCTCTTGACAGTTTGGCACCCTGGCTTTCTAGCAATAGTGATGGAATTAAGAGTGGAAGACATAGTACTTAATTGATAATCAGGAAGATTCTAAAAAAAGCAAGTAAGATTAAGTGAAGGTACTAGAGGGGAGGGAGAAGAAAAGAGGATGAAAGAGATGGTTATATGTGAAACTAATATGAAGTAAGAAGGGTTTCAGCATGTTACCCATGGTGAAGCCCACACATTGTATCTGAAAACAGACTTGTTGCTATGTCTTGGCAATTTTAAGGGATCTGTTTCCCATTACAGGATTATGGAACCGTGTGCTCCAACATAGTTCTTTCTTCACTGTTTTCATCCAAACGTCTCTTGATTGTATGACTATAAATGTATTTAAAAGGCTTAAATACTCATTTTGGCGTTGAGTAACACAAGCTGGTAATACATTTTCAGAATAAGGATTACATAAATAATTTTGTTGAAATATTTTTGGATAGTTTAGCATACTTTCCATTTTATGTGAAGTATTGTATAATATTTTATATATTTCACATAATCTTTGTGGGACAAAAAAATATTTTTTTCTTTAACAATTTTAAACTTCTACTTGGAAGTCACACCAAATATGCTGTATTACTTATCTGTGTATCTTAAAAGGAATGTCTTCAGCTTCATTCTCTATTTCCCTTCTCCAGTAAGTTTAATATTTAAAATTTTTTTCTCAAGTGTTACAGTGTATTCTGTAGACATGTGCAGTCTAAAATTCATTCTCCTTTCTTGAAGAAGACAATGAAACATTGTTTTAATTGGCATGAGAAATGCTGCAGTTACTCTGTGCGGAAAGAAGACTGCATATTCATTTTGCTTCAAGTATTGAATTGTTTCTGTGCAAATGTGGTCATGGTGATTAATGAAGTTTCAGGAAATCATGTGATGACAGCAGTACCTCATAGGAGGAATCTGCCAGCACAGAATTCTTCACCTGATGAGGATTTGGTTCATTTTGTAAATAAATGTGGTGAAATCTAGTTCTGTTGAATTGGAATGTATAGTTAACGTTATCCGTTTCCTCCAGACTTGAATTGGACTTCAGATTGTCATACAGCATGAATTAGCTTGGAATATTCAAGACGAAAATGTTGTATCTCTTGATGTGCACAAACTTTTAGCTTGTGTGATAGTTTTCAGTAGAAATTAACCTGGGAATACTTCTGTTCTTGTTTATAACTTAAAAAAGTAAAAAAAGCTCATTCCATAACTTTGTAGGTTTAGTAACTCCCATGTAAACCAGTTCTGACACTCTGTACATGTAATGCAATTTTTGTGCCTGTTTAGACAACTTCATAATG
The DNA here is from genome assembly GCF_971803275.1 of Cyanistes caeruleus. Lineage (NCBI taxonomy): Eukaryota > Metazoa > Chordata > Aves > Passeriformes > Paridae > Cyanistes > Cyanistes caeruleus. Next base: position 54,628,282 of record NC_141702.1, on the reverse strand, counting down.
TAAATAGATCAAAAAGTATTGTCTCCACTTTTTCTCTTTCATGTGCAGTTAGGAAGATGGCTTTTGTCTAAGGATGACTAAACTTCCCCTGTGGGCCATCACCACCATATTTTTGGAGAGAAGTGACCTCTGAGTTTCGACTGAAAATAAGTGAAAGACTATGATTTTGTCTCCTTATCTGGAACAATTAGAAGTACTTGATGTCAGTGTTTAAGAACACAGGCCTTGAGAATTATTTTTGTTTTGGTTCTACTACTATCATAGTAAGCATTCCTCGTATATCACTTTCTCCTCATAGTGCTCAAGTTTGTCTATCTCTAAAATTATTTTTTGCTAAAATCAGAAATACTTCTTTAGATGGGTCAATTTTATAACTGCTGCAAAGCTCATCTTCAGATTTACATTTTACACATGTGTTTGGTCTTGGAGCTCTTCAACAGAAATTGAGATATAATTCATGATCTGTTTTTAAACCAGAAAGAAGCTTACTCTTTCTGAGTAAGAAAGTTGAATGATGAACCAAATATATAGTTAAATTGTTGCAGCAGCATGCCTCTAATCCTGATGTTGAATGGAACTTAAGGATATGTAGATAAGCCAGAAAAACAGAAGGGAAGTAATCAGAATTCTGTAATTTTATGGATTTGGAGATACGGTAACACAGTTTTTCCAGGAAGTACAACTTTTCACTTAATTCATTAGGCAATACAAAACAAGCATTTGCTGCTGAAAAATAAATACACAAAATTATGAGTGCAAAGGAAGGAGTACTTTTGTTTAAATCTTACAACAGAGGAGCAAGTCTTGAGACTTGTCACAAAATACATGTACAAAAGTGAAGATACTTGGGAAAAGCCTTAAAAGTGATGTGTATATAGATGCTGGATCTCCTGCAGACAAGCACTTGAAGGACCAACCCTTGGAGATCTTGTGGGCTGACCAGTAGCATCTATGATATAGCTTAGCCAGTACTGGAATTCTGGTGTCTTCCCACCCTGCCCCCTCTTTGGCTTCACTGCAGCTTTTTGGCTGTTAGACAAATCATGACCTTCTTTCCTGTTTTGTCTTCAGTGTCTGTTTCCTGTTTTTTCCTTCCCTCCCCCACCCCATTTTATTTTTTACTCTTGACTTTCTTTCCAGTGGTGTCTACTTTTTCATTGCTAGATTGCTTTTACTCATTTCTGCCTTTATAAAGGAAAGAGAGCGAGAAAGAGTTGAGAGCTGTAGCATCAATCCTCCCTTTTAGTGAGTTTTTGTATCCACTTTTTAGTAAATTTATTAAATGCTAATTTTTACGGTATTCATACTCTCTCCCAAAACTCAGGTCTATCACATGGATGTATTTCTCCCAGCCAGATATATTTTCTAAGTGCTAAAAATTTTCACAGTTTTGTTGAGGTTCTTATGTTTAGGCAGAAGTCTGAGACTAGCACACCTCAGACCTCATCCAGACCATCCAGTTCTTGATCTCTGACGTTTGATCTTTGAGAACTTAACAAGTATTCCTGATTTGTGAAAGCATGTGATGCCATTTTAAACAGGGCTGTGACTCTTGTCCTTTTGGTTGACATATGCTCTCTACTGCTTCCACACACAGGACTATGGTCTTGCCAAAAACCACAATTGTTAACCAGTATACCATGGTAAAAAAAAAAGAAATTAGTTTTGTCTGTGCACTTCACCAATTTTCATCTTATCATTGCTTTATATTTCAAAGTACTTAGGAATTTAAAAAGCTACATAGGGCAAGGGAAGTCAATGACTGTGAGCCCAAACATGGTTTTAGATTTAACATTAAATGCATAAGGAGCATACCCATAGAGAACAGCTGGGTAAATATGCTTTCAAGCATTTCTTCAGTCAGCATGTAAAATGATGAGCCCAAAAGCAAGCAAGAAACCCATAAGCCAATGCAGACTGGGTGTGTCACTCAGAAGCTTTTCAGTGCAGAGTTCATAATATCGTGCTGTATCCGTTTGTGTTAATAAAATTGTAAGATGATAAATTACTGTCATCTTGGAGCTATGTTTGATTTGGTCTGTTTCAAAGCTTTGAAACTTTTCTGCATGTACGGAATAAGTACTGAAAGTACAGCCCAAGAAGGCAGAATAATCCCTCTACTTGGCCTGAAAGCTTACTGTGACAACACACCATCCCCATTTGTATGTGATCATTGAAAAGCTTTTCTGCAATGGGTGAGGCTGCTTTGGTAAACTGCAGTTTGTGATGTATATTATTATATTTATATGGGAGTGTAATTATATTTGTGGTTTGGCAAGACAACATTTTTTTCCTTGTCTACAGGGCAGTTCTAAATACTCCTCCCCACCTTGTTCTTGGTGTTCACAAATGAATTATTCTTTTAAGTCTTCGTTATCTATTGCCATTCCCTAACTCTCCAAAGAAAACTTTGTTTAAATAGTTACTCCCTTGGGACTTTCATGCATATCCTGTTATCTGTTTTATATTACACTCTTTCATGCTGGGAATGTCCTTCCAAAAAGCACAAAAAAGCTAAAGCACTTAGATGACTAATAAACATATTAAGTGCTGAAGTCCAGGCACAAGAACAGCATTATTAGCATTGTCTTTTGCCTTTTTTCTTCGTAAAACTTGTTTCTGACGTCTGGATTCGGAAATGAACTAGGCTCCTTTCACTTTGTCTCGCCCATAGATGTTGCTGTGTAGTTAGTTGTGAATCCACTGCTATGAAGAGTGGCAAACTTTTATAAAGTTCCTCATGTTTTCACTCTTCTAATCAAATACCAGCATTCAGAAAAGCCCAAGGGAGTGATGAAATTTTGGCTGCCAGTTTTATTTGCTCAGCTAAGAGGCATCTCTACTGCTTTTTGTTGCTTGGGATTGTCAGAGCGAACTCCCACAGGAGCAATAGATCCATACTTTTTAGAAGAGCAGTGTTATCTCTAGTTTCAGTACTTATCTATTCAGCAATCATATGTAGGAAATAGTTTTCAGTGTTGTGCTTTACATTTATCATTTGACGTGCATTATAATTATTTTGAGTAGGTGGGAAACACTGAGCAAATTGGCCCTGCTCTTTCAAGGGAATATTTCTGTTCCAGTAGCACATGAAAGACTCAGTTAGCTTGTGCTAGCTGCAAACATAAAAACTAAAGTACCAAAACACACCCTTTCAGGTGGCTAACCTCTGAGGTTTGGGGAATGTGGGAGAACAGTCAGGGAATATTGGATACCTTTTATTCATTGCAGCAGGAAGTGAGAATTATCCTGGTTTTAACTATTGTACTTGGAATTTGTGGTAGTTGTGTTTGGTTTCGTTTGGGATATTTTTTTGTAAATTGTTAGGCAATTAATAGCTTGGGTTTGCTTTCTTGCATGAGCATTAAGCTCTCCACATTCTTCAGCAGATGATTCACATACTGGTAACAGCTTACCAGCAAAGACACAGCTGCAGCTTTCCAGCAGAAGTCCAAAAATACTTAACCATATACCTTGAGACATTGTGCTTACTTGAAATTTGGACTAAGCTTGTTTAAGATGAATTGGCAGGGATGTCATTTAATCTAGTATTTGAAACTGAATTTATTATTGGTGGAAAGTGTAGCAGTATCCAATTCCCATATCACAATTTGAATCCTGATTCAGGAAAACAGACAATAAAAAAAGAATAGTGGCAGGAGATGATTCTTCCATCACCTGCATAAAGGGCTTTATAATGTTATTGTAACACATTTTCTGTTTCCCTCAGTATCTACCATTAGTGTTCAAGAGGCTTGCCTAAGAGAACTGTGCCCTCTGTGGTGCTTATATTTGGCAATAGGAAAAATGAAATGCCCCTTAAAGTGGAAATCTGGAACTGATGTTGCTGCCAAAGAAGTCACTTTTGTGGTTATGTTTAGACCCTAAAGCTTTGTAAACATTTGTCGATTGAACTCTAGTCTTGTACATGCCAGAGCAAACTGTCCTAATGCATTTGTCAGTTGTGTTTTGGCTATGGTTCCTAAGTTGGATGAGCTGAAATAAAAAGCTAGCAGGCATTTTGAATGTGATCTCAGTAGTGTCCACATCTGTACGACATTCAGCCTTGATGTGCTTGTGAAAAAAATTGAATGGTTGCATTTGCTTATGAAAATTATGTTTAAATGTGTGTGTACTGGTCTCTCACTGCTGAAAGCACAGACTAGTTGCTTTTTTTTTTTTTTCTTTTTTTTTGTTTGTTTTTTTTTGTCCTGACATTGAATCCTGGTGTTGCAGAGATTTCTCTTTTTGCATGCTGTTGTACACTTCCTGAACATGTGAGAGGGTAATAATTCTCTATATGACTTCCACTGAAGAGGAAATGGATACTTGTCAAAACAATGATGTGCATCTGGAATTCCACCATTCAGGAACTTAATTATGCTGGGCCCTTCCAGTGTGTAGTACAAAAAATTCTCGGGTACTAGTACATAATTTTCCAGCAAGTTGGCAAGTGTTTTGATTAACTATGTTATTGTGAGTGCCTTGTAAGCATACTGCATGCAAGAGTGAACGTGATATTGTCACTATAAAATGAACCTGTGTTTAATCTTGCCAATACATTATAAATAGAAAGAATGATAGCTGGAAATGGAATTTTTTATTGTGGCATCTACAATTCAATCATCTCCAAATCAGAACAAGGCAAATAATTTACAGAACCCAAATGGGGTTGTCACTGTCCACCCCCACCCCCCCCACAGCTTCTTTATTAAGAACTGGAAAAATTTAAATGTTTGCCTATGCTTCAGTGAAATTGTATGACTGTCATAGAACCAGCCACTTGGCAAGGTGGGATAGAGTGAGAAGGATAGGAATGGAGATCAGAGGGACAGCATTGCTCGGAACAAATGAATACTTACTGCTGGTTTTAATCTTTTAAAATTGTGGTTATCGTGAGGGTTTAATGTGAACAGCCAAAACCCACTGTAAACTTGCAAAGTTGATTTTAAAAACAGGGCAGAGATTTTTCTCAAAATCTCTGTTGTTCTTAGTTTGTTGGACAGATAACAGGAAAACAGAGCTGTCTCTTGACCCATGTTCATTTTCTGTCTGCTGGAATGAATTTGGAACTAAATCCCGTTTTTCCACTTGAGCATGTCCTTCTCTAGCAGTGTCAGGGCCTGGGTGGGGTCACTTGTTCAATACAGCTTTTCAAAATGACTGTTGGATTCTCATCAGATTACAACATTTTTTTCAGTGCTGGGGAAGAGCACAAAGCTATCTTGACAAACAGATTATATTTGTGTATATGTACTCTGGCAAAGACAAAGTTCTTGAGTCAAATTGATTTGCTGTTTGAGACTTATTTTTTGCCTTGATATAGCAGCATATTTGTAGATTGAAAATACAGAAGGAACAGATTTCTGTTATTTCTGGGTATGGCAGAGATAGCACCAAGAGAGCTGCAGGATGTATATTTGCTTAAATGTGACCTCAATTTCCAATGTGGGCATTGCAACTTGGCTACGTGTGGTATTTATGTTCTGATTTTCTTGAAAGCCTTGGGGTTCAATTTTACATGTTCTATGGCTGCTGTTACAAAGATAATGCAGTATTCAGTGCATTTCATCTAGTTTGGGAAACAGCACTTTCCAACATTATTTTCTTTGTTTTATTACGCATTTTTAGACTGCTGCACATGGTCAGGAGATAAATTTTAACAAAATAGCTTTTAAAGAATTCTCACTGGTTTTCATGTCTTGTAGTATTATCTTTCCTTTCTGGAGTTTTCCTTCAACTGGCCTATCCATTAAAACTAAACCTTTAAAGTAGTATATGGATTTCAGTAACCAAGTTATTTACCAGGCAAAATGGAGATGGCCTCCAGCAGGTGTTTTATGAGAAGCTGAGGCACTTGGGTGATAAGTATGTGTTGTGCTGCTTTAAAAGGAAAAAGGATTTTAAGAAATAGTAATTTTCCAAACAAAGAGTTGAGGTGACTTCCCCAGAGTTGCTTCACAGAAATTTGTCAGCCCAGTAGTTTTATTGTGAAAATATTCTATCTAAACTTCGCTTCTGTCTAAATTTTAATTTTTTGTCACATTCACTTTGCTCTCTGTAGCCTTGATTTTTTTCTTTGTCTTCACAGCAGTCTTCAGAATTACACCAGTACTTGTCTTACATTGTTGTTTCAGAACTACTTTATAAATTCTCACCAGCCTATGAAGGAACTTGACAGTGCTTTTATGATGAGTCGTCAATGTTCTGTGCGTTGCAATGAACGGTTACACAACTACAATAATTTTCTCACAGTATAAAAACGAGTTCTAGAAATTTCAATATTTAAATAAGGACAAGAACGTTTTTGGAAGGGAAATATTGCATGTTTGCATGTTATCAAGTGTATGATAACATGGATATAAACATGAAGGCTAATAAAATAACTGTTATTTTTAATAGTGATTTCATTATCTAGATGAAAGGATGCTTATAAGTACAGTTTCTATTGGCTCAGGGGCTACTAGTCACTGTGACATGCCTGTAATTCCCTGGCAACTAGATTTGATAGGTATAAGATTCTTTGGGAGGACACCATTGTGTGCCCTTTCTACTCTTGGAGACAAACTTCAATATGTGTATGTATTTAGACACACATGTGTTCATGTACACGTGTAACTAATTTATATTGTCATGGAGTCATGATTCATTGTCTGGCTCTGAAGTTATATTTTTTAAAATATGTTATGATACTACTTCTATGAAAGCATTCCATCACTTGTTGTAAACTGGGAATTACACTTGAAATTGGAGTGTTGTTGCTGTTTAAAGTTTGACCTTTGAAATGTGCTACTGACTTTCAGAACTATTATGGCACCATCTGCTGACCAACACACAGACTGGCAATGTCAGTTTGCTCACCTGGTTACCTCCTTGACAATAAGCCCCCAGTTTAGGAGGAAGCTGAAGGACAGTCATGATGAGAAAGGGCAATTCTTTTATGAGCTTACATTTGGGAAATTATTTTTACTTGGAGATATTATTACAAAGACACAAGTCTGAATCAATACAGATTTGGTTGTCTACTCACCTGAATTATTGCATAAGCTTCTTCCATGAACTGTGAAGCTTTAAAAGAAGGAATATGGGGTTTTTTTTGCTAAATATGGCATAGGATTGTTCTTGGTAGTCTGGTTTTCCATGTGTTACCTCCTTAGCCTGCAATGAAGAGCCATGATAGTGGGAGATCTGTCCAGGCCCCAGCTCTGGTGGTCTTGTCGCAGCCTGAGAAACCAATGGACTCTGACAGGATTCTGCCCTGTGGCTACTACAGAGACTCACAGAAAAGCTGAGTCTGCAGTCTGTCTCTTCAGCCTCTGCTGCTAACCTTGATTTTTGTGGACAGTGTTCATTGGGGAAGGAGCAGACTAGAACAGTCTTTGTCATGTTCAGTGTGTAAAGGCTTAGGTTGGGGTTCAGTTGCTAGAGATTTCTTTGATCAATCATTTAAAAAGAGGTAATTGGATTTTATATGTATGAAACATGTACCCATTTCTTCTGCTTTTTCTGTTGTAGCTTTATCATACTAGTTTGCTCAACTTAATCTTTGACTTTTGTATGATCTATTTTGTTTTAGGAATATGCTTAAAAATTAATGTAATCCAAGTTATTAGATTCAGCTTTCAAAGTATGTTTGTATTTATAAACACTTGGGTGTATTTATACATCCAGAGAAGAATACATCTTCCTATGAGAGAACTGGGGTGTGTTTGGGTTGATATGACTGCAGAACAATGTTTAATTTGGAACTGTGTGATGCAAATGTTGCAGGTTTATCTAAGCCAACTTTATAGATGTTTTTGCTCTCTTAAATATCTCAAAATTGAGAACTTCATTCTTTAGTAGAATTTATTCCTTGGTGTTCAGAGCACTCTATCTTTAAAGAGGTTTTTAAACTAGGTTTGAAAGGGGAAGGGGATACAGCAGGGCTGTCTAGAAGCAGGCCCAAGGGTGGAAAGCCTGAGAGGTGAAATCAGTAGCCCAGCTGAGGTGCATGTACACCAATGCATGCAGCATGGGTAACATACAAGAAGAGCTGGAGGCCATGGTGGAACAGCAAAACTATGATACAGTCACCATCATGGAAATGTGGTGGGATGATTCACATAGATGGAGCACTGCACTGGATGGCTACAAGCTCTTCAGAAGAGACAGGACGGGGAGAAGAGGTGGAGGGGTGGCCCTTTATATTAGGGAGGCTTTTGATGCCATGGGTATTGAAACTAATGATGATGAAGTTGAATGCCTGTGGGTAAGAATTCAGGGGAAGGCAGACAAGGCTGACATCCTACTGGGAGGCTGTTATTGTCCACACAACCAGGAAGAGGAGATGGACAACTTATTCTCTAAGCAGCTGGAGAATATTTCGGGATCACCAGCCGTTGTTCTTGTAGGTGACTTCAACCTGCCAGACATCTGCTGGGAACGTAATGCAGCAGAAAAGAGACCATCCAGGGAGTTCTTAGTGTGTGGAGGACAGCTTTTTGTCACAGCTGGTGGGTGAGCCCACCAGGGGAGGGACTATGTTAGACCTGTTGGTTGCAAGTAGAGATGGGATGGTGGGAGATGTGGTGCTTGGAGGCTACTTGGGGCATAGTCATCATGAAATCAGAGTTCTTGATATTTAGTAAAATCAGTAGGAACACCAATAAGACTTTTAATCTGGACTTGTGGAGGGCAGATTTTGGCCTGTTTAGGAGACTTATTCAGAGTTGCTTGGGAAGCAGCCCTTAAAAACAAGGGAGTTCAGGAAAGGTGGCTGTGCTTTAAAACAGATCTTGAGGGCACAGGAACAGACTGTCCCTGTGTGCCAAAAGGCAAGTTGACAAGGTAGACGTCCAGCCTGGATGGGCAAGGAGGTTTTAAAGGAACTTAGGAATGAAAAGAGGATGGGTCATCTTTGGAAGCAGGGTCAGGTCTCTAAGGAAGTATTTAAGGGGGTTGCTAGAGGATGTAGAAAAAAATGAGGGAGGCCAAACCTCAGTTTGAACTTAAAATGGCTACTTCTGTTAAGGATAATAAATGTTTTTACAAATATATGAATGGTAAAAGGAAAAGTAAGACCAACCTTTGTTCTCCACTGGATGCAGGAAGGAACTTAATAACTGCAGATGAGGAGAAGGCAGAAGTGCTCAATGCCTTCTTTGCCTCAAAGTCTTTAGTGAGCAAACAACTTGCCTTCAGAACAACTGTCCTCTGGGTTGGTTGATGGTGTCAGGGAGCAGAATGGTCCCCCTGCTATGCAGGATGGGGCAGTCAGAGAACTCCTGAGATGCTTAGATATTCATAAATCTATGGGACCAGGTGGGATCTATCCCAGATTGATGAGGGAGCTGGCAGATGAGCTTGCAAAGCCACTTTCCATCATTTACCAAGAGTCCTGGCTCACTGGGGAGGTTCCAGATGACTGGAAGCTGGCCAATGTGACACCCATTCACAAAAAGGGTGGGAAGGAGGATCCTGGTAATTATAGATCAGTTAACCTGACCTCAGTACCTGGTAATGGAGCAGTTTATACTGAGTGCCATCACACAGCACACACAGGATGGCCAGGGGATCAGACCCAGCCAGCATGGCTTTAGGAGGGGTAGGTGATGTTTGACCAACCTGATCTCCTTTTATGACCAGTGACCTGCCTGGTGGATGTGGGAAGGGCTGTGGATGTTGTCTGTGTGGACTTCAGCAAGGCCTTTGACACTGTCTCCCTCAGCATTCCCTGGAAAAGCTGCAGCCCAGGCTTGGACAGGAGCACTCTGTGCTGGGTTAGGAACTGGCTGGATGGCTGGGCCCAGAGAGTGGTGGTGAATGGTGCCACATCCAGCTGGGGTCCAGTCGCCAGTGGTGTCCCTCAGGGGTCTGTGCTGGGGCCAGAGCTGTTCAATGTCTTTATTGATGACATGGATGAGGGAATTGAGTCCTTCATTAGTAAATTTGCAGATGACACTAAGCTGAGAGCATGTGTTGGTCTGTTGGAAGGTAGGAGGGCTCTGCAGAGAGACCTGGAACTGTTGGGTGGATGGTGGAATCCAATGGGATGAAGTTTAATAGGTCCAAGTGCTGAGTGCTGCATTTTGGCCACAATAACCCTGTGCAGTGTCACAGGCTGGGATGGTGTGGCTGGGCAGTGCCCAGGCAGAAAGGGACCTGGGGCTGCTGGTGACAGCAGCTGAGCATGAGCCAGCAGTGTGTCCTGGGGGCCAAGAAGGCCAATGGCCCCTGGCCTGGATCAGGAATGGTGTGGCCAGCAGGAGCAGGGAGGTCATTCTCCCCCTGTACTTGCCACTGGTGAGGCCACACCTGGAGTGCTGTGTCCGGTTCTGGGCCCTCAGTTTGGGAAGGACATTGAGACACTTGAGCACATCCAGAGGAGGCAACGAGGCTGGTGAGAGGCTGGGAACACAAACCCTGTGAGGAACGGCTGAGGGAGCTGGGGTTGTTTACTCTGGAGAAAAGGAGACTCAGAGTGACCTCATCACTCTCTACAACTCCCTGAAAGGTGGCTGTGGTCAGGTGGGGTTGGTCTCTTTCTCCAGGCAGGAACTGACAGAACAAGAGGACATGGTCTTAAGCTGTGCCAAGGGAAATACAGGTTGGATATCAGGAAAAAGTTTTTAGGGAAAGGGTGATAAGGTACTGGAATGGTCTGGCCAGGGAGGTGGTGGAGTCACCATCCCTGGATGTGTTTAAAAACAGACTGAATATGGCATTTGGTGCCATGGTTTAGTTGAGGTGTTAGGGCATGGGTTGGACTTGATGGTCTTGGAAGTCTCTTCCAACCTAGGGATTCTGTGATTCTGTGAATTTTCAGTTGTAGTAATCTATTTAAATAATGACTAAAAGGAGACACTGGATTTAGTTTTTGCTTTGTCTGCTAATAGAACGTGTATAGGTTATATTGGCACCTTCAGCAAAACGATGCTACACAGAATCATGGTATACCATGAGTTTTCTTGTGAACCAGTGATAAAATAGAAGTCTTAAAGTTAGCAGAAATCAAAAAATAAAGTTATTTAGTTAGTACTTTCAGCCAAATTTGAAGTATAAATTACTGTACTCTACAGAAAAGAACTGATCTATGTTTTTGAAAAAATCTAGTTGTAGTACCAGCTTCCTCAGATCTTACCTAGATTTTAAGCCAGATTCTTTTGCAATCTAAATCCTGTTCCAGCTAGGAACTTACTTCTTTATAGCTTTTATATCAACCAGTCTTACATGTTGAAAGCAGCAAGCATGAATGATGTGTCCTAACCAACTGTGAATTGCAGATCAGGCTGCTTCTGCCTTCAGATCAGTAATATGACAAGAAATAAACAACTTCATTTGGGAGTTTTTTTGCTTTGTTTTAGGCAGCTGAAATACACCTGACCTTGTTTCAGATTTTCATGTATATTTTTGAGATGTTAGAAATTTTCTTTGGTATTTTTTTGGATTTCTTTTTATGTGTAGCCCATGTGAAATAGATAGTTAGAATATTTATGAAGGTAGTGATTTAAAAAATAAATTATTAATACTATGGTGTCCAGAAAATTACATGACTTGCACAGACACACATTGGCTTTTAGTGCACTGAGCTGTAATTTATTTCTGTAGAAGTAGGTTAATTTTTTTCCTTTTGCTTCCATGACATGATGGTTTCTTTGTGAATCCTAGTAGACTGATGCAGATACAACTATCAAAGCGATTTTTATTTCTTGAGTTTGCTATGAATTTCAGTGACAAACTGAAAAAAAAAAAAAGAAGAAACAAATTTAGGACTGCATTTTCTACTTTTATATACTTAGAAAATAAGTAAAATGAGATCCAGAAATGGAAAAAGGATCTGAATTTGTTCCTCTGTGCTGATAAATAAGAAATATTCTAACAGAAGCAGTGAATTAAAGCATGCATCACCAAAGAAAACTTCATTTCATTGCAGCTGGTTTTAATATTGTCTTTGAGCTATATTATTTTCTTTTCCTCTCTTTTTTTTTTAAATTTTTTTATTGTTTAAACTTCATGCTCTGTCTTCTGTTTCTAGTTTATCTATGGTGGCAGTAATCCTTTTGGTCATAAAATTACATTTCAAGAATTTATGCTAGAAACTGCAAGAAAGGTATCAACCAGCTGACCAATCTATATCCCAGAGAGGAAAGAGTGTAAGGAGAGAATGTAGCATCCTTTTCTGCTTTCAGCTGTGAACTCTGGCCAGCACTATTTCTTCTCTGTGCAATAAACAGAGAAAGGAAGGGATGAATGGAGGGGAGTGAGAATATCTGTTCACTTCAGTTGCTTCCTGGTCAGCATCCTTGCTTGGGGAAGCTGGTGGAGTTATAAATGGGGCAGATCATCTGCTTCCTGTAAAAGTGTGATCTGTTTTAACAAACTCACCTTCTCTTCAGAATCCGTGAAGTGTTTTACAGCACTTCCTGCCATCCCACCCCCACCTTCATCCTTGCAGTGTAGGTAGTCACTCAGTTGGCATGAGCCAAGTTTCCTAGAGGGCTACAAAAGATACAGCTGTTACCACTGTGGTTTAATGTCTGTAGGCTGAATGGCAATTGCAATACCCAAGATTTTTCTTTCTAGTTCAGACACGGTAATCCTTTATTTGAGCATCACTCCAAAATTCCTTCTCTTGAGTCTACTCTTGCTGCAGTATTGGTGTGCTCTGCAATATTGTTATTCTTCTTTCTTCATTCAAAATGAAACATAGATTTAATGTTACCTTGCAATACAAAAAAGGTGAGAGAAGGAGAATCCTATCCTGCTACAGTTGTTACAGAGCATGCAAAAGGTGATAGGGTCAAAAATATGTAGTGTGCTCATGCTATAGTAGTAAGAATAAATTAAAGTTTACTTGAAGACAGGAAAGCAAGAAAACATACAGTTGAAGTTGGAAATTCTAAATTTTCAATTTGATATATTTCTTCCCGATATAACTTCTGAGAGAAATGCTGTCTGTTGCTAGTTTCCATTTGCTTTTTGGCACACTGTTGGCTGCTAGGCCAGAGCCGTGTGAGATCGTGTGAGGTCTTCATACCAGGACAGGGGGGAATCAGGAAAAAGCCACTTTGAGAAAACCTGGTTTCCTGATTGCTTGACTGTAGTGAAGGTAACACCTGAGGCTTTACAATCTGCAGTAGACTTATGGCAGAGCCTCCAGTGTTTTGTCCCTCCCAATCACTTGTTTTTATTGTGAGCTACAAAACTGGAGGATCTGACAGAGCTTTGAGATAGACTGAGAGACCATATTCTGTGTTTCTCAAGGGATAGTTAATATTTATAACAACATGGAACTCTTGGAAAAAAGAAATGTATCAAGCTAATGTGGTAGAGAAGGTAGGTGTTTAGGAATACTATTACTTACACTCTTGGTCAGTACCCTTGTTTAGTTAACTCATCCACTTCACAGTTAATTCAGACTGCTGGGAGTATAAAGAAATATACAGGCTCAGCAGAGATGTGTGCTTCCTTTTGTAGGGTTCTCTTGTCTGTTCCTCTTCTTTCCCTCTCCTCTCCCTGCCCCAAAAAGCACTGAAATTACAAAGCTTATCAGAAATTGAGCTCATGAAAGAAATCCCTCCTGCTGCGTGCATCAAATAAAGGCATTAAGTGAACATGGACAGATCTCTTCAGACAGGGGCTGTAATAAGTTTCCCTTGCTTCTGCAGTGTAAAGCCAAGTTCTCTTTGTAACTATGATTATGAAAACCTGGGCACTTGGAGATGCAAAACCTTTCTTGTTTCACACTGAGCAAGTTTGTACCACCCACTGCTATTCTGTCTAAATTAATTCTGTTAAGATGTGTGACTTGGTATCTTCAGTTTCTTTTATTGTTAGAACAATATTATAGGGATGTGTTTACAGGGTGACTTATTTTGCTTACTTCTAAGGAATTTTCTGGATATGTCTCCTTTTCAATTGTATAATCAAATTGTGATATTAATTTTGAGAGTGGCATATAATGTTTCTTTTAATTAGTTTGTACATGTATTTCATGCATTTCTGCATATTTTGAAAAGTAAAACAAGTGCAGGAAATATAGTGGCTTCCCTATAATTTCTTTGAAGATTTGTATATCAAGTCTTATAAAATTCTTTTAGCTACTTTCTGAGAAAAAATTGGTTCTTTATTAGAGATGTATGAAAAAAAAATCACCATCTCTGTTAATAATGAAACCTCCCTTATGAATTTGTTAAGCAGTGTGGATTGATACTTTCTGATCAGCAGAAGTTTCAGTTTTTCTCAGGGAAAGCTGAGCTTGGTTTTCTAGATATTGTTCGTTTTTTATTTTGATAATGAAGTTTTACATTATGTTAATAAGATACCATTCCATTTGAAAAAAAGGCGTTTCGGTGTAAGATACAAATGTAATAGCAAAATGTAATTTAATTAGTAGCAGCTTGAAAGCTTGTATACTAATATATGCCTTTGAATAACAAATTCTTTAATCTCAACAGTGAAATGGAAACCTGCCTTTCAGAGGCCAGTTACTTCTGAGATAAATAGTACTTACATGATTCATACTCTATCACAACCAGCTTTATTAGTAGTATTGAAACTTGAAGGGTTTTTTAAAAAGTGGTAGAAATGGCTGCATAACTATATATTTAAGCTTGAAATGTATTCAGAAGTCTCTAGTGTAGCAGTAAAGGTACTAAATTTTAATTTAATTCCCCATTGGGGAATGCTTTGATTTTAGATAATGAAGTGTAAAATAATGAATAAAAATTTCACACACACCATGCAGCTACTTTGGGCTCAGGATGCTTAATGTGAATTTGCCTGTAGATAGTTCTAGGCTTCTTAGTAAGATACTGTCAAGATAGTATTTCCTTTGGCTCAGTATTGCTCACCTCTTTGGCCAGAATGGCTTCTCTTGTATATTTAGGTCTCTATTAGCTTCCTTTTTTTTCTTTTTTTCATACTAGGGGATGGTTTAGTTCAACTCTTTCTGACTGCCGATGGATGTGCTTTGGAAACCTTGTGGCCAAGTGTTGCTGCTGCCTTGTGATCTAAACTAGTTCTCAATTGGCTTCAAGTGCAGTTTAAAGGGGCTGTGCAAGTTAATTGCATCAAGCCTGAGCTAGATAACCTTCTTGGCTCTTCTTGGGCAACAGTGGGAGCAGTTGAGTTCAGCAAGAGTCCTGAACCTAAGAGCCTCCTGCCTCTAATAGCATGCAGTGAAGATAATCATAATGGAGAAGGTTCCCGTGTTAAAAATATATAAATGTGATTGTAACTAACCTGCTAAACTTGAGGCCAGAAAAACAGATCATCAATTTAAAATTAATTGTTTTCAGAAGATTTTAAGTAAATACCAGTGATGAATAATGAAATCTAATCATTATACATTTTTGTTGGTCCCTTGTATGCTTATTTTTGTTTGCTCACTTCAATATATTGGAAAAAAATAGTTTTACTACATTTTTAAAGCGATGTAGCACAATACAGTGCCACACAGATAACAACATTTGTTTATTCTAGTTAATATTTTTTTCAATAAATACCAGTAAGTGGAAAGGTTATTATTGCATATCCTGTAGTTAGAATATTATGATTTGTCTTCAATTTCACTGAAGGAAAGTAAACAGAAATGATGAGAGTGTAAGAGTTGTACATGATTTTATGATGATTGGTATGAACTTCTTATTAAGAACCCAATCTTACCTTAGTTAAAAATATATGCTCTCCAACATTATTAGTAACTTCAACAATATCACTGATTTATAATTTACCAATTTTTATACTCACCATCATGTTCACTCTCCTTTTGTCATATTCCTTGGTACTCTTGCTCTTTCACTTCCAATTTATTTTAAGTTGGTGTCAGCAAACAGTAGAGGGGTTGTATCTTCCAGTTTTACTAGAGAAGGTGGGTGCTCTTCTGAAAATTCATTTTCTGTATCTGCCAAAGAGCTCAGTAGAAAGACAATTAAAATTACTTCTGAAATAATATTGGCCAATAACTTGCCCAATAATTAGAAGTAGTTTATAACAAAAAACAAATGCCTTTCGGTGAGCACACAAAATTTTTATAAAGGAGAAGGAAACCGTACATCGTTTTATCTTCAGAGCACTAAGTTTTGGCTCACTGGTCTTACTTGTGAACTCAAAATTTGAGAAGTATTTCCTTAACCCTAGTAAGTTTAATAATATATAGGAGTTTATGAATTACTACAAATTACTGCAAATGATCAGTCAGTAAAAGTAGTGATGCTACATAACAAAACTATTTTTATTGTTGCTTCTTTTAGTGTCAGTTGTGATAATGACAACTGAAGTTGGTTCAGAGACCGAAGTAAAGAAGGATTCTGAGCAGTTGGGAGCAGACAAAGCCAAGGACAAGCCTGAAGAAGCATCAGAGACTCCAGGAGATCAAAAATCCAGGGAAACATCCTCTGGAGAAGCTCAAGATTCTTCTGTCCCAGCACCAACTAGCCAAAGCAGTCCAAGTAGCCAGAAGAAGGAAAAAGCTTCACCTGAAAGCAAGGGTATTTCTCGTTTCCTTCCCCCTTGGCTTAAGAAACAGAAGTCATACACCTTGGCAGAGCCCAAAGATGAGCCCAAGAAGAAGACCACAGGGGAAGAGCAAGTAGTTGAAGAAAGTGAAAGCCAGGCACTAGAGGGGGTGGCTCAGCCAAGAAAGAGCTTGGAAGAAGCAGCTGAAAACCGGCAGAATGCTAAAGCAGATGACAAAGAAAAGCGCTCCATCAGTAGTGCTGAAATACAGGTACGTGTGGGGGAGGCTCACAGATACTTTGGAGTAATTTTAATGAAACATGATTAATGGATTATGTAATCCATGTAATGCTTTGTTAGGCTCATATTGGGGAAAAAATGACAGAAAAAATTCCAGTTGCTAGGTTCCAGTCCTGCTTTTTGTGAAGTTGCACGTCAGTTCTGAACATTCAAACTTTATATTCTAGAATGGTGGAGGCACATTGAGAGTGTTTTGTGTCAGGAGCGGCTGAGACAGTTGACTCTGGTCAGCCTGGGGAAGAGAAGGAGCAAGGGGAATCTAATCAGTGTGTATTAATACCTGAATGGAAGGAGTGTAGAGAAGCCAGACCCTTCTCAGTGGAATGCAGTTAGATGACAAAAGGCAAGGAACCCAAATTAAACCCATGAAATTACATTTCAAATAGCAAGAAAATCTTTTTTACTCTGATGGTGATAGGACCTTTCCTTGGCAAGGAACGTAGCCAGGTGCTGGTGGTGCAGATGATAGGCCTCCCAGGGTGGCAAAGGAGTGAGTAGACATTCAAAAAGGTTGACCAGAGATACTGTGGAGTCTTCCCCTATGAAAATATCCAAAACGCAACTGGATATGGTCCTGGACAAATTGCTCTGTGTGGCCCTAGGGGCACTTGGGACTAGATCTCAAGAGATCCCTTTCAACCTCAACCATTCTGTGATTCTGTATCACTTGGCTCTCATAAACACTAGCATATAGTTTAGTATAATTCCTGGATCTTCTTAATAAACTTGTTTCTCTTTGGAAGAAAGCCAATAACTTCATATTAAAAAAAAAAATCAATCGTCATTTCAAGGAAAGGGAAAAAAAGGTGCCTTCTCTGGTTTGAGAGCAAGAATATCTGATCCCTAAAGGAAGACCTTAATGGTTTATTCTGGTTATTGTGTTTCCAGCGTGTGTATAACTATAATGAATGGTTACTCTCTTATTTGTAGCTTATAAAAGGAACGAACTGGTTAAAAATATCCTCCATCCTGAGTTTAACTGTCTTTTTTATAGCCTTCCAAAGAAGATGGTAAAGAAACAGAAGTAGAGGAAGGTGGAGAGAAAAAGGAAGAAAAAGAAGAAGAAAAAAGGGAGACAAAAGAAGTGCAGACAGCTGAAATTAAAATAGATAACATTCCTCAGAAGTCTCCAAAGAAAATCAAAACTGTGCAGTGTAAGGTGATGCTTCTGGATGGCACGGAATACAGCTGTGACCTGGAGGTAAGGTATCAAGTCATTATATAAAGAGCTTTTTCTGTAGGGAAAACTTGTTTTCATTGTACTGAGTGTTTAACACTATTGCTAGAAGTCAGTTAACATTTCAGTTTAAAATTTCAGTTTAAAATTCCATCTTTAAAACCATATCAGTTTATTCTTAAAAATGCCCTCTGTGGTACACTAGCTGATTATTTGACAGCTCAAACTTGATTGTTTTTCTAAAACATTAAGGTTTTCCTGAAGGTAGTGTGACATGTGCTGATGAAGTTTACTTGAGTGCATTAATGTCTTTTTAATTACCACAGCTGGAGATAAATTTAAACCTTTTCAACTTTAAAATTTAAAAAGAAAATTTCTTGATAAAGAAAAACTTAGTTACAGGTATAAAACACGTATTTGTATTTCAAGTTCTGATCTATTTCCACATTTTCACAAAAATTGACTGCAGGATAGTAACTCTGGTGTAGTAGTTGGTTTGGGATTTTTTTCTGACATAAATCAGGATGTTTAAATCTGGATGGTATCTTTATTTTAATTCAAGGCTATGTGAGCTTTATCTTCTTGGGCTTTTTCCCCATCCTAAAATGAGACTTAAATGAACTGGTGGCTTACCACAGATCTAAGAATATACCATTTTGTGTTTATAATTACAGTATTTTAAGTCTGTCAAGATTCAGTTAAGTCATTTGGCAAGAAAAAAGTTTTCTCATTATTTACAGTGAGTTTCTTGTAGGAACAATAGTAAAATTAAGAGGGGAAAAAAGTGGTGAAGAAACAATTTGGTTTATATATTCATTTGAATTATTTGTAGGACATGAGGAGTGCTGAGTGCAATTTTATGGATGAATTCATGTTCTTAAGTACATATAGAGTTTTTTATGCTTTACTATCATATCGAAATATGTTAAGTCTCAGAAAGCTATATCAACTGATAACTTAAATTTCAGTTTGTGCTTTCTGCAAAAGCTCCTAGTAGATTTCTGATACTCTTTTTTAGTCTTCCTTCAATAGTGTTTGGGTAAATGTCGGTTTATTTCTGCTTTTACAAAGTTACTGAAATGATTCAAGAATTAAAAAGCAAAGAAACAAAATTTTTGCAGTCAAATCCCAGTCTACCTTCGTTGATTTTCTAGTAAATATGGTTTTCATTTGGGCCAATTTTCATTACTTTCTCATTCCTGATGCCTTTTCCAGTTTACTATGGACTGTAGATCTTCTTCTTTATATTTAAAATATATATACTTGCTAATGGCAAAGTAAAACTGAAAAATACCTTGTTTTCATTACTGCTATTTGATGACTTTTCATAGAATCCTGTCTTTTTCTAATAGCCATTCTATACCTTCATGATAATCAGTAATAAAATTTGACCTAATACACTATTGGGGACTTCGCTATTTGACTTGCAATCCTATTTCTTTTTTCTTGTAGAACTGCATCAATTTATATTCACATAAATTAAAGGGAGTGTGAAAAAAACCAAAATACAAAAACAAAACCGCATTAATTTAGTCCCTGTTAAATTTTTTTCAGTTGTCTCTGCTGTGTCTTTATGTAAGACAATACTTGGGAACAGGCATAAAAGGCAAGAAAGCCATGATGCAGTCGCTTCAGTGTCAGCACACAGATCAAGGCTGATCAGGATTCTCAGTAACTAAATACTGAGAGTTTTGTGGCCATTTAGTAGATTTAATTAGTAAACAGTGATGGATCATAATATGAGGACTTAATACTTGAGTTCAGCTATTACATACCTTAGATTCACTAGAATCTAAATAGGAAATCTTGAACTAATGTTAATGCTTTGTTTCCTAAAAAAAAAAGTGTTGATGCATTATTCTTGAACATAAGCTGTTTCAGTCAGAAAAACGTTACTCTTGCAGCTTGAGTATGTTCTGATCAGTAAATGGTTAATAACAAAAGATTCAAGATGTGATTTGGAAACTAATGGAAAAAGGGAAGGTCATGGTTACATGTGGGAGCATTTGAGATAGAGAGACAAGTC
Organism: Cyanistes caeruleus; assembly: GCF_971803275.1. Lineage (NCBI taxonomy): Eukaryota > Metazoa > Chordata > Aves > Passeriformes > Paridae > Cyanistes > Cyanistes caeruleus. The sequence continues at coordinate 54,608,339 of NC_141702.1, read as the reverse complement.
CCATGGGACATTATAGAGTGCACCCACCACCAGTGAGTGAGCTGGCTGGTGTTGCTTCAAGGCCAAACTTGACCAATGGGCAATGTTCCAGCAGGACCCTACCTGGGATATTTGGGGGTGGGGGGTGGCAAAAGGCAAATTTCATTCCTATTTTCAAGAAGCATTTTTTTAATGCCATCTTAGATCCTTAAAATTCCTAGTTTTGTGTGTGGCCCTTTTAGCAATATGGTTAGATCTCACTTATTTTTGCTTGTAGGAAAAAACAGTGCCATAAAATCTCACCTGTTCATCATGGTTGTTCAAGTGTCTGGTTTTTTCTAGTTTTTTGGTGGGGTTTTTTTTTTTTTGGCTTTTTTATTTTTTGAAGTAAGGTAAAATCCCTAAATAATTGAGAACTCTTAGGCTTGTTCTGCACTTGTACAAGCCTGCACTTTAAGACTTCATATTGTCTAGAAGGGCACATGAGTTCAGGTATAATATCCCTAGCATTTCCAATCAACAGCTTCCAAAATAGCAGCTCTTTTGTTACTGCTCATTGAATTTCATGATATATGCCAGTCATTTAGTCTGAGAGCTCTCTCTTCATTTCCTTCTCTTTTCCCTTACTTTAAAAAGCAGTCTAAGTATAGATTCAGGTGCTAGATGAGAAGTTCTGACTGTCCATCCTGTTTGTAATTTTTCCTGAGAGAACAGAAAATCCACTCACAATAGTCTGTGTGCTTAGGAAGAAATGCCATTTCAGTAGATCAGAAACTGCTCTCTAAACTCCTGTCCACGTGATAGTTAGATTTCTATCTTGCTTATGTTCCCTTTTGCTTTGTGAGATTAATTCAGTTGTAGACATATTTGTGGTTATGTTTCTTCAGCTTCAGTGATTTAAGACATTTCAACATACTTAATTTTTTATGACGTAATTTTGAATATGGGAAAAAGGAAATATTGTTTCATATAATGTCTTGTACAAAATTCAGTTTTTACACATACACAACCATCTCCTCACCCTCTTTGTTTCTCCCCAACACTGAAGCTGATTTTCATACTTATTTTGCAAAGTAACATTTGGTACAAATTAAGTTAGAATAATTTCTCAAAGATGACTGAAATAGATTTTTCTTTTTCAAGCTTAAAAAGATTGATATTTCAATTCAGTAAAGTGTTTGTGAGCTTTTATAGAGCATATAAAACAATAGTATTAGAAAAGAGGCTACAGTTTGTGGTTAAGGTTGGTGTTTAATGACAGTTCATCTGGAGTTAGTTCTTTTACAAATGCATCATCTCTGAGACTTGCATTACGCAGCAAAAGCTCTGTAGAGGTTGTTCTGGACCAGGCTCTCCATGCTTCACTAAACATTTTTAGAAATTTAATATTTACCAAGTGAGAAGTGAATATCCGAACTTGCTATAAATTGAGTTCACTATATTCTGAAACATATAAATTCTGTGGTATGAAGCTGACATAGGCAGAGGGATTAGTTGAAGTGAATTAGTGAAGTCCTGTAATTCTAGTGTGGCTGAAGTGAATTTGTGTCTGTTGACATACTGGTTTTTTTTCTGTCCTGGCTACCACAGATTGGTTTTTATAATCATAATTTTTATATTCTCAAGGATCTCCTTGTCTTGGTAAGGCAAGATCCCCTGTAAGCAAGAGGTTAATGCTACATTATTGTCAGCTTAAAAGGGCCTTCATGGAAGTAGGTTTTGCAGAAGAAAATTGTATATCATGTCACTTTTTTTTTTTTTTACTCTAGATTCTTCAGATGGGAGTTTTTGGAGCAAGTATATGTAATAAATGGAATACATATAGGATATACATATATGGACTATTTAAGAAAAAATTATAAACCAGCAAAAATTTAATTATAGCACAAAAAATTTTCATGTGTGTGCATTTTGTTCTAACTGGAACTAGATCAGTTTATTTTGGATGGATTAGGTACATGGGCAAACTTAGCATCTATTATGTTAATGAAAAAGGGATTTATTACAATTTGAAGTCTAGTTAACATGAAGTTGATATAACTGCTGCTTAATGAGGCATTTTCTTGGAATGTATATTGAGTTAAAGCACCATTTGGAAAATATGTGACATGCGGGTTGCATTGAGAAATACATCAGAGTGAACAAAAACTGGTTTCTGTGACAAAATGATCTGAAAGTGGATTCCTGTGTGAGTGGTATAGAATAGAAATGTATGGGAGATGCTCACTTGGGAAAAATACAGCTTTAAGTTGTTGAGATAGTTTAGTTATGTATGAAATGGTGGGGAAAAAAGAAAATCCTGGTGAATTAGCATGTTTTTAATGGGCTATTAAAACATCTTTGTAAATTACTGTAATTTGGTGCTGTTCTTCCATAATTCAGAATTTGTAATCAAATGTTGCTGTAGGAGTACCAGGTACATTTGAACCTGGCTTGTTTCTTTGCCAGTTGGGTTTTGTGTATTGATAATTACTTTAAGTTCTTTTTTTCAGCCACCTAGTGTTCTTTGACAGTGGAGTTACTTCTTGTCTTGTTTTTGCATGTCTTTCCCATTGCCCCAGGCATGCCTGACATGGTTGATCTTTAGATTTCAACGTGAAGCCAATCTCAGATGTCTTTCTTTTTTGATGTTACTTTGTAAATTAATTTATCACCTCTGAGAGCCATCTATTCTCTTCACTGAGAACTCTTCATTTTTGAACCTTAGTAACGAGTTCACTGGTGTGAACTTGCCAGTTTGAACTTTAAGTCAATAATTCTTTATCTGTGTAACTGTTTGAACAGATATTTCAGTTTCTTTTGTGATTATTTTCTTTTTACTTCTCATCTGTCTTTGTACTTTCATTACCTTTGAAGATGCAAATTTAAAGAACCTGATTTGTAATCTTTCTGGAGTATAGCTTCTCCAAATATCCCTGTCTGAATGTCACTGTGGATACAACACCTAAGGTACTCCACTGTTGCCTAGAGAAGTCCATGACATGAGAGCATTATTAAGCTAAACTTTGTGCTGGGTGAAACCTGTTCCTCAGTTCTTTGTAGTCAGAAATTCTCACTGTAGTGTTTTGTGGTTTTTGATCTTTCTCAGAAAGGAACTGCACTTAGTTCACCAATGCAGAGATGCTGATTGTAATCTTGCATGGTTGATAAAATGTGGTCTGTAAATAATTACCCTGCATCTTGGCTACTTGCTCTGGGGAATTAAAATTGTGTGGGAGTAGTGTTATGAACATTTATACCAGCCACTCCTCAAACTTGCTTTATATTGTTACTGTTATTTATATTGTTATCTTTATAAGGCAGCAAAATATCCTCCATTACAATGTTATATTAAATTCTTTTAACTTCTAGTATTTTAGTTCCTTAAGTCCATAGGTTCCATATTAATACAATAGATTGATTTTCTGTTCTGTTGCTTTAAAGGAATTTCTTGAAATAAATCACAAAATAATATTGCATGTAATTCCTGTGCTAAACAATGAGTTACATGTACACAGTATGTGCATTCATAGAGCATGAGCAATTAATTTAATTATTTTAAGCTTAAAATTATTGTAACTCCTAAAGATAACACCTGCCTAGCCTCAGAATCTTCAAAGTAATATGTGAATGCTGGGAGAGATGGAAAGAGGAAGAAGCTATTGTTGAATAGTTCTGGAGGAGCATGACTTAAAGCAGCTTTCACAGGCTGTGAACTGTTAAAAAACTTTGTTACCTTTCATTACTTTAAAGAGAGCTAAAGGAATAACAGCCTGTTATCTTTTTTTTATCAGCGACAGTTGTCAAGGTACTAAGAACGAAAGCTAATGAGTGGTATTTGCCAAAAACTGTGACTGAGCCTTTGTGCTTGCTTGAAGTGATAGAACCATATAAAAGGATAAAATAACCTTGGTTCATAATTCAGTAGTGTAATATTTGAGATGTAATGGCGGTTGAGTTTTAATAGCTTGAATTGCAGACTGTTGGAATGTTTAAGACTTAATTTTTAGGAGCAATTTTAATTTTTTTAACACAGTGTAATTTTGACCTACTCTTTTCCTGATAATTGATCTCTGAGAGGTATAAATTCCTAATATATTACTGTGAATTACGTTATCTCTTGCTTTCATGAGGGAAATAAACTTGCTTTTTTCCATCTCATTCTGTGGTTTTGTAGATAGTTGTGAGGAAATTCTATCACTGAATTTGGGATCTACAGTAAAGACTAGTTCAGATTTTGTTTTAAATATAAACTGTGTTTTAGAAGAGAAACAGTTCAAACAACCAAAAAGTGCTAAGTGCATAATGATTACTAATTAGAAGCAAATGAAGATCCTATTGGGTTTGTTTACTGCATTCAGTCAGTGGTCTAATTAAATATTTATGACAAGAGGCATTTAAAGGATGCCAGCACTGACCGTATTTTATGCACGTATGAACAAGTGAAATATATCGGAGTTGACACAGACTCTATGGTTACTTACAGTTTGCTAATACAAAGTAAAAATATGTTTGCTCAATGTACAATTAAGATCAGTCTTTAACCCTGAATTAAGAAAACTCTGAATGAAGCTGATATGAAACAGATGTTTAATTGTATCTGAGTTTTGATTTGCAAATCTTTTTTCTGATTGTTCAGATGTCTAGTCTAGGTTTATTCAAGCACTAAGTGGTCTGTTTAAAGTATGACATCTTTTATTTAGAAAAAGGAAAATAGGGATGATGTTAAATTTGGCACATTTTTAAAATATTTGTCTGGATTCAACAGACACCACTGAAAATAATGTTTATGTATGAAGTCATCTCAGTCCCTGGGGATTTTCTGCCTTTCTCTGCAGCATTGAGCACGGCCCCTTGCCAACTGCTCCTTTGGGCCATTGTGCCTCTGTTCTCTCCTGCTGCTTTTACACCTCCAAGGCACCATTTATGCCCTTGCCCTCTCTTTCTTTGCCACTCCAAGTTTGTAGCAGGAATGAGCTCCTGTATTCCCTTGGTTTGATTTTCCCTAGGGTTCTTGTTTGTACAAGGCAGTCTGGTTTGCTGCAGTATCAGGAGCTGGCACTTTTCAGTTCTCCCTGCATGCAACAGAAGTGCAGGCCAGGCATGAGAGCACTTTTCATGCATCATTGGCCAAGAAGCACAGCAAAGCAATTTTTTGCAGCCAAAAAATATGCTTGTCATGGATATGTATCATACTTTTGAAAACAACCCAAGCTGTTGCACTCTTCTTTTTTATGTGACTAGTACCAGTCCTTATTCTTCAAGTCTCAGGAAACAAGGACTGCTTGGTTCATATTCTGGCTTCTCCTTTCTGTGGCCTTGTATTTGCCATACTGCAAGGGATGTTTTGATTTTTTAAACAAAACTGAAGAATGCATTAGCCTGGGCCTGGCTACAGAATTGTTTTGTGTTAATGCCTGTGAGCATTGGCCCTTAAACCAATTCAGAAAAATAAAATTAAATTTAATCCTTTTCCCTCCTGTAAATGTGTGTCTTTGGAAATGTTTTTGGAGTTGAAAAACCCTGGAATTTCAGGCAAATACCAGTCTCGTCATTAGTCATCTCCTGGGTACTGCTCCTGTGCTTGCCTGTAGACATTTGTGGTTAGCCATTTTGGAGGTGGACCCTTGCTCTGGAGCACTGTTGTTCTCAAATGTAATAAAATGTTTCATTACATTTCTCCAAGGGAAATGACCCAAACATTTCTCAAAATGAGTACAAGAAGAAAAAAAATATCTCTGGGGAAATAATAGGTTTTACACACTTCAAAAAGTCACTCAGTTTGGGACCATATCCTGCATTTGGCTAAGATCTCTGAAGAGATGTGTGGAGTTTTACTATTCTGTAGAAACCCAGGTTAACTGACTGAACACAGAAAACTTTTTAAAACTGTACCTGTTGGCTTTTTTTTTTGTTTTGTTTTCCAAATTTCTTCAAATGGTTCAGTTAGTTTCAGTTAATCCATAGCTCTCACACCCATCAGACTGGACATGCCTCTTTCCACATAGAGACATTCAGTGCCTAGGCTGGGACATGATTACCCATTCAATCCTTTCTGCTAGTGCAGGGCTGGGAAGAAATGTTGAGAATTTTCCTCTGTGTGTACTGCTAGAGCAAGGACAAGGCAGGGATAAGAACAGAATAAACTGTTCCAGGTGGAAAGGACCTCCAGTCATCATCAAGTTCAGCTGCCTGATGATCAACTCTTTAAGGTCAGGGCAGCACCCATGTCATAAGGGCTGACCTAAAGGTCATGTCCAAATGCCTTTTAAATACTGACATGCTTTTGGCATCAGCCACCTCCTAGGAAGCTATTACACTGGTTGTTCACCCTTGTGGTGAAAAAACTATTCCTAATGTCACATCTAAATCTTCCATGGTGCAGCTTTGAACTGTTCCCACATGTCTATCACTGATCCCAGGGAGAAGAGCTCAGCACCTGCTTCTTCACCTTCCTCAGGAAGCTGTAGGGAGCAGTGAGGCCACCCCTTGGCCTCTTTTTCTCTAACCTAGATAAGCCTGAAGTCCTGAGCCAGTCCTCATAGGACATTGCTTCCAGCACTTTCCCCAGCTTTGTTGTTGCCTCCTGGACATATTCAGGGACCTTCTTAATTTGTGGGCCCCAGAACTGCTCACAGTACTCGAGGTGTGGCCATACCAAAGCTGAGTGCAGCAGGATAATCACCTCTTTTGTCTGGATGGTTGAACACAGGGTTTGCTGCACCCCAGGGTGGGGTTTGCCCTCCTGGCTGCCTGGGCTCTCTGCTGGCTCACACTGAGCTGCTGCTGACCAGCACTCCCAGATCCACTTCTGCAGGGCTTGTCTCCAGCCATCTCTCTCCCAGTTTATACCTGTGCCCAGTATTATTCTGTCCCAAGTACAGAATTTGGCACTGGCTAAATTTCATGCTACTTATTGCCCAGTGCTCTGATCTATCCACATTGCTCTGTAGGGTTTCTCATCCTTTAAGGGGGTCAGTGGCACCTCCCACTTGAGTATCATCAGCAGACTTGCTAATGATGCATTCAACTCCTGCATCCCTATCATAGATAAATGTATTGAACAGAACTGGTAGCTGTGAATATTTATATTGCATCACTAGTTGGCAACTCTTATTTAGCCAAACAGATCCATGACATCCTAATTCCCAGTTGCATAGAAATTTCCATTGTGTATGTCAGCTGCAAGTGCTTTGCTCGGGTTTGCTTTTCTTTGAGGAGGTAAAGGACATAAAAATGCTACCTCTGGTTTTATGAGGTGGTTGTATTGTGAGGTGGCATCTGCGGTGTCTAAATACAGGCTTGAAATTGGTACTAGAATAACCTTGTTTACATGTGTGCTTTTTATGTTCTCACTTGAAGCATAACTTGGCAGCAATACTGCTAATTTGAGTCTTCTTGTGTTTTAAACTGCTGGCTCTGAGCATCTCCTCACTTCTCAGCATCTTGGTATAGCTAGGTTGAATGTGCTCCCCTTCTTGTGGGAGTAAGGAAAGATTTACATTTTTACTGATATTTCTGCATTATAATTTGGAATATGAATATTGCCTTGTTTTCAGTGCTAGTATTTGTTGTGCTGTAAACACGTGTGTAAATACAGATGCATAATTGTATATGTATGCATACATAAAATAAGAACAGTGATTATAATTTACATATTGGTTGTGATTATCACTTGACATGTCAAACACCTGGTAGAAAATGAAATGGAATCCATTTTTAAAAGTAAGAAAGTGTGCAAACCATGATGCTGCCTTCTTAAGAGTGCCCTGTTCTATTAAAATATTTCTAACTTCTGAACTGACTGGATCACAACAGTTATCTTCGGTTCATGTTTAGAGACATTCTGCTAAGAACATGACATTTTCCAGAAAAGTTATGTCATCATATAATTCAAACTGTGTAGTAATGCCTGTCCCCAAAGAAATTGCACTTGAAAAGTTTGATTTTGCAAATTAAAAAATCTTTTAGATTTTTTAAAGCTATATGTCACTATATATAAATAACTCAGAGTCTTTCAGTTTTACAAGTGGGATCTTATAATGAAAACTTTCACTGGTACTGAGAGGCTTCTTATGCTTTTGAATCCATAACAGAGCTCTTTAAATACTAGCTGCTAATGGAATAATCTCTTTTTATTTTTCTGCTCTCTATGCAGACTCACAAACTTAGGCTTTGTGACTTGGTGGTGTTTGTCCTTATGTGGAAGAACCATGAACTGACAAAAAGATGTTTAAAGACACAGTGGATGCTGCTAGTGTATCCAAGCTCTTCGTTGATTATGACTTCCTAATAAGAAACTGTGCAGTATTTTACAGTTATATTTGCAATATAGTTCCTGTAGATTTGCCTGCTTTGTTTCTATATGTCAAAGACTTAATATTAACTATGGGTTTTAGTATGTAAACATTATAAAAAAGCAGCTGATTCCAGATGTGGGTTTGATATGATAGCATATATTATTTTGTGCTAATCTATATATTTTCTTTACTGAAAGTTGTATAACTGAAACTTGCATTTGCAAGGTGTGATCACTGACCTGCACGTTGACTTTGGAAAAAAAGTGGTATCTATTACATGCATCTAAGACTCTTTGAACTCTCTTGCTTTTATTTTTTCTGCTTTTAATTTACCTCTTTTCTGTACTGGTGATTTTTCTTACTGAGCTGAAGGTGAAGCTGTCAAGAAAATTAAGTGGTTCAGATGCCTAGAGGAAGTACTCATCTTTCTTGAGGAGTAAGATTCTTTTGGAAGTAGCAAACAGACTTAAAATTCCCTGTTCCCTATTTCAGAAGTCACTCTGACTTCTACTTTCCACTGCCTTGTACTTGGGCTACTAAATGTGGTCATTTTATAATTTTGCTTCTGTGAAAGCTTTCTGATCTTCCCGAGTAGAATGTCCGCTGGACAATGCGATTTTGAATAAAGCTCTGGATTCTTGGGGAATAAATCAACAATGCCTTCACTCTTTGCTCAGTGCATACCTTCCCTTCTCCCCTCTCCCTCCGCTCTTGGCCTTTACCGCCCTGTGCCGCGGAGCCGAGCTGCGGGAGTGCTGGAATGGGGCACACGGAGTGCTCCACCACTCTCTGCGGGGACAATGGCCACAGTGTCACCCGGGCCTACACAGGGGCTGCCAGTGGCGCTTCTGTGGTATGGCAGTGGTGTGTGGCATCTACTGAAATGTGGAGGATAAGCAAATGCAAGAATTCCTATAAGCTGACAGGCTTCTGAAAAGGCCATGTTGTGGCCTCTGTGATAAATGCCACAAATAGCAGAGCTGTCATGAAGGAGTTGGTTCAAACTGGAAACGGCATGCTAGTCATGGTCAGATTTGGCCATCTGATTGTGGAAAGAGCTCCTCATCTTCCCACCCCTTATAGAATGTGGTGTGAGCCATCTGCTCTAAATCTTTGTTTCCTGTCAGCAGGATACAAAGATTTTCCTTTAAAACCTTGCACACAGAAGTAGAGCCAGGACCTGCTTTTCATTACTGGCACTACAGACATGGATTGTTTACATTCCCAGTCTCAGGTACAAGAATCACAGAATGATAGAATGGTTTGGGTTGAGAGGTACCTTAAAGGTCTTCTAATTTTTAAACCCCCTGCTTAGTCCAGGACACCTTCCACCAGACCAGGTTGTGCTCAGAGCCCCATCCAATCTGGCCTTGAAAATTTCCAGGGATGGGTCATCCACAATTTCACTGGGAAATCTTTTCCAGCGCCTCACCACCCTCACAGTAAAGGATTTCTTCCTAATATCTAATCTGCACCTACACTCTTTAAAACCATTACCCCTTGACCTGTCACTACATGCCCTTTCTTTCTCTTCTCTTAAGCCTCATTCGGATTCTGTTGGAAAAAGTCACAAGAAGAACAGATAAAACTTCAGGACTGACTGCCATTTGTTTAAGCTCTAGTAATATTGAGCTCACCAAGTGAGCTTGAAAGTTGACATTTTAAAATGCTTTCTAAGAGTACATTGAAATGATTATCAGTCTTTAATTACTATATATATAAAGCAGCAGACTGTGGTACTGAAACTAACATCAAATAAAACCTTCAGCTTTTTTTTCTTTGTTGCTAACTTCCACAAATAATTTTTTTAGGAAAAATAAACTCCTTGAAGATTTCTTATTTTAGAGCATCTAATGAATTTGTTGGCTATTGAGATTTCAGAAATACACAGAAAGCAGCCATCTTATTTTCTGCCCCTCAAAACAAACCACTGTAGTACAGACAATAGACATGTTGGATATGTTCAACTTCTGCTGGTGTGAGCATCAGCTGTTAGTGGTCTGCTTGTTCTTTTTGTCTTTTGAAGATAATGCATTTTATTTTTCAGTGCAATCATATCATGTGATTGATAAGTCACTGAGATGTATACCAAAATGATAAAAATGCTAAAGTTAACATTATAGAAACTATTAATTTTTAGAAGATAATATAGAAAAAGTTGGTTCAAATAAAGAAGTCTTCTGTTATTTTAAAAATAAAGATCTAGAAAAACCAAAAGTATTTAGTGACACTTAATAGTGCAAAATATTTAAATTTTTCAGGTACTGGATTTTCCTTGTGTACTTACATGGTTGTTTCAGATTTTTTTGATGTATTGAAAAAAAAAGTTGAGCTTTCTCTATATTTTGTCAAGGATATGTTTAGCTTTGGAATATGGTGAACAGTCTTTGTAAGAAAGCTTATAGTTTTATAATCTGCTTTATGTATATTTTAAATTTTCCTGAATAATATTATCAAATAACAGTAACTGAAACTAAGGACTTTACTGGTTTACTTATATTAATTTTCTCTTTTTTCTTGTTTTTCCTTGTTTTTTTATCTTCTTCCCTCCCACCCCTCAGAAAAGAGCAAAAGGACAAGTGCTGTTTGATAAAGTATGTGAACACCTCAATTTACTGGAAAAGGACTATTTTGGGCTGTTGTTTTATGAGAATTCAGAACAGAAGGTAAGCCCATATGAGGGTTTTGCTTGTTTTTCATCATTGCCACTCACTCCAATAATTCAGTGAGGTATATTCTATTAAATGTTTACCATTTCAAATACTTGAGTAAATTTTGCTGCCTTTTCTCATAGATGTGCAAGAGTGCTTTGTTCATGAACATGAAGGGAATCTAGCCCATAAGTCTGCAATGACTAGGCCTTTGAGTTCCTTTATTATAAATTTCAGGTTTAAAGAAAATTTTTATAATTTATAAAGAGACTGATGCTGGTCCATCACTGGTATTGGATACTAATTTTACAAATCAATGGCATTTGAGATGACTGCATTTGAAAGGATTTCTTAAATACCATTTTGTAACTTCAGTCTTCTTTTGCATTTGCTTTTTTGTTGGATGGTTGAGCACATCTAGATTGCTCAGCTGAGGAAAATTTTTAATCAGTGGCAAGTGCTCCATTAACTACCCAAGTCCAATTTTTCTTTTTAACATCTTAACATTTGTAGTTATGGGCTGGGCTGCCTGTTCCATCCTCCATGAACTAAAGATTTATGTATGATCATCCTTTTCTTCATAAAAATCTCCCAGGTGAATAATTACAAATTGGAGCAGGAAAAACTGTATTTCTTTTTAATCTCTATTTGTAGTAGGAGCATCATTACATCATACTGCATCTAAAAGTTTTTGCTTTTTTCCTGTCATCTTTCTCTTTACACTATTTTTTTTTAATTAAGTGTAGTTTCATGGTAGGAATAAATCTGAATTTCTAACAACTTCCATTCTGATTAAGCTGTTTGCTAGAGCTATTTGCTTTGCTGCAAAGCTTTCTGTGCTGTATTGAGCAAAATACTTCATTCTTGTATGTTAAAAATCCCCATATACAAAAGGAGCTTGTTACGTTATTACTTAGATATTTAATTTTATTTCTTGATTTGTAAACCATTTCCAGACATAAGATCTTCTCACTGATATCATAATCTTAATATTATCTGTTATTTTACTTGTTGCTTTATTTGTGATTCTCATTATTAAAAAACTGTACACTGTACAGTATATTGAAAAACACAACAAAATAACAAAAACATCTCTGGCAAGAGAGAAATGGTCTAATACTAGACCTGTTATCCTTGACCTGTACCAGAAAATAGCCCACCAGAGTAGATTCTAGGAGGTAAAATAGGGAGCCTCAGGTTTTTGAAAGTTCAGTAAAAAAGTCTGGATTGGTGTAGGATTCTTTTTTTTTTTTTCCCTCTCCCTTTTTTTTTTATATTCCTCTAGTTAGACTAAGACTTTCTCGGTATTCTTCAGTCATTTGAATAGAGAAACAGAAGTCCACTCTTTAAAAAGACCCCATCTGTTTTTTCATGTCTTTTTCCTTGGAGATACTAAAAACTTGACTGGATATGAACCTGGGCAAACATCATCTAATTGAAAACTGGCTCTTGAATCACACTTGCATCAGTTATGTCCAGTGGTCTCTTTCAGCGTGAATAATAATGAATTCCTTATCCATTGTCTGTGAAGCAACATTCATAATAATTTACATAAATTAAGAGATGTTTACATAAATTGAGAAATATCTGAGGATGGGGTCCTTATTCAAAAGTAGAATAGATCACTTCTCACCTGAGTTATGGACAGCAGCAGGCTTTTATTTGAAAACTTCTGGAGAAATCTGGTCCTTTTTGTTGTGAAGACTAAACAACCAAAGTTGCTGGATTTTGTTGTCTGCATACAAATACATTCCTAGTGTTATTTGGAGAAGTTTAAAAAAAACTCTTTCCTAGCAAATGTATGTTTCACACCTCCTTTCTCAGAACTTTTGCTGGGTTTAGGGCCCTCTTTTTTGTTCACCTCTGTATTAAGTTTTAGTTACTTTTTAATTTTGGTACCAGTTCTTTCTGATGCCTTTTTTTTTTTTTTTTTTCCTGACTGTAGCTGTTTTAGATTAAAACGCCCCAAATCCCTGACCTCCAGGCCAGGCAGTACTAAATGCTGAATGATGTGTGTTTTTCCCATTCTTGTGCACTCCTCACAGCCACCCATTTATGAGCCAGCTGTTGAACCCGACAGCAGCTGTGGCATGTGGCAAGTGAATGCCAGGCAAGCTTTTGAATTAGAGCTGCTCCCCAGTGCACCATCGGGGTACCATTGGAGGAGGAGTCCCATTAACTCTTCTCCATGGATGCTCTGTGCAGCTGGGAGAGAGGTTATGTCTTCCAATAAGACTTATTTTTGTTAGCTTTAATACACAGTTTAAAACTATCTAGGCCAATTAATTAGTACTTAATCATTTCTTTCATTTTTTGCAAATGTTAGATTTATTAGCCTGAAGTTTAATTAGAGATTTCATTGCATTGTACCCTCTAGAAGTTCATGAATGCTCCATTCACCCTTTGGTCTGCAGTACTGTTAGAAAGCTTCTGCTTTTATTTTTCTATTTTAGTTTTGGGCACCAGCTGGAAATGTTGCTTTTCTGGATTTGTACAAAATACTTTTGTACTGGTAGAGAACATTTTGTTCTTTGACAATACATTACTTTGTCTTATCCATAACCTTACCATTCACAAATTAAACAAATAGATTTCTGCCTACTGGAGGAAAGTAGTGTGTATACACTTTGTCTTTTGTTTTGTAAGACAGACCTGTCTATTCTGCATTAAGAGCTCTAATTTAGGGTAGATTTTTTGTGGTGTTTGTTTTCATCCATGACAAAAGACACAGATGCAAAAAAAATAAAAATCCACCCTGGTAATTATGCCAAAAGGGAATATAAGCATCTGATTTTATTTGACAGAGCAGTAATGAAAGTTGGTGGCTAAGTCTGCTTCCAATGAGCTTATTTCAGGCTTGGAAAAATCAGAAAATTAACTGTACAACTTGTGTAAAGAAGGGATTACTCTTATAATCTTGCAGCATAGTCTGTATTGTATGTTTTTTTCTCTGCTTTGTAATGATACAAGATGAAGCACTGAAAGTATTATGTACTCAGAAATCATATTTTTCTGTTGTAGGTATTCCATGGTATATTCTCTATTTATTTACTTGATGCTGTGTCTAAAATAAAATAAAAAGTAAAGGTTTAAGATACTTCTAGTTATTGTAGTTGCAAGAATATGGCTGTGGGTAATTTCAGAATGGAATTCTTGCCAAAACTGAAAACCTAGGATAATAACTGTAGCTGAGTTAAAATTATTTGAAGATTTACATTGTCTTCCAAGGCCTTTCCATGTCAGGGTTCTTCTAACAGAAAACTATTTTTCTGACTTAAGTGTTATAAATGGTATCCAGGATTTTGGAGAAAAGCTTTTTAACTCTTCCTGTGTTATAAATGTTATGGACTTTGCCTTCTCTGGAAAAATTATCATAGCTCTGGCAAGTAGAGATCACAGACAAAGCGAGAAATGTGAAATTAATGCCTTTTTTGAAAACATTACAAATGTAATAAATGATAAAAAGGGAGTCTTGCTTTTAATTTGTAAATAATATTCATCTAATATATACATGGTGCACTTGTGATGAAATCTACTTGGACCAAGGTAATTTACAATAGACAACTTGATGTGTTGGTCTGTATTCATAGGTGACATTCTCTGTCACCAGGGGTGATGTGTGTTTAAGATTTGTACTATTACGGAAATATAGTTCCACATTCTCCTAATTTGCACAGACCTGTGAAATAAGACTAGCATTTTTGTCTTCTTTAAAGAAGATGGATTTTGGGTGCAAAAGCCCCTAATAGAGGCTGAGGGGATATGGTATTGGGAAACAATGTTGCACCTGGAATTTGTTTGCTACCATAGATTGAAAAAGTGGGTCACGTTATACCCAGGATGTTCTGCTTTGCTAAGTTAGGTGAGTAACATTGGTAGAAGCAAGCCTTTGACAACATTTGTGCGGGCACTGAGGTATTATTCCCTCAGACTTTAAAACTGCAAGTACCTGCAGTGAGCTGTGAAAAAGCCTTGGGATTTTCCTTGGCTTCACAATCTAACTCTTCCCTGCATTTCACATCTGTCTGTGAAATGTTGGAAGATCTGCTGTCAGGCTGGCTTTGTTTGTTTCTTCCTTAAATGCTCTTGTGTGTGCTTGTGTGGCCATGGGAAGTAAAGGTTCAAACTCCATGAAGGAAAGTCTCAGTAACTGTAGTTAAAGGTTTATGTTCCTAGTCTCTCAGCCTGTTTTCTAACATGCATGGGTAAAACTAGCAAACAGGACTGTCTGAATTACCAATGAATATATGTTACAGATTCCTTAGTCTCACTTCCAAAAGTTAAGTTTTTGGATGACCTGTCACAAAACAGTCTCTTTCCACATATCAGTACTGATCACAACTGAAATGCTAAAAGCTATTTAATAAGTTGCACAGATTATATCAGAATATTTTTATAATTGAGGATTTTAAATGCTGGCTGTGGTTTGCTTGTTCTTTTTTTCAGAACTGGCTAGATTCTTCAAAGGAAATTAAGAGACAAATTCGAAGTAAGTACTTCTGTATTCAGATGTAATGCTTCTTATTTTTCCTCACAGAAATATTCTTCATAAAATATAGTAGCCAAATGTTGTAGTAGGATGTTGATTACTTACAGCTTTCAAATAATTTCTATGTGGTGAAGTGATGTAATCACCTTAAAACAGTAGACAAATTTTCTATTTCCATACCCTGTACAAGTAGGGGAGAGGCAATCACTCAGCATTATGCTGTAGAAGTTAATTATACTATATTATGTGTTTTTATTATTATATCACTATATTATAATGATTATTATATTAGAAACTAATCAAATATATTATTTCCTCAAAATTTCCTCTTGATGTGTGAGTAATACTTGGTACTTTTGCATCCTGAAACATATTTTTCAACTTTGTGCTGATGGTTATTGGATGGAGAATGCAATCCAGTGCAAAGATGGTCATGAGTGTTGCCTTAGGACTTTCTTCAAAGACTCACCAGAAGAATATGAACCTACAAAAAGGGAATTAATATGTTTTACAGAAAATGGATATTATTCAATACTGGTCAGCTCACCACTGACTTTTTTGATAATGTCCATCATTTTCAGAATGGAGAAGGAATAGGGAGCATAATCTTGGAATGTCTTGCTACAGTGCTTTTCAGACTGAATCTGCTTGAAATGCCTTTCTGCTTCCTGTATTCAGTACATGATGAATAATTTATTTTACTCTGTCTGTATTAAGCTCTGTCAAAGCTCTTCACTAGCTGGGTAGCTTTTGTAGTAAATGGGGAGTGCATGGAGAGTAAATCTAGGTGATACTCTGCCTGAGTCTACATATGACAAAATAAGTGGCCACTCAAACATGCTAGACAGCCTTTGCCCTTACTGAACTTATTGCCATTGGTTTGCTCATTTATGGCCAAACCAGGATTTTTGTTGTTGTTTTGTTTCTAATGGAAACCTTTTGGGTAGTACCTGATAGGAAAGTGGGGAGAAGAGGGTGATGATAATACTTACAAGCCTAGACTTACAACACAATGAGAATTTAAGCCTAGAAACTGACTGTATTTGTAATTAAGAACAGCAGTGTGTTATTTATAATGACAAACAGATGGTTTCTTTACTGCTGTTGACTCTGCTGTTTTAAAGCAATACTCACTTTTTCCAGAAGTCATAGTGGTGTTAATTCCTTTCTCTTCGCATCTTTGCCAATTGGTGAAATCCCTTAATAGGAAGGTTTATATTTTCTATATAAAAATGAAAGTTACAGAAGCCTCCTTGGAAGCTGTTTTTTTGATCCAACATGCTCTTGTGTAAGCAAACGAGACCTATTAAAACAGTGAATGTACTAATATGCAAGTAGCAGCCATAATTATTAATTCTTTAAATTAAGAAAAAATTACTGGTATTGGAACTTCTACAAGTCTTCAGTCCTGCAGTCCTGCAGGTCTTCAGTGAAAATCTCTTAGTTGTCCAAATATGCGGACTAAAGGATGTTTGGTTTGAATAAATGACAAAGGATGGAAAATGTTCATACTTTTTGTATCAACTTGGTTGATACAAATGTTGATATCTTTTTGTCTTCTGTAGCAGTTTGCATGCTATCTAGAGTACAAGTTAGTGCCACAAGTGTAAGAACTGATCTGAAAATCTTTTGGATGCACTAGACAAAGTTCTTTTTAAGACTGTATCATATGCACTACAAATAAAATATGTTAAGGGGGTTTCATTTTCCATACAGCATGAAGACCTGTATTTTATACTAGAGAGCAAGTCCAGTTACTGAATGAGGAATCATGACAGGATATTTTTTTTTTTTTCTCTGGTCTATAGTATTTCAGAGTTGATAGGTATAATAAAACAAACAGCAAAGTAAGAACATGATTTAAGGCTTTTTAAATGACACTTTCTTACACCAATATGCAAGTAATTAACATATTGTTAGTTGTGTTCCTCATCATTAGTCTATTAAAGTTTCCAGATATTGGAATCTTAATGCAGGCACATTTAGTCCTCCAACTACACAAGTATCAAGTAATGAGACTTATTTTCATTTCAGGCTTAATTCTAAATATATTTGTCTTTAATCAAGAATGTAAAAAAAAAACCAAAAAACAACTCATTAGATTTAAGATACCCGTAAAACCTTTTAGTCTGTTTGAAGGTTGGAAATGACAAAACTCTTGAACCTGAGATTAGCTCAGTTATATAGAGCCTGGTGCTAAAAAACAAAAAAACAAGCCAATGTTGTGAGTTCAACCCCCTCTATGGACCATTCACTTAAGAGCTTGACTTGCTGATCTTTGTGGGTCCCTACCAACTCTAAATATTCAGTGATTTCTTTTTCTCTTGTATGGTGCAAACTGAAGCACTAGCATGCTAGATAAGTGTGTTTGGACAAATCCATTGATGTGAACACACAAAGGTGACTCTCTCAGAAATGTAGTTCAGCACATCAGTTTGCAACCTAAAATTTACAACCATCTGTCTCTCTTAAATGTGGGCAACAGTAATACTCTGCACATTGGGCATGTGTATACCACTTGTGACTGGGAAAGACAAAATAAAAATCCTGTAGTCTCCCCCAGGTCATGTTCTGCAGGCTGTGTTGCAGTCCTCAGCCCCTCTGTGCAATCTCTTACTTGTACCAGGTTGGCCTTTGGCTGGGCAATTATGTTGGATCTCAGCAATTACTGATGTTACTTCAGCTAATGAACATGATCCACAAATTACTGTCTCTGTTCTCAGGGCTACAAAGGTGACAAAAATCTTGTTTGCTTTCAGCCAGCCTGATCTCTTCAGGAAAATGAATTCTTGACTTTTTTTAACTCATGTACTTGGCTATCCACTGGCATGTGTTAAAACCTCTAATTACTTCTTTCAGGGACAGGTAGGTAATTACATTTCTGTCACTATCTTTTTGAAAATTGGTACATCTCAAGTGGATTCAGGCTTTTGCAAAACTGAGAATCACAGCTATAGAATATTGTGCCGGTACGAGCAATAGCAACTGACCTTGAAATAGTCAAATCTCAGACTACACAGAGGGTCTGTTGGGTCACCCTTATACCAAATTCAATTTGGGAATCTATCTGTTTAAACCAAAGGTAATATTATGTAAATTTCATCTTTTTATAGCCTGCAGCATGATTAGAATTTTTACTGCAAGCAATACTTCCACATCACATATTCTGTGTTTTGTATGTTGTAAGAAATGGAGAGTGTTCAGATGTTCTGAATACAGAATAGGCTGGGGTACTAAGAGAAGTTTTAATTAATTAGGAAAGAGCTTGCATTTTAGGTGCACTACTCTGGCTGTCTGATTTTAATGCTAACAAATGTATGGGTATGCTCAGGCATCAAAACATGGTGGTCACTTATGCAGGTTCACTTTATTTAATATCCATCTATTTTATATATATTTAGCTTTATATCTGTAAGAATTCTAGCTGATTTTGATCTAAGCTGATTACACTAGAATGCAGATTGTTATTGTTGAAGAGAACTAAGTACCTGTGCCAAAGGAAAGGTTTTTTTCTTTCAATTTCAAAGGAAATTTCTTGAAATGCTGACATACAGGAGATCATGAGTAAAAGCCAGAAAAAGCGTTTACTGGAAAAAAAACCCCTCACTGATTTTTCCCAGTTTAAATGGGATGAATCATGTTAATTGTATGCTGCTAGCTGTTTGGTTATATTGCATTCTTTTTCTCTAAGAATGTGCCTAAAGTTGCCACAGAAGCATTTTTGATGTAACTAGCTGGCTAGAAAAATTTTTGACATTTCTGTAGCCCATACTGCTGAACGCTGAAACAGAGAGCCTTATCAGAGACAGAATGCTAAATATAATTTTAAATCAGCTTTGGGGTTGTTTGGTTTTTTTTGTCTTGGCTACCAACTCTATAAAGAGACAGCAATAATGTGCATTATTATGTGAGGACAACTATGATTATATGCCTCGTTTGTGCAGCTATAAAAAGTATGCTTTAGTGAGGAGTAGAAATATAGACTGCACATTGTAATAAACTTGCTATTCTGTATCTAGGGGATAAATGGCCTTTCAGTAATCAGGTAAAATACATGGTCATCAGCTGTCCAGAAAATATTTAGTACAAAATCAACTATAATATTTTTTCAATAAATTGGAAATTTAATCAGTATGAGTAGAGACATGACTTTTCACAAAGGCTACACACTCAGAGGATTTATGCACTTTTTATAAAGAATATAGAATATTTTTCAGGTATTTTTTTTCTTCAAACCACACCTATGTCTCCTGGCTGTAGTGCTTTCTGAAAGTTAGCTGTAGGAATGCTGACATGAAAGAGCAACAGTTAAACAGGAATTCATATGTGACTACTTTAACTGTAGTTTTAGACCAGGAAAAACTTGAAGACCAGTTTATTACCGGCGAGGAAGAATACATCCTTCATCCATTTGTCTACAGCTCTGTTAACATGCAGCTCTCCTTGAATGCTTTCTGCGTAGATATTTTGGCCCTATTGCTCATACTCCTCACTTTGGTTTAACTGATATCAGCACCTTTTCATTAAATTATGCTGATTCCCTGGGAGATGATGGAAGTAGGTTAATCTATTCCATCTTTGACTCTGTTTGTTATGCTGTAGATATTCATTACTATCAGACTTCTTTTTCCCCAAGATATTTTTGTCTTAATTCTCTTTTGAAGTGCATTGCAGTAGATGATGCGGTGATAAATGAGACCTAATTTAAGGGTCCTGCCTTATGTTGTACACAAAATTGTGCAAAAACTTCATAACTGGGAATGTTAAGATACACTTAACATCATTAAACCCTGAGCTCTCAAAAAGAAATAGTGGCTTAGCAGCCAGCTGTAGAATGAGGTTTATACCTAAACAAAAATTGAAGTGCTTCAGTGAATAGCTATGTCTGAAAAACCAAAATAATTTTTAAATGTTGGAAGACATTAGAAATTCTGACACACCTCTTTACTATATATGGAATTTCAGAACAGTTTTTTTTAAAGAAAGTAACTTTAAATAACGTCAGCACTTATTTCTAGCATTGTATTGGAAATGGCATTTCAGTCTTTTTTTGTTGCTGTAGAAAGACACATTTTTCAAAGCATGGTTTATCTGAGTAACACAGATTTTGAAAATAATTTACTGTCCAAAAATCTAACATTCTGAAAATGTATTTTAATTATTGACATGTGACTTCGCTTTCAAACCTTAAAAAATTATTTAAAAACAGAGCTGTGACTAAAGGCAACATTTCATGCTTTTTCAAATTATTAATTTAGTTTTAAGCATGCTTTTACTTAAAAAAAATCCACGTGTTATTAACAATTTTAACACATAAGAATTTAAATATCACTGCTATTGCAGTTGTTTAATGTGGTGTTTACCAGAAAAATATTTTATCAAGTAGGAATGGCTAATATTTGTCTTTCACACATTCTCAATGAATAATTTTTTATCTTCCTGTTATATGCAACAGCACAGAGCTCATTCCAATAGTTCATGTTCACAGTTACTGTACAGTCTCTCAAACTAAGTTTAGACAGGAGGAGACTGTTAACCTTGGAGGAATTGGAAATAAACACAAATTCAATGCAAGTACCTTTGAACAGACAATATCTTAAGAGGGCTAATATATTCAGGTTGTTTTCAAATTAAAATGTCTTCTGATATTTGTGTAACTTACTGTAAAACATTATTTAAAAATAATTTTTAAACATGCTTATCATTCATTATGTCTGTAGGTCTCTACCT
Organism: Cyanistes caeruleus; assembly: GCF_971803275.1. NCBI lineage: Eukaryota > Metazoa > Chordata > Aves > Passeriformes > Paridae > Cyanistes > Cyanistes caeruleus. The sequence continues at coordinate 54,587,211 of NC_141702.1, read as the reverse complement.
GCTAATAAAAATAATCTATGCTTCTTAATAATGTATGGTAAAAATCAAAAAAACTTCCTTTGAGATTTCAGTGATTATGTTTTATTTTACTTTCTAACATTTTTCAATAAAGTTCTTTTACTGTTTACTTGGACTTATTTGAGATTAACTATCAGCTATTTCCCATGTTTAGGTTTACCGTGGATATTCACCTTTAATGTCAAGTTTTATCCCCCTGATCCGTCGCAGTTGACTGAAGACATCACTAGGTATGCACAGGTCCTAATTTTAAACTTTAAATTACTGTTAGTCTCATTTAAAAGACACATATAATTTCTTCTTCAGTTTCTGGGTACTGCACAATATAGATATTTTTACATACATCAACTGCTTTTAGGAGCGAGGTTGAAAAGGTAAAATTAAAACTTCTGGAAGAAACCTGAGCAAGAAGAATTTAATGGTAAGTAGGGATATCATTTGGGCAGCAGGTGAAGTGTGCACGGTAGTATGTGAAAGAAGCCAGTGGCTTATTGTCAGACTGCTCCTTTATTATGAAACAAATGAAAGCATGGGGGTCTTGAGCAAAGCTCAAGAGATCCTAGATACTTCGGTAATAATCTAGACTAGGTTGATGAAAATGTGGGTTTACACATATGCTTTAAATAAAGCCATAAAACATAAAAAAACCTGAAAATAATTACCTTCCAGACTTAAAAAATACTTGGAATGCAGTGGATACTAAGCACCTAAAAACAGCATTGCAGGGCTGATTACTGGGGATAGAATACAGGGAACTGATTCATTTTTCTCACTAGTTACAGGAAAACTAAATACTTTGGTTTGGAGTCAGCTGACTCTGCTGAGGCAGGATATATGTTTGTACTACATGTTGCATTGCATAAGTCTTCTGCATAAAATAGCTGTGCAAGTGTGCAGCTAATATATTACTACAGATAGTGATTTGTAGGATCATAAAAGACATTTAGTACAGAGTGTATTTACAAGAAGTTGTGTGTGTTTTCTTTGAAAATTTTCAGTGATTCAACTCATAAAAACATCCTTTGGTTATATCTTCAATCTAAGTTTCACTAGTAAGACTTTTTTCACTTACATTTAAAAAAAATCTCTGCTGAAATACAATGTCTGCTGATGTTTAGCTTGTTAAATTTGGTAGAAGGCTGTATACCTGAAAGATTGAATTCTAATACGTACATGGTTTAAGAAAGGTAATTATGGTTTCAGTACTAGATTAGTATCTACATCTAGTACAGATTTCTTTTGTGTATTACATGACATGATTAGCTTGTGAACTGCAAGGGGTATGAAAGTTAGACTTTCAGAGCCAAAGGGAAATGTCAAAGAAATGCGTAGCTTATATTTCTAAACCATAGATACCTACAGGCTACAATGTGAACTGAACGAGTTCCTAAGTCAGCTTTTGTTTAAAACTAGATAGCTTTCTATTCATTTGTATTGGAAATCAGATTTTTTTCCTACTTTTCACATTGTTTATTAAACTAGTATTGACTCTTAAAAATCAAGTGAAATTTACTGTGTGGTAATAATGCTCAAATAATAGAAGGTCATTATTAATGCATTCACTTACTTAAAAAAATGCTTACATGCATCTTGATGAATTCTGCCATATTTCTCATTATCTGCCAAAAGTAACCCTCTCTTTGTTCTTTCTCTTTGGTTCTTTTTTTTTCTCCTTTGTCTTGCAGGTATTTCTTGTGCCTACAGCTTCGCCAGGATATTGCATCTGGCCGACTGCCGTGCTCTTTTGTGACTCACGCCCTCCTTGGTTCATACACTCTACAGGCTGAGCTGGGTGATCATGACCCAGAGGAGCACAGCAGTGATTATATCAGTGAATTCCAGTTTGCACCCAATCAGACTCAAGAAATGGAAGAGAAAGTGGCTGAGCTACACAAAACACACAGGTATGTGAGATACAGTGGGATTAGAAAAAAGTCGTCTGTTTTGTCACATTTATGTCAATTCTCCTAAGAGTATGTGTAAAACTGCTGAAGTAAATTTACTGTTACTCTGGAATTTGTTTTCTATGTAACTGAAAATACTTACTTTGGTGTGTTTAGAAAGCTGACTTTGAAAAAAGTAGTTACACGAAGGTCTTGGTAGAGAACTTCTGGAAAAAAGTATTTTTATATGAATTAGTTTAAGCAACATACAGATGGTTTGAAAGAGTAAAGGTGGAAATCTGTACTCAAGTAAAACAATATGCTCTGAAAGAACACTTTTCTGGTAGAATAAAAATGCTATTGATACCTTATAAACTGAGGCTTTTGTATCAGTCTGAATTCCAGGATTCCACTCAGTTTTGACTCTTGGTTCTTTTGCCAATAAACTCAAGACTTATTCAATGGTTTTAGGGGCTTGACTCCAGCACAGGCGGATTCCCAGTTCCTAGAAAATGCTAAAAGACTCTCCATGTATGGAGTGGATTTACATCATGCCAAGGTATTGTGGATTTGGTTTGTTTGGTTTTGTTTTACAATAGGCGTGCTAAGTATTAGAGAAAATGTTTTATACATAGATTATTTTTTAAAAAGTCATATGCTTAATTTTTGTCTGTAAGCCTTTATCTCTTGGTTACAATAATTACTCAATTTACAACTCTAACATCAGTAGAATTTTACAATGCATAGACATGTGCATCTTGGAAATAATATTTCACTCATAAGAGCAGATAAATACGTTTAAAATGTCATATTTTCTATGAAAAGGAGATGCAGACCCAATAAAGTAAAGCGTAAAGGAACACATAATTGTTTTCATAGTACCATGAGAGTTAAAAAAATAGGGGGGGAGATCCTAAAAAATAGGGGGAGGATTTTGGTGCCTTTTCCACTTCCTGGGTAGGTCAAATCAAATTTTCATTTCAAGTGTGAATTTATTTTTTTTAGTTAAAACCCCAAAAGACAAACTTATAACCTCCTCCCACTCCCTCTCATTAATCCAGAATCTCAAATCATTAGGAAATTTAGGGTCTTGTAAGCATATCAGTCTTGCATTTTAAAAAGAAAACCAAGACTTTTAAGTCCTGGAGAAGCATTGTTAAATTTTATTTTTTAGTTCTGTCAGTGTTGTGTTGTCTCCGTAATGACAGTGTTGGCATTTCATGTAGTTGATCTGTCATTGGGGAGGATATGAGATTCTCCTGTACTGTGTAGTGTATCAGTAAGGCATTAGTTTTGTAGCCTGTAAAACTTGCATCAAATGCTGTCAGCGAAAGAATGCTCAGAAACCAACCCATTACCTCCTCTATCTTTGCTGGAATAGTATGTGACTGTGAAAGACCATCTTGCTCTCACTAGCTTGTTCAGACTTTCACTGATTGCTTTTTTTTGACCTGGTATTAATTTTTCTTCTTTTAATATTTGTTGAAATTATTGCTAGCACACACAAAGGCCATACCTTTCCCGCTTTGAAGTTGTTAACTTAGTCCCTATTACCAGAATATTGAAGGATTTCCCAGAACTGTGGTATAAGAATGCCAAAACCATTACTTAGAGTCCAAAGTCCTTCCCATAAAATGGATATACTTGACTATTTCTGATTTAAGAATCTCACTGTCAGAGTCATGTTTGAATATTAAACATGTCTCAGTTACAATATTCCCTCAAGGTATGTCAGTAGTAATTGCTTGTTCGGAATGTTACTGAAGTGATTTTTATGAAATTGTCTCATACCTGGTAGGATTCTGAAGGTGTGGATATCATGCTGGGTGTATGTGCTAATGGTCTGCTGATTTACAAAGACAGACTCCGGATCAACCGCTTCGCTTGGCCAAAAATTCTGAAGATTTCCTACAAGCGAAGTAATTTCTACATCAAAGTCAGGCCAGCAGAAGTGAGTAGCACCTTTCAGTCTTGTTTCTTTTGAGAAATCATTTCTATCCAGCAACAAAAAAAATCCTCATTTTTTTCCACAGTTGTCCTCATAAGCTTATGTGTTCAAGCGGAAATTATGAATGCTTTTTCCTCTTCAGATTCTAATAATTGTATTAAATGCTTATCTTGATTAGTAAAGGCAAACCAGGAAGAATTTTTTTTTTTAATAGAAGCTGTCTAGTTATTTTGTTGGGTTTTTTACACAAAAAGCTAATTACATTGGCCATATTCTGACTGTGCAAACTTGCAGTCCTGGGAGAGATTCAGCTGCTCTTCCTCTATGAGTATAATCATTTACTAAATGTCAGCACATTAAGTTTGTGGCTGTAACCAAAAGCTTGAGTTGTCCTGTAGAATGTTATATCTTTATTAGCTGCTATGGAAGTAGTGGATTCAACTTTCTCTTCAGTTACAGCTAAAAGTTTCTGGGAGTTTCTGAAGGGGATGTGTGCATGTTAACATTTTGATCCCTTTGTAACAGGAAATTTAACAAAACCCCCAAAATGTCAAATACTGTAATGCTTTTTTAGTTTATACTGTAAAATTTTTAAGGTGGCTTTTACTGTATGAGTAAATAAGACATCCAAGCACCATTTTTACAATATTAACATTGTAGTTATGTAAGTTTTCTAATGCAGATGTATTGTTCTTGCACTGACTGATGCTTAGATGAATTATTTTTGCTAAGAAAGTCTTGTATCTAGTGATACAAATCATGTAAGTTTAACACTGCCGTATGGATTTCAGACTTTCAGTAAATCCAAGCAAAGTGTAAAGCACAATCTGCAGTGCAGCTGCTTCATGCAATTTATCCATCATGACATAGCCCACCAAGTATAAATCTTTTAAAAGGCTGGAAATTCTGATCTTTTTAAAATTAAAAAAAACCCAAAAACTTAAGTTTTATGATAGGAGTATTACAGCTTGATACAGTAATGGAACTATCTGAACTCTACCTATGAATTAATAGCCAGCTTAAGGAAATGGGTTAATTTATTTGTGGATTCTTTCCAGCTGGAACAGTTTGAGAGCACTATTGGGTTCAAACTGCCAAACCATCGAGCTGCTAAAAGGTTGTGGAAGGTTTGTGTGGAGCACCATACTTTCTTCAGGTAAATGATAATTCTCTCCTTCCCCTAATTGGCAAGGTATGCTAATATCTTTCTTTTAAAGGATGGGAGGAAAGTAAAGATTTTCCCCTTCTTTGCCCCTTGAGTATTGCCTCTTAGACAGAAGATACCCTGACAATAACTGACCCCAAATTACCAGTTCCTAAAGTCTCAAGCACAAATAATTGCTTTATCAAAACTTTGAGTGCTGAGAGGATGAAACTAAACAAGTGGTCATGGAGCACTGGATGTATGCAAGAACTGTCTGGCCTCAATCCTGTGCCATGTGCTCTGGAATGACCCTGCTTGAGCAGGGAGGTTAAACCAGACAACCCACTGTGGTCCCTTCCAATCTTGACATATTTTGTGGCTTGTGGTAAGATTTCCTGAGAGACTGACTTTCCAGAATGACCATCTAGAAAGCCCTTATACATTATCACAAGAAGCTCTTAGGGCTTGACACTAATCTTCATTGAATTGATTTGAACATTCTGCTGAGTGTAAATGCTTCTAGCTGAGTTTTTCCTTATTTATGAACTAGACTGAGTTCAGTCATTCTTCAAAGAACAGAGAATCACTTTAAACAGACTATTTGTTTGTGTAATAATCCATAACATCCTCTGCATTTTTTTTCTCCAGCAAGGAGGAGCACAGAATTCTGAACTGATCATTGAAACGATGATCTATTTGTAAATGAGCACCTCAACAAGAGGCCACAGAGTTGTTCCTCTGTCTACTTCCTCCACTAAAAAGGATTTTGACATCATTTGATTTTGACAATAACACACATTCCATTAGAGTGTGCATGTGCCTCCTGCAGCTTAGGAGTCACAGGTTTAGGTTGAATTTCCTGTGAATTGGATAGGCATTGAATCTGGGGTTTTTTTCTTCAAAGTACAGTACCTAGGGTGTGTAAATGGTAAGCTTTCTCCTTCAGTAGCCTGTGGTGTTTTTTTTTTTAAAAAAAAGGGTTTGTTTTAAAGTATTGTATTTAAAGATGCAATCCTGTTGCTGAATATACTTGCTAGGCTGAACTTCAGAGAACCTGGGGACCAGGAGGCCTAAGGAGATGATTACTGGAGCTGTTTCATTGGATAGTTTTCAGTATTCAGATCTTCATTGAATGTAGCATGTTCTTAAATGCAAAGGTAGAACTTATGCTGAGATTGCAAAATCTCAGCATAAATCAGTCTTCAAATACTTAATTTAGAAGCACTTCTTATTTATATCCTGACCAGAGATTTTTTTTCATGTTGATAGAATTTGTTTATTAACATAGTCCAGCTTTCTATTCTTGAAAATTTGAAGTCTGCTTTGGCTGCTGGTGTCCATTACTACAAATAGCATGCAGTTCTGTCTGCAGTGAAAAGTTTATTAATACTCTTCAAATAAGTCATGCAGTGATTTGCTTTGTTGGTAAGATGTATTTCCTAGTTTTATAGCAATAAAATAGACCTGAATAAAGAAAAAGCAAGTCTTACAGAAGTCAAAAATCCTAAACTGACAACTACCATTTGCTAGTCTGGAAGCTTTCAGGAGCATTAATAAACATGAAATAATCTTACTACAGAAATTCAGACATAATAAAAATAATTGGATTTTTTTCCAATCAGAAGTGGCTTTTCCTAACCAGGACTGACATTATAACAAGAATTATGTAACAAATACTTGAACCATTCTGTAAATCCATATACTCTGATGATGTCATCAGAGAGAAAATCCTCAGGACCTCTCATCCTGATTTAAAAACAGTAAAATAAAGCCAGCTCTATTTTCCTTCAAAGATAAAAAGCAGAAAGCAATTGCTAGTCCAAGAGACTGTAGCTCATTCAGAGCATGTGTAAAGCTTGTGTATGATGCCACTGTAAATTGTATACAGTTTAGATGCATATTTTTAGCTTCCAAATCTCTTAGCATGTCCTATATAACATGATAAGATTCCTTGTGTTGCCTTATGTAATGTTTCAGTTTGTCTCAAATAATCACACTAAGATCCATTTTCTTATAATGTGTAAGAAATTCACCAGTGTATGAAGTTATTTATAAAAATTGTAATGAACTGTGTTGAAAATGACTACCAAAGGGCGTTGTATTCACTTGTTATCAGCTCAAACGTAGAGGATTCCAGTAGCATTTTGAAAGAGCAGCAACCTACTTTAAAAATACAGTCAAACATATATCTTATAAAAATTTTGAGGTAAGCTTAGTTGGCAGCTCTGGATCATAACCAGTGTCTGCAGAAACATGCCTATATTTTTGCCTTTATTGGTGTTTTATTTGATATTTTCATGATTTTTTTAATCATCTCCTCCAAATGTCTTAAAGGGGTAAAAATATAGATTTCAGTTATTTTACATAATTAAACCTGTAATACAAGAATCCATTCAAATGCCCTTAATCAGGAAGTAATTAGTTCTCCTGTTTTTTCCACATTAAAAGATTAAAAGTTTATCTCAGCAGGGTGGAAGATAAAAATGGCAGTTAATGCTGCAACCTTGTCAAGGAAGGAACCTTGGAAAAACCCTTTTAGCCTTCTTCCTCTTAGTACATAATGTACTCCCTCTCAGAAATAATGGGGGAAAGACTTTTTTTATTGAAGCAATGAAAGTGAAGCCTTAAGTTTGTAAGTTACTTCAATGCAGAAGAGTGGATTACTTTGTTTTGAATTGTTTTATTTATAAAAGTTGTAACAGATTAAGATTCAGGTGCATGCATATGCATCTTGGACTTGGGGAATTGTATGCTTCTGGTTAGTGCCCCCAGTGAACATCCCCTCTTAGGGAAAAGGGGGAAAAATATTTTTAAGATTCAGGTTTACTTCTCGTTTCCTACCCTGATTTGATTGACAAGAAATTAAATTGATTTGCTCCCAAGTCTTGTTTGTTTTGCTCACGAGAGCAATTGGTGAATGATGTCTCCCTGTCCTTATCTCACCCATAAGCTGGTTGTTACAGCTATCTCTTTTGTCCAGCTTAGAAAGGGGAGTGTATTTGGTGGGGCCCTGGCATCCAGCCAAGATCAGCTCATCACAGTAGCTCACTGTTCTGTTTGCTAGGTATCTGAAAATTCTTCAGTTTTGCTGAAACACTTTTAAAATGACTGTTGTAGTCTTCAGAACCCCGTAGTGGTTACTGCCTTAACATATTCTCAGATTCTGCTGACACAGATATTTCTGTGCAAATGCTGCAGAAGGAGGAGGACAAAGTCAGCACAGTTTGAACTCTCACTTGCCCATCTGTGCCATCCTCAGTACAAATGGCACATGAATTACTGGTTCCGCTTAAAAGAAGTTGATGTTCAGTGAGCTGCTCGTTCTTTGCAAATTCTCAAATCAAGAAGCTTTGTCTGCAATAGTATGATAGTTTTATACACAGAGAGAGTAGGGGTGAGCATGTATTTGCAGCTTTACATTGATCCAGGAAACAATTTCAAAGGCCTTGCCAGAGAAGAGGGGACTAGGGAGAGTTCTTGCAGTGATGACTGTTTACCTTATCAGCAAGGATGGCAGTGGACCCTTAGTGTTGCAGTTGATGGTAGGATTTCAAAAACAAAGTACAAGCAATAGAGGTTAGATGAGTACAAACTTGAAGTCCTCATACTGGAGGAAATCCAGGGATGTAGAGAGGACCTGTTTTCAAACTCATGTGATGATGGTACAGAGTCAGCTGGGTTGAAAAAGACCTTGGAGATGGCCAACCTATGACCTTATCAGCTAAACCATGGCACTAAGTGCCACATCCAGTATTTTTTTGAACACCTCCAGGGACAGTGACTCCACCACCTCCCCAGGTAGCCCTTTCTGGACTTTTTGACAAGGACTCCAACACTTACGATGCAAACACATGTACCCTGCATTAACAGTACATGTATCTCTCTCTCACCCTTTTCACAATATGCTTCTTTCCCCCACTCCTTATATCCAGCAAACATCAACCTATATAATTTTATAAATGGTAGTGTGAATAAACTACGGTCTGAATGTAGACTGTTAAACCTGTTGTTATTGGGTAACAACTATCCAGTCTTCTCAATCTTTTTCACTTGATAGTCCCTTCTATACAGCTTTGAGATACCATTCCCTAACTTTGAGGAGGAGCTACTGCTGTATGTATGCTATATCCTCAGAATACAGGAAAGGCACTGGAAGTGTAATGTATAGCTTTTACTGAAAGTGGCATTCCAAGGAGAGATCTGAGAGGTATTCTACAAGACCTATAATGGCTTCAGCTTTCTACAAAAAATTAAAATTTAACCAAGATAGCACCAAAAGATAGGAGTCCCAGATGCTTAGTCATACTGTGGAAAAATGTGATGCTTATCAGCATCACTTTGACTCCAACTTCAAACAATAAATAACATGTATTGTTTTAAAGGTCTTTGGAGAGCTTACAGTAGAGTCCTTTGTTGGAGAGCACAGATTACGCACTGTGAACTGAAGTACAATAAGTAGCTTCAAATTACCTCATTAAATACTTAAAATAAAACCTTTTAAAATTACTTTTTTCGTATTTCCCTTTTAGACTTTTATCACCAGAACAGCCTCCAAAAGCAAAGTTTCTGACCTTGGGTTCCAAGTTCCGCTACAGCGGCCGTACGCAGGCGCAGACACGACAGGCCAGCAACCTCATAGACAGACCAGCTCCGTACTTCGAACGCACTTCCAGCAAACGGGTTTCCAGAAGCCTTGATGGAGGTATGAAATCCAACTTGTTTTTTCAGTGTTGTATTTACGTTATGTGCTGTCACTCTGACCTGACCAATGTTCAGAAATGTTAACATTACGGATGGCCAGAAGGTCGTTTGACAGATTTATGAATTTCAATATCTAAAGCCGCTTTAAGTACTTGTCAGCATTAGGTGACCTACATATTGAGTTCACTCACTGCCTAAATGGTGTGGCACTGCTGTGAATATATGGAGTTCTCTGTATTGGGTTTGTAGCATCTGTGTACATTACTCATACCTTTTTTAAGGCATAGGCTATATGAATATATAGCCTATAGACTATATAAAATTGTTTGGTCAATGGCATCTTCTGGGATCTGGGTTGGCCTGAGTGTCTCTAAACAGAAAAGGCTGAATGAGTTGTTGCATAGAGTTTTCCATCATTTTCTTCAGTATATTGCTATCCTGGTGTATTTATTCAGTACCTTAGTGTTTAGTTAAAAACTTTTACATTGACTTTGAATAGCTTAAGGGTTTTATTGTCATTACTGGTATTTGGTCTTTTTGAGCAGAAATACCTTCTGGCGTGGAAATAGGCACCCTTTCCAAGGGCAGGTATAGCAGCACTGTGTGTGAGAGAGGTAAAATCCCATGTCTTAGTCAAAATCACTTCTGCAATAATATATAATAGAAAAACACTTCAGCAAAATAACATGAAGCTTGACTTAGATTCAGGCATACACAACTTCACTGGAGTAAAAGTGAGGTATGACACTGATGTGAGTTTAGCTACAATTGAGCTGTACTAACAACAGTTAGTCCTGCTATGCTGAGTCAAATAAGAGATAATATAATGCCTTTCACTCTCTTGTGCTTTGACTACATTTAAGTATACATGCTTAGTATTTCCCCCTTCCATTTTTTGCAAGCACAGAGAGAGGAAAGTTCTTACTTTCACTGAGCTGTTTGTGCAGTTTTGCTAAGGTTCCAGTGAAAAATACTGTGGCAGTTTATATGTGTAGCTATTTCTGGATTGCATTAGTCCTCTCAAATAGTGAATTTCCTCAAAATGCTCTTGAATATTTCTCTCTCTTTTTTTAATGGTGATTTACACGCCCAAAAGAACAATACCTTCAATTTATCTTCCAAGACTAATAAAGAAGTTGATAAGTACTTGTCTGATGTGGGTCTTTTCCATACGTAATAAGTGCAAGTTTTATGACAGGGATGCATTGCTGTTCATACCAGTGCAATGGGAATGACAGACTTTTTGTAAAGCCAAGAAGCTGAAAAATACTGTATCAATCAGCAACTAGCTTGTATTGCTCATTGCTGATATAAAGTGCTTTTCCTAATAAGATTTAAAACCAAAATGATTCAGCTTATCCAAATGAACCAAAATTATTTTGCTCTCTAATAGCTCCCATGGGTATTTCAGACCGAAGTCTTCTAAGAGATTTCTCTGCTACTGGAGGGCAGGCTGCTGGAGATAAAATCATTGATCTTGAAGCTGCTGGTCAGGCCAAGTTAAAAGAAGGTGGCAGAGAAGAAGATGAAAGTCCACTCAAAACTCCACAATTAGAGTTGACTCAGGATGGAAAGGTATGTCTGACTTTCATACCAAAATTATTTATTCATGTGATGTGTGTGTCCATGTGTAGTTCTTTAGTGTATATCAGTTCTGAGTATAATACAGAACACTATATTAAAATATTAAAGGAAAATTGTCAAGTGCTTTCTGTGTGTTTAACTTAATGTAAGCATATGTAAGGTAAAGAGAATACAAACTTCTAAATGGCACTGACTGAGAGTTTCTTTTATTGCTGTAAATCTAATTTAAATGCTCAATAAGCTTGCATGAGTTCTTGAAAAAATGTTTCAAAGGGTAAATAATTGAACAATTACTGGAATAAAAGACTGGAATAAAAATGTTATTATACCATGGTTGTGTACAGTCTACAAAGCTGGATATATGATTGAGTTTAATTACCGTAGGTAACAATTTTGTTTTAGTAGCCATTGCAGAATTATGTCATCCTTTAAAAACTTGTACGTTGACTAAGGTATAGATTTCTGTGAAAAGTACTGTGATCTGTTCCTGTTGCAAATGTTTGCTTGTCTTGTTTGCTTGAGCTACTGGGGGAATAGGTAAAAAAAATTTATACTTTGTATGATGCGATGTGAAAATTTCCTCCTAAAGTGTCAGGTAAAATTCTCTGCTCTTTCTCTCTTGGAGATCATTTCTACTTCAGCAATTTCTCTGCTTCAGCAATTTAACAACTTAGTTAAATATTTAAAGAGTAATTTTTTCCTCAAACATCTTTGCAAGTTAGCTACCCATTTTATTCTTAATGAGTCTGCTGAGTTTTTCTGTGCAGTTCATATGTTCCAACTCCATTCAAGTGTAGAAAGAGAACAAATACCACAGCTGCATTTTTATTTTTTTTTTGTTTGCTGGTGAGTTGAAATAATTTTGAAACAGATGAGAAAAAAGGGACACACAGTTTCTTTATGGGAGAAAAATGGTAAAATAAATTACCATGTTCTACCTTTGGGCTTGGTGTAAGATGGTGATTCTCCCTTGTTTTCAAAAATGGTTGATCTTTCAATATTTCAACCAAAACAGTGGAGGAGGGGAAGGCAGTATTTTGGGAAGTTGTTCCAGGAAGCTGTTCAGTATGGTGTTGTTACACATGCTTATTCTGTGAAAAGCTTTTTTCTTTCCCCTAGTGCAGATGCTTCTTTTCCTTTCTGGTTCTCTTTAAGTCTTAGAGAAAACAGTTATAAACGCAAGAAGTGCCAGCTTGTCTTTCGTGTACTGTCCTTTGACCTTTCTACCAAAGCTTTGAGTGTCTGTCTGCTTCCATCTGTTTTAAGTGACTATTACAGTTCAAAAGTGCACAGTTCTTTACAGCCTGAGAACAAAACATTTGTAATGGGTTCCTTTCATAATCCACTGAAGTAAACAAGTTGGATGCTTGTAAAACAGTGCAATTTTTATTTCTGTTGTGTTAGTAAAGCTATCCCTTCTTCTAAGTAAAAGTTTTCACTAACTAATAATTTCTCTTTTTTCCCCTCTTCATGTGCTTCAAACTTGCATTTTTGTTGTACTTTCATTTTCCACTGTGCACAGAATTTTTTTCTTCAGCTCACTCACATACACCCGTCATCACTGCCCATCCATTCTGTGTCATCCCATCTCACCAACTTGTCACCTGTCCCTGAGATCGACATGCTTTCAGATATTTCAGAGGAAGATCCCTTTGAAGAGCCCCTCCTTACCATTCCAGACATTTCAGAATGCAATTCCATGGAACAAACATCAGATCATAATAAAACTAGAACAGCTTCACCAGTTAATACCTTTGAATCTATGAGACCCCTAGCTAGTCGAGGCTCCCCTGTTGTTGAGAGAAGAATCCATACAAATGACTACAAAAGCACTGAGTTGCGTGTCTCATGCAGCTTCTTCAGATGCCTTTCTTTTAGTTTCCGCTCGCTGCTCGATGAGGATGGCTATATTACTTTTCCTAGCCTTCCTGATGTTTGCATTTCTTTCCTTCCACCTGGCCTTCAGCACTATATTCCTATTACCTCTCCTTCCTTCATCCCCTCTTTTCTCCTTGTCTTTGTCCTGCTTCTGTCTGCTTTCCAGTCTATTCCTTTTTCACTCACATTTTCCCTTCCTCTCGCTCTGTCCCTCTGCTACCTGGAGCCTAAGGTGACTTCCTTTAGTAGCTCTAATGGCAATGACCTGAATGACAAAGCAGAGGAAGAGGAGGTGTGTAATTTTGCTGCTTAAACGTTGACACTTGCACATTGCATTTATGCTTGTTCTCACGAGGCTTGCTCAGTTTTGCACACTTCCTAGTTTAGAGGTATGTCTGTGTATGAGCCTATAAATACATATATAAATACACAAATGCACATGTGTATATCTGTATCTTTTTAGCATTTCTCATTTGTGAAAAACTGCCATTGTGAGATTTGTAGTCAATAGATAACTCATGGTTTTTCTGCCTAATTTCCTACAGCATGCATAATCTCATCAAATTCCAGATACTGAGCTGCAGGTGGGACTTGCATTGTAGTTGAAAATGTTAGCGAGCACATAAATCTGAATAATGAAAGTACTGTGTGTAACAATAGATATGTTATTTGATACTATTTGCAAGTTCTATTTGCGCTGTAAATTGGTTTTAAAATGCCTGTCTCCTGCATGCATTGACTGGAATGCACATCTCTGAAATTGTTTATTTCTGAAAAATGAAATTCCTAAAAGCTGAATTCAGAAAACTTGTGAATACTTTAAAATCAATGTTTTGTTATTCCAGATTTCAGATGTTTCAGCTCTACAAGGGTGTGTGCAAAGCTGAGTCTGTCCAAGTCACTTTTTCTTTTTTTACATGCTTTGATTAATCTCCAGCAGCAGTTGAGACTGATTTCATTCCTTAGCTGGGATTGCAAGTTGTGTCAGACTATATCACTGAAGTCTGAGCATTCTTTGGAATACACTGCTAAAATGTACAGAAGCCTCAGTCACACCAGTATGTTGCTCTGATCATCTGGAATGGCTGACAAAATGCCTCCTTTCCTTATGTCTACTGCACATGTTACAGCAATACCACTGGAAAAATGTCTTCTATTTTCATCCTCAAAGAAAATATTAAACCAATCAGAATCAGAATGGAGGAGGATCTGTTTAATATTACATTTAACAAAGTTTGCTAAACTGATGTACATATTAAAGATGTGGTAACTATGACACAATGTCATTATAATACCAGTCTAAGTATAAAATAATGAAAAACATGGCTTCAAGATTTTCTCAATTTTTCTGTAGCCTAATTCAATTAGTAATTTTTAGTGTAGTTACTGAAAATAGAACCCCAGATGAGTCAGAAATTAATAAAAACCCTATATGTATGACATCATTCACACAGAATGCAAAATGCAACGGTATGAGCAGTAAATCCATCTTCAAATTTATGGGCTTGCACAGTGTTGACTTGTAAATGCATCTTTTCCTAAGGTTACCAGTTGATATTTGTACATGTGGAAAGACAACCAGGAAGTGGTTCACTTTTTAAAGAATGCTGCTCCTTAAGGCATTCTGAATACTTGGAGATGAGATATGAGGATTAGCTACAGAAAATTACCAACAGAATGAATTGCAGTTTAAGAATAAATATATTCACTTAACAAGGGGTGGGTGTGTGTATGTGCAAATAGTTCATCCCAAGACAACAACATTCCTAAAATTTAAGACTGGTTGTAAATGCAGTGTTTAAGTGTTTGACTTGAACCCTAAACTCTTTTCCCAAAACAACTCCTGGATTAGATTCCATTTTCCCATCAATTTGTTGCAGAATTTAAATCACTTACCATAGAAATTATGCATATCATTTTTGTTTGTTACTCATTCTTAAATTTTCACCTGGAAAACAATAAAAAATGCAGCAAGAAAGGGACACAGTGTGCAACTTCCATTTTTCATGCCACTTATGCCAAAAATTACTTCAGCCATTCTACAACAATGTAGGTGCAAGAAGACCCAAGTCACTTAATTTCGACATCTGGGGCCGAAACAGTAAAGGTCTGTAAAATCCAGCACGCTTTGCAGCATTTACAAAGAGATGAAGTCTCTGTGTTAGTCTGTAAGCCGATGTTAACGCTGCCTTTTCTTGATGATTTGTCACGCGCTCACACAGGTGGAATACGAAGAGGAGGAAGCGCAGCAGAAGGTGCTTGGTGGTTCTTTTACAATTGAACCTGGCTGTGGCTGCCTGCCTTGTTAGCACCCTAAATTTTCTGTGGGTTTTGTCTGAATAGTGCCTTTTCATCTCACCATTTTATTTCCTTTATTTAACTGTCTGATTATAAGGATCCTTTTTTATTTACTTGCTGGTCCATTTTATGTTCTTTGTTTTGTTTTTGTTTTTTTTGTTTATGTGGCTCAATTTCACAGATCAGTTCCTTGAGAGTAGACGGGGAAAATATTTATGTCAGACATAGCAATTTAATGTTGGAGGTTTGTATGTAATACAAAAAGTACTCTCCATTCTCACGGGCTGCCAGGCTGCATGGGATGGGAGGTCACCTGCAGGCTGTTATGTGGACACACTGCATGAAGTGCATGGGGAAAACCGGCTTGGAAATGTTGCATGTTACCATTCTAGTTTCTGAGTTGAAACAAAAAACAAACAAATGCAAAATACCTACAGCCAATCCTCAGCTTGAACACTGAATGTAAATTTGTGTATTTTTGCTAAATGTTTTCAAGGTGGCAACCGGGAATAATAGCCCTATTTAGAGCAGACACATGGGTGCAATTCATAATTCTAAATGGATTTTTGTACATTGCACCTCAATGTTTGCATCTTCTGTTGAGTAGAGTTTCCAGCTTTTTGCCAGTTTAATCAAGTTTCCTTAAATACATTAGCTGAATAAATAGAATTATTAAGGGGCAAGCAGTAGAAGTATAGAAAATTAATCCTGATTCTGACACTGGTTTTAGGAACATTGAGCAATGATACAAGGATCAAATATTCAAAGGGAATGTTTTGATATCTTCTGAAATATTTGCTTTATTTTTTCCTTTTCAAATGGAAGTAAATTTTGCTTCTTGAAGGTTAGTTTTCATTGTAGATGAGCAACAGCAAAGAGCTTTGAACAGTATGTTCACATGTAGTGCATTGTCACTGAAGTAGAGATTTTTATTATAAGAATTTTCATATAGATTGCTAATCTCAATTATTTTATCAGAGACTGTCTGTAGTTATTATCAGTATCATTTAACTTGTGGTTAATAACTTAAGGTGATAACTGAAAATGTTTTAAAAAATCCTGCTGCTGTATATTTTATCCATCCATATGGGGCTATAAATAATTCCCTTTGTCACAAAAACACTTTTTAAAAAAAACATTGGTTTTGCTCAGTAATAGGGAGATGTGTGGATTGCAGTAACCCAACTAATGTTTTATGGCTTTTCGCAGCTTTTGATCACTATTGAAACTTTGCTTGTGTATAACTTACTGAAGCACTGAAAGTGTGCATTGCATAACTGTGCTTTGATCAAGTCCAAGAAATGTGCCTTGTGTCAAGCCAAGACAGGTCTTAAAATAATGACGGGATTGTTACGAGCTTTGGTTGCATAATAGAATGCCTTTGGCATAAGATTTTACTTCACTCGGGAAATACGAACTTTAGGGGGATGTATTTAATGTCTCATTTGTTAGTCCAGGATGAAAAGTGGTCCTGTGGCAATACAAACCTGCTGAATTGCCAGAAGGGGAGAGCTTCAAATGTTCAAAATGCATGCAGGCTTATCCACAATGTTAGGAAATAGATGTGCAGCACCAAACCCTTACTGGGGCTGAACATGAAAGGGAAAAGAAATTAGAAACTAATGAGCTTGGGGTGTGGGTTTTTCATGACTTAATGTGAAGCATCTTTGCATTGTGATCACTGTATCAATAAAAATCCTAACATAAATGGTAGATTTTTGAACATTCTGCTAAAAAGTATTTAAAATCATTGTAAAAAATCCAGATTCTTTATCTACATAATTATTTCTGATTACATTCTTTTGACAAAACTTCCTTAATAATTATGTCTGCTCTGATAATATTTCATTTCAATCTTCAGTCTTTTATTTCTTTACTAAAAATGGATCCAAGGCTTAAACTTGAATATAACTATAGAATACTACTGAAAAAAATATTCTTGTGTTAGCATGAGCATAAGCAACATGGGCTTTTTTTGAGACCTGGAATGGTGGAAGGAGGATAAATTGTCAAAGTAGGGTGAAATCTGCTTTGCCCACCAAATCCCAGCCATTGTATTTAGAGGACAATGAATTCCCAAGAAAGCTAAGCATATATATATTTGTCTGGCTACTAGAGCAGTTAAATTTTGGCATAGCACCTGAATCTTACCTCTGCCTTGTAGCTGGTACAAAGTGAAAGAATATCTTGTAGTTATTTGATCCAAAGTGCTGCAGTTTGGCCTCAATGGTCATGACAAAATCTAATTTGGTATTCATGCTGTGGTGTCCCCTTTGGCACTGATCTTTGGAGGTGCAATTTAGATAATTTGTTTTGGTACTGGCATGCACAAAAACTATTCCTACTTACCTGTCTGCTGTTCGGTTCTTAAAAGTAGAATTGGCAGGTAACAGGTTTGAAGTCTTTAAATCTGATCCTTCCAATAAGTTTAAGCCTGCATGAGAGGCGCAATGAGTTATCCCTCTGAGGGATAAGCAGGTGTTAGCTTGCTTGTATATTTGGCCTTGTGCTCACAGATGTATTTTTCATGGAGCTTGTAATAGCAGGAAAGACACATTTTTATGCTCCTTGGGCTAAACTATTCTTTCTTACAGCTACCTTTGGTTATGTTAGCTGAGCAGTATCCTGAAACATTTGCTTCTGTGCTTACAAATTTTAGGTGAAAGCAAACAGCTTCTGGAAATTATTATTGTTTCAAAGGGCTAGTAGCGTCGTATTTCGGATGAAAGTAGCTCTTTGCTAAATAACCACATACAGCATTATTCTCCTTTGCTTTAAAATATGGAAGAAACAGTAATTTTCAGTAAGAACTTCACAACAAAAACAAAACCAGAAAATCCTGGTCCCTTATAGCCTTAAAGATTTTTATTTTGAGGCACTACAGAGGAGGTCACCATTTCAGACACAAGGCACTTTTCTTGGTTTGGTTGCTTCTATTTCTTTTTTTTTTTTTTCCAGTTAAGTTTGCTTTTTTTGTCGTGTTTTGTCCTACTTTGTTTTATGTTGCGGGTTGCTAGGACCTGGATAAGACCCAGGACGACTTACTGAAACACCAGGCTAGCATTAGTGAGCTCAAGCGCAATTTCATGGAATCCACACCCGAACCACGCCCAAATGAGTGGGAAAAGCGGCGTATCACACCTCTGTCCCTACAGACACAAGGGGTATGTCACTGCACACACCTGTCTGCATGCCTTTCCATACAACCCTCTGTCATACAGCAAATGCAGTTTGTCCTTCAGGTTAACACTTTATTTGTCTGATATAATATTTGTTTATACTAAGTATGCATTAACTTTTTTACTGTTACTATTGGACCTGATTTTAAATAATGGGTGGAATTTTATTCTTCTACATGAACAACTGAATTAGAAGAAAACAGAAGTGATGGCAGCTTTTTCCTGTATGTTAAGGATATCTTAAATTTCACTCTGATTTACATAAATTGATAGAGAGAATTTTTCAGTGACAGTAGAACTTTTCCTTCCTTTTCTATATCTTTATCTCTTCATAAACAGCTTGTGCATAAATACACACAGTCCATGTTTTGTTTCAGAAGGGCTTTGTGGTCAGTTAATCTACAGTGTTGACTTCAGGACACATTTAATGTAGTTGTTAAATTTTACCTGTCTTAATCTTTAAAAGTCTGTAAAATGAATTTATCTACTTCTTTCTACCTCTCCTTTCTGACTGAACCTTGAAACAGCAGTATGGAATACAGTTTTCCACAAATATCACCCTCGATGCGTGTAGCAAAAAATCTACCCAAATTTCTCATGCTGTTGTGAAAATTTTAGTTCTACTGGGTTATTAGCTGTTTCTTTCATACAGTAGATAAGTAAATCAGACTTTTAAATAAATCAGTTTGTGTTGTTGCTCCTTGTCTATCACCATGGTTCCCACTCTTCCTTCCTTAAATGTATCCTTGTTTTGTCCCCTTAAATTCTTCAGCTTTCTTTTAGTCCACAGAAAGGTGAGCTTTCAATTAAGCAGGCCTGATGCTACAAAATTATTTTTGATAATAGGACATTATTTCAGTAAGATCTGTAAATGATCTGAATTGTATGTGCATACAGAGAACACAGCAACTAACTATGCATCACTTCTTTATTTTGTTAATTTGTCGTACTGCCAAAAAAGTCCTTAAATTTGAGTGGTACCTTAATATTTCTACATATAGTGGTATAGGCACAGATAAAAATGTTGGTCATGTTTTCAAACATTCATGACACAGTGATTCATTTAATAGCTATAAATATATTTTTGCTTGTGACATTTATGTAAAAGTGTAACTTAATTTTTGTTACATGGCCGTGCTTATTTTCTCTGTTGATTTCTTTCTCTTGAAGTTGAGTCCCCTGGAAATTATTTTATATCTGGTGGTTTGTTTTGGTTTTTTTTGCTCATCTAGTATGTTCTGTCACTTCCAGATGATTTGATTTTATGTTTATGTATAGTGTATGTCTGTCTCATTGCTTGTTGATTTACACTGGTTTTATAAAATGAAAACCAAATAGAAAAAAGGAGACCACATTTTCCAAGTGAAAACACTGCCTGGGAAGGAGAAACAATGGATTTCAATGCCATGGATTGCTGGAGCAAAACCAGAGGAAACCGATAAGGTGGCTGCCCTGAAACCTGCTGCTTTTTTGCTGCATCTGCTGTGGGCTAGCTTGGTGGCTTGGGCACTTCTTCCTTTTTCTCTTTTCTTTTTTTTTCTTTTTTTTCTGAAAATAACTTTTTAAAGCCAATACTAAAAGGAGAATGTTAAGTTGTAAACCAGGATCTCTGTGTGTATATGAGTATAGATACACATATATGTGAATGCCAGCAACATTTTTCTTACACATCAAAATAACCACGAAGTTCTGAATGGCTGCTGAAAAGAACCTGGTTTTTCACAGGAAAATTACTGTATTTGATGTGACTAGGATGACAGCAAAACATCTATTTTCATTCTGTATGGAAATAATTGCTTGCAGTTATTTGACACTTCACACAAGAACTTTTGCTTTGTGTGTTCACTATGTAATCATTATTCAAATCAATAATGCTGTGTAAGCAGTTACATTTCAAAAGCAACCTGTTCTGAACACCTCTGCACTTCTGTACCTCTCTTTTCACTAAGGAAAAGAGGGAGGTTTTGTCCCTGATAACATCTATGCAATGAAAAACACTCTAACCAGTGGGGCTAGTGGCAGTGTGATAGTGATGATGAGTAGCAATTGTGATGTTGCTTTTTTACATTACTTTTTGTCTATTAAGTTAATGTGAAGCTGGCAGTCCTATTTCACTAATATATATAAATATAAATATGATGTTTGGGGAACTGTGTTTCCACTTTGAATTATTTGTTGATGGATGCCTGTTGATCCTTGCCTGTCCTTTAGGATAGCTGAATGATAGATGAGACTGAAGCAGGGATAGCACTGCTAATATTATTTTTCTTCTTTTGCTTCAGCAAAAATGCTTACAAATAATTTTCTGTGTCCTAGAAATGTTGTTTTGGGTACATGTCATTTTGATCACTATACTTCTAGATCCACTATACTCTTCCAAGTGCACAGCATCTGTGACTTAATTAAACAAAAACTGACACATTGATATATATGTTGCAAATAGGAGAAATATTTTTGTTTTATGGATGCCCACAATTTTTTTTTCTTTAATCCATCCCCCATAGCTTGTAAAAATATTTCATGTTAGAGTGTATGACCATGTAACAGAAGAATTTGCCAGGAATTTAAAGAGAGGCTGATACAAAATTGATTAATTCTATCTGTACATTTAACCCTTTCTACTAAATGCTCCAAGGAACAGGGGCTACATTATCAAACTAATTGTGTGACTTGGGTTTTCATTTTAAAAGACTAGATGACCTGCAAATTTGAGGGTAGGAAAGTGCCAAAAGATGGGTGGTATGTGTCTGTCTAATTATATATATAAGGGGGAGCAGGGTTAGAGAGAGATGAACGCAGTCTGACCACCTACCACATAAAGATTTTGGTTTTCTCCTGCTTTTTTTGGTTTTTTTGTGACTGCTTTGAGCAATCAGAAAAAAAGGTACCAGAGTACAATGAAAGGAGGATCATGAACATTTTTTCCTTTTGATGTAATCTGTTAATAGATTAATGTTTCTTGGGTGGAGTAAACTAGGGAAAGATAGTAGGGGTAAGGAACACATTGCCCTAATGGATATTCAGTATTGCATGAAGACAGATTTAATAACTTCCTGTTAACTCTTAGCCACCATTGACATAAACTTTGAATTTTACTGTAGGGAAAAAAAACCAACAAAAATCCAGGCTAGGGGTTCTTCTTCTTTTTCCTCTGTTTTTCTGCATACCATACACGTTGTAGTGTCCGTACAGCAGCATGGTGTAACCTCTGTCAGTTCACAGTTCACATACATCACTGCTCACACAGTGAGTCCCCATGGCTGCAGTTGTGTGCATGGCACCTTGGCTTTCCTCTGGCACCTGCTTCTGGCATGTTTCTCTGTAGTGCCCTTGAGGAAATGTATCTCTTGACGTGTTGTCAGCGTGTGCGTTATGTCCATGTTATGTATTTGTATGTTCTTGGCTTTTTATTTTAACCACTTTTACTTCTAACTTCTTACCAGAGTTTGTGGAATGAAATCTGGAGTAGAAGAATTGTAGCCTTTTCAGAGGCTTGTACCCACATGAACTTTCAAAGTTTGCTTAACCGTACAGATATATAGCCCTACAGAAAATAGACCAATTATGAACATAATTTATGCTTTAAAGCAATGTGTCCCTTTTTATGAATGTTTGAAAAATACAGGTTTTCCTACTAAAATGGGAAAAACTTTTTGAAAACAGATTTTTAATCTACCTGAATTTGCTTTAGGATATTTAAGTATTTTAAGTATATAAATATATATACCATTCATTATAAAGAAGTAAGAAATATTTTAATATTGCAGTGCTGTGGGTATGTACTCTAAGCAAATATGTCTTGACAGCCCTAAAGCTCTGATCAAGCTGGGCTTTGGAAGGTGTCAAAAATGGATTTTAAAAGTGGGAAAAAAAAAATTAAAAAATCCCAGTAGTAAATACGGAGTTACCAGCTAAGTAAGCTGTGCTGTTTGGCAGGTCCGTGTAGATGTCGATGTGTAAATGTCGATGTGCCAGTGTCGATGTTCCGTTCCCACGGTGCGCGGTGCAGGCGCAGCCCCAGCGCTCGTCCCCCTGCTCCTGCCCAGCCGCTGCCTTTGTCACGTCTCTCTCTTGCCAAACCTCTCCCCTTGTAGGTGGCTGCCGCTCCGTCCGCCGCTGTCTAATTCTGTCCTTTCCCTTCTCTGACCCGTCTAGAGCCTGGAAGAGGAGATAACCTCCATTTTGTTTAGTAAGGAGCGCTTCGGCGCCGGCACCAGCGGGCCCTTCGCCGCCGCCAGCCCGGGGCCAGCAGAGGGCGCTGCGGGGGAGCAGACGGGCGCCGCCGCGCCGGGGCCCCAGGTGCTGCTCGGGCGCGGGGACACGGACGGGGACGGGGACGGCTCCGGGCTGCTCCCGTCCGTCCCGGCCTGCCTTACAGCGGCGTGCCTGCCTCAGGGCTTAACTCTGCGTCTGCAGCACGCCACAAAACAGGGAGGAATCAGCGCTTGGCTAAGCTTGCGCTCCGTAGGTGCTGCGCTAGGTAAACAGCAGTAGGATTAAGTCACAGATGGTGTGTTGATTTTTGTGTTCCTTTCATTCGAGCTCTTAATTTTGCCGCAGACCGTTCACTAAAAGTATGTTCGATTAAAAAAACCCTGACAGCTTAATACATCATTTACTGTGGGCTTTCAGATAGTCGTTATTATTTTGTTATGGAACAAATACTAATACAGCTACTTTAGTATCATCCTTTTGGCTCCAGACTGAGTTCTTACGGGATCTTCTTGGTAATCGTGTATTGCTATTCTGACAACATACTACCTACCCTAAGCAGTCTTCTTCTCATTTTCTATTAAATTGTATAAGGTAACAGACCAAAGACAAATAACTAATAAAACCCTCCAATAACACCTTTTTTACTATTTTTTAAATTATGGCAAACTGGTAGTTGAGCATTATTTTTTCTGTTTATTTTTCTTTAATATTATTTATTCTTAATTCCTGATTTAACTGAGAGCAATAACTCCCTCGGTAGCGTCACTGGCTAGTACATTCACGCTTCTTATTTTCAGGCTTTCATAATTCAATTCTTACACCAATAATAATTTCCTTAATTCTTACCTACTTTAGATCGAATATTTTGGTAAAGCGTAAGGCAGCTAGCATCTTGCGGTGAATACGTAGCATCTCTCTAGTATCATGTGTATACATTCTTAAAAGCTTGCTTGGAGGATGTTGCACTGTTGAGAAGGGTTATGCATTGATTTTTGTCCTCTGATTGCTTTTTGTTTCACAGAGACATGCTTCCAGAGCAGAAGGGCCTTGTACTGGAGTCAGCGATGCTGATAAGGTTCTGCAGATTTTTTTCCGTGGCTAAATTTGGTTCTAACTCTTCCAATCCATCTTCATTCTTTCCTTGCTTCTTTTTTCAGTTAACCATCACAGCCATCTTTTGTCTTCCATATGACATGAACCAGCTAATTTTGTTTTCCGCATTTTAATTTATTCATATACTCTACTTTTGTTTATCCTCATCCATGTTTTTTGTGCAGAGTTCACATGAGACTCTGGACATAGTGGAGGAGAAGAAGCAGGCAGAGTTTGGGATAGAAGAAACAGTAGTCATAGACGAAACCAACAAAGGGAAAATGCAAGTTGCCACTGATGCTGGGGAGACATGTAAGGTGGAGCACGTGTCAAAAAAGGACTCTTCATCATTGCCATCAGATAGTAGCAGCAGCAGCAGTAGTAGTGAGAGTGAGGATGAAGAGATGGGAGAATACCAGCCACATCATAGGGCAATTGAGGATGTCATCAGGGAAGAACAGGAAGAAGAGGAACACATGAAAAAGAAAGAACATGAAGAAAATACGCAGCATGTGGAAGCCGTACCAGAAAGCAGTAAACTAAATGTACCAGTTGAGCACACACAAGTTACAGCTGAAGATTTGGTCCAGGAAAATACAGTTACTGTAGCTACAGAAGAGAAGAATTTGTCAGAGCAAATTAAGCAAGATTTAGGTGAAGAAAAAGAGGAGGAACAGCTGAAACTCAATGGAGATGTGTCTCATGTTGACATTGATGTTGCACCACAATTAATTTGTTGTTCTGAGGTAAATGGTAGAACAGTATGACAACTAGATTAAGCAGAGATTATTTCTTGGGGTGAAAATATACCTGCCTTTCTTCTTCTCCTATTCCTCCACATCTTCTGGCATCCAACAAGATTCAGATCATTTGGAAGGGGAAACCATTGATGAGCAGTGAAATTCTGTCTCCTTCAGTTATGGTTTCTGACTTTTTGCTAGAACTGAGTGAAAATCACCAGTAAAGGCAAACCTTCCGAAGACTGAGATCTCTTTTTTTTTTTTATCTCCTCCGTATTTTATATGCACATACATAATGTGTATTTATTATTTACATGTTTCCAGTGTTTTAAGTCTTGTCTTGTCTATTTGTCAACTGTTTTTGACAAGTCCATGACATATAATTGTGATTGGAAAACTATTGCAAATTGAAATTAGAAAGCACCTGACACAAATTTTTGTTCCTTTTTCCCCCCCGTACTCACTCACTGTTTTTCTTGCCCTTTTACCCTCCTTCAATAAAACATTAGGGATTTGTAGGCTAGAATATGTATGTCTAGAAATTGCATAGGTGAGAGCACTGCACTGTTACGTGGTGAGGCTCGTATCACAACGTTTCTGTCAGATCTTCTAGGGCAGTAGATTCTTAGGAAGCAGGCGTGGGTTCCTGTCACAACCAGTTGTTTTAAGTTAAGCAAGGTTGAAGAGTTCATTACTGGGCAAATTATAAAAAAGCAGAAAGGGAAAAAATGAAAGGCAGGCATGTATGTCTTTGTCATGATCTTCTGCTGAGTTTTTCACCAGCTCAGTGGATTTTTTGTAGTTCTCTACCTGCTTATTCTTGTAATGGTGGCAATCTTTTTTTTCTTCAGTTTTTAATCAAAACAGCTCACATTCTTTCTTTTGTTGTCTTGCAGATATATAGCTGTTCTGATTAGTGATGTGAAAGAATTTGTTTACTAGCCTTTTAAAATTTGCAAGCACCCCCACTTCCTAAAAGCATAGATAGTTTGGAGAAAGGGAATGAAGGGCTACTGTGTGTGCAAGCATGAAAGTCAGTTTGGTTTTTTTCCTAGGTTTTTACCCTAGTGTGTTCAAAATCAATATAAGATAGCAGCTGATGCATCTAGAAAAATATCAAAAGGCTTTAGTTCTTAAATCTAATGAAAATCTGCTCCAATAAGATAAGTAATGAGTTCACAAGCTTACAGACCCCAGGTTAACTGCTTTGTTTGTGATATTGCAGAGAACACCACTAGTTTTCTCAAAATTGTTGAAGTAGCTTTTTAGAATCTTTGTCAAAAGAAAGTGTTGACTTCCAGAAAAATTTAGACTGCTTAAAATCTAGTTTTCAAAAGCTTTTCTTTACCAGAAGTAATCCATATTAAAAAGTTAAACTTTTACGGAATTTCCGGTCCTGATTTGTAGACTGAGGAGGTCTTTTCCTGATACTGATAGGTATTTTCCCAGATTAGTTCAGATTACCTCAAAGCTGTCAATTTCTTTTTGCAAACTATGATTTCAATTTTTTTCATAGTGATACTTGTACACATTTTCAATACACATATTGTAGCTTTGTTTTAGCAGTTGATCTTTGGTATGTGCTGTTGACTGAAACACTGAACTTTGGAAAGGTTTTTAGGAGATTAGATTTTCCTGCAATGTAATGGATATCCTAGAGGGCTGATGTATTAATCTTCATTTCATTTTGCTTATTTATTGCATGTTTTTTGTATGGGAAGTCAGTAAAATATTTATCGTTCTGTTATGCTTTTCTTGAGCTTTTGGTTGTGTTTTCTTGGTCCACTTCCCAAAACTTCTTTTGTCTTTTGAATTTATTGTTTATTTCTTGCATCACAGCCTCCAGTAGTGAAAACAGAGATGGTAACCATTTCAGATGCCACACAGAGAACTGAAATCTCCACTAAAGAAATTCCAATTGTTCAAACAGAAACTAAAACTATCACATATGAATCTTCACAGGTACCGTGACTGGTTTGTTTGAAATCTTATTTTTATTCCAGTTATATAAATCAAAATAGATCATGTCCAAAAATGCTTTTCAAAAGCATATCCTTTTTTCCTAGCAGATAAGATTATACTTTGGCTGTGAATTAGGTAAGTGAAATGTTACAAAACCATATTAAGAAGTTCAGATTTTCTTTTTCTATATAAGGACTTAGTTGGTGTCTACAAAAATAGAACTCACTTTAATCCAGTTTTTGTATCTTGATTAAGATATCTCATTGCTCCTGAAAGGAACATGTAACTGTGACCATGAATTCTCCATGGGAATGGGCCATAAGAATAGCCTTACCTGACTCTGTGAACTTGGATGGCTTCTATTTAGATTTCACTTCTAGATGAATTAAAGAATGCATTCAGTTAGAAAACTAGCCTTTTCTCCTGTGAAAACAACATTTTTTAAATGCCAATATACAATAATACCTTTTTTTTCTTATAGCTTGATGGCAATGCTGTTGGTGATACCGGTGTGCTGGTGAGTGCACAGACAATTACATCAGAGTCCATTTCTACTACCACAACTACACACATCACAAAGGTAAAATACATTTCATGTCTTTCTTAATTAAAAAAGACACCAGACCCTCAAACCTCACAATTTTACATGAAGTTTCTTGTAGATCTGCTAATTCATTGGGGAAAACTAACTTGAAATGGAAGAGATTTATTCCAGACATGTGTGAGTGTTAAATCGTTCTGTAAAGATTTTGAAGACAGAAGTCCTAATGAATAAGCAGGAATATCTGGGAATAGGACATGGAAAGGGGGAAAAATATGCTTAGTTGTTTTTCAGTAGTTCATATAGGTGTTTTTTCAGTGTTTGACAAATGAGTATGTAACTAAATTTTTACAGATTCAGTCCTGTCCTCACCCACTGATACCCTGCAGAATCTTTGCAAGTGTAACTAACTTGTCTGAGGTCCTCTGGAGCCCTGCTGATGGCACCATGATGAGCTGAAATAATGTTTCCCAGACTTTGTGTTGATCGTCCTTATGCTTCTAGGTTTAGGGTATATTTAAAACCAGAACATTCTGTTCTATTACTTCGCAAGCGTGTTTGGGTGCTGAATCATTTCCTCTGCAATGCATGCTTGAAAAGGAAAGGAAAACTCAGTGTTAACAGGGCATCACATCTGTTTCATGGAAAGCATGAAACATTGCATGTTTCATTTCTGTGTTAGAATTACCAAAGCGTGATGATGATTATTGTTATTGCTAGTTTAAGTAAATATTTGTCAAATTTTAGGCATGCCTAAACAACACAGTTTTCAGCTCTTCTTTGAACTCTTAGCTCCTTTTTCTAAGACCATCGTAGAAAGCATTGTTTAGGGTAAAGAAAAATGGAAGAGGGAAACAAAAGCATGAATTCAGGATTCCCCCCAAGATAGAGAAGTTTTACAACATGATGGAATTGAACAATAATTCACTGCTCACCAGGTATATTTTCTAAAGACTGAAATATTCTGGAGATTCAAAGTCATATGCACAAAATGATAGTGGAAGAATAATACTGGAAAGTGAGTCACAAGAAATAAAGTAAGCTTAGAATTAAAAATGCATATGTTAAATGCATTTGTTATAAAGCTTACTCAACAGATCCTTTTCAGACTTCAGCTCCTTTTTGGAATCATTAAGCCACCACCATTTTAGAAAAAAAAAAATCTTTATTCAGTTAATTGAACCACAGTTTTGACAGGAAGTGTACATTTTCTTGTCAAGTTCACATGTCAAATAGTCTTGCTTCTTGGAAGGAACAATTAAAGAAAATGGTTTCAGTCTTGTCTTCTACTGAAAAATTACTGAAATTACCATGATGCAGCAGATCTGTATCTTTTTTGAACTGATGATAAGCCATCAGTAGCAAGATTGAATTTCCTAAGTTGACTTTCGATTTTTCCATTGCAAAGTGTTAATTACTGGTAAAGGGACCTTCCAAGATAGTTTGAATATTCTAATGGCATTCTTAAGAGTGTCTTCTTGGCTCTTCCCTACTCTGGTCAGTGTATCTTTAGTAGTTTATTCTTTTCTCATACATAGGTTGATTTAAAAGGCAGATAACATTATGTGAGAATTTTTTTATAAGTTTAAGTGTTTTAATCATTAGAATAAGAAGTGAAGGAAAAAAGCACAAAACTGTTGAGCAGGGTGAAATATGTTGAAAATATCTGATGAAGGTCCTTGAAGGACAGAACTGAAAACCAGATCATCTTTGTATTTAGTGTCACAGGATTATGATTGTGGAGGGGCCCATGATTGATGGGTTGAAATAAAAGAAAAGACTCCTGGACTTTCTGTGTTTCCAGATTTATATGGCAGAAGAACCTGGAATTAGTTTGCCAAACATGGTCTCCAGTAAAAGGAGTCATTTTCTATTGCTTGATTTTTATCAAGTTTAGCAATTGTTAGAAGGTGGCGAACTGCATAGCTGAAAAAGGAGAGGATGGCTTAGCACTGAACACATTTACTGCTAATTGCAGCTCAGACACAGAACAACTCAGACACTGCTGCTTCAGTGCAACAGAAGGTTGTGCTTTGTGGAAATATGGAATAATTACAGGGATGTTTTCCTGTTTGTTTGTTTCTTCTGACATCTGCAGATGGTAAAAGGTGGAGTATCAGAAACAAGAATTGAGAAGCGCATTGTCATTACTGGAGATGCAGATATTGACCATGATGAGGTGAGTATGCAAACTTAACAATTAAAGTGTGGGTTTTGTAGTCTGGTGAGATCTAGATGATGTTTCAGAAATCTGAAGTAATAAAAAGGGAGAAAAATTAAATAAATAGTTGTGTTTTGCTATTAAGAAGCCATTTGAATATATGTGAAAGAAAACCAGCATTTGTAAATTTGCATCACAGATCATGTGAATGGATTTTTGCTATTTTTAGAGGGATTACTTTTTTGGAAGAGACCCAGTTTATTTAGTGCAGCTTTTGTACTGGGAGGAAAAACATTACTGAAATAATCTTCTTTTGATACGCTGACCTGGATAGATGGGAGTCTCTACGGCATTGTTTCAGCAACATCTGAATGCAGCACTCATTTTGATTGAAAGCTTTGAAATACATTAGAACATTAACTATTTGAATTTAAAATTTATGTTTTTGCCAGTATTTGTAGAATTATGTGTAACAAAAGTAATTGTTGATCTGCTGTTATTATATTTACCTTTTATCTCCCATCAGTACTAAATCAGTATTTTATGATATCTTAGAAACTGAGGTTAAAATCACTTCTATCTGGCCAATTAATAAGGCTGAATTTTTTGCACTACACAGGAAAAGAATTGTGAAAATTCAATTTCTGTCTTTGTAGTGATGATTACATGGGGGTTTTATATCTAAGAAACTATAGTAGCAATGGCAATCAGCAGTCATTGGTTAATACAAATGGAAAAGCCTGCCTTGCGGTGAATGAGTTTCTAACTTTGTGCAGGCTTCACAAATCAGCATAACAGGACTCAGTTTAACTTATGAATTGTAATATATAGAGAGTTTTCAAGGACTTTATTTTCACATTTTGATTTGTGTCCAGAAAGTGTCTTTTAGCAAGTTGAATCTCTTCTTGAAATTCGTGATTAAATGACAGGGCTGCTTACCATCAGGCATGGATGGTTCTTTTTTGCCTTGACACACATTGAGTACACTTCAAGTGTCTGGAAAGGTCACAAAATATCTTTAGTGCACCAGACAATTCTCAAAGCACTTTAATTTGGGATATGTGAATAATGAAGTAAAAAATGAAATTATAAAAAAGTAGGTACAAAATACAATTTTAATCACTGAAGTTTAAAACAGCAGTGAGCAGCTTTTAAGAGATTTAAGAAATATCTACCTTTTTTAAAGTGAGTATGGAGCTTCTGAAATGCCCAAAATACATGCTGGATGTTTTTTATTTTGTCTGTTAGCTCCCTATATCATTGAAACAGTTTTCAATAGGAAAACAATATTTCAGTTTGGAGTTGCAGAATACAAATGTTTATATTACTTGTTGTAATTTACCAGTTAGAGTCTTAAGGTTTTTTTATTTTTTATGCTTTCATTGTTATAAAACTGATATTTGCTGTTTTTTACCAATGCACATTATGTGTCCTGCACATATTCCCTATACCAATGCACATCATGTGTCCTGTACATATTCCCTTAATAGGATTTCAAATTCAGTGTCACATAATAGTTAGGGTGCCTAATTGCTGGTATTTTCAATCTCTCTTCAGATTTAGTTATTTCTTTTCTCAATACCTGTAGCTAGCTCAGGAAATAAGTCACTTTTCTAAATTAAGATGAACTTTTTTGTTGCATTATATTTTTCTTGCTCCTTCTAGTATCTTGGGGGATTTTTAGTTGCATTTGATACTAAGGTGAACAGGTGAATTGTTGCTTCTGAATACCTTCCCATGTTTTCTGTTTTTTTCTTATGTTGTGTTCCAGCAGTAATACAGCTCACTGAAACAAGATGTGGGCAAGAAAGAGAAGGTCCCAGGTGCTGTTTCACCTGTGATGATTCAGAGAATGTTCTTATTTGGTTGACGATGATATAAAGTAAAATACTAAATTTCAGTTGGAAGGGATCTATGATGGTCATCTGATCCAACTGGGTGTATTGGTAAATCTCTTAAGATGATAGCATTTCTTAAAATGGGCAGGGATTATAAGCAACTGAATAATACTTGCATTTACACTTCTCTGAATTAAGCTAGAGATATTTCTCTTAAACTAGTACAAGGAGAAAAATGGGATTCTTGTGCTGAGACATTTCTGTTACGAGCTTATTGCAGAGTTACAGTACTGTACTTAGTATACTCTTCCAAAGTATCTTTCTGTTTTGTTCAGAAAACTGAAGGGCACTCTTGTTTTTCTGTACTATCTTTATACTCTTGCTAAGGCATTATTTGTTAGATCTTTTGCAAATTTTGAGAAAATTCTGAAATCTAGAAATACTTTCTTTCTCTAAGATGAGCTAGGAAGTCATCTTGCAGCTTTATGGTTGTTACTGCCTGGAAATCTCAGTATATTTTTAACATGGTGGGGGTTTTTTTGTTGTTGGCTTTTTTTTCCCCCCCCTTTCATTTGGGTTTTGTGTTTGGGGAGTTGGTTTGGTTTGGGGGTTGGTTGGCTTTTTTACCTTTGATCTCAAGTTCAGGAATTTACAGTTCTGCAAAATTTTAACCAAATTTTCCAAAGGTACTCTCCTATTCTCTGGCTCCACATGAATGTCCTTTTCATCTCCTTAAGTCCTTATTTCAAATACATTTGCAGGCCCTGGCACAGGCAATCAAAGAAGCCAAAGAACAGCACCCTGATATGTCTGTGACGAGAGTGGTGGTGCACAAAGAAACTGAACTTGCTGAGGAAGATGAAGACTAAAATGAAAAATGCCCTCAAGCAAATACTTCAGGTAAGCTTGTGCATATAATTAACACAGGAAAACGTGGCATCAGTTTTCTGTTGCCTTCATGTCTTTTCATCTGAAATATATGGGTCATCTTTAAGATAGGCATTCACAGAAGGGTGAGTTGAAACAGGTGCTAATAGAAGACTATTAGTGTAAGAATGTTTATCTTGGGTCTAATCTGACATTTTCAGTTGCAAATGTTCCCTATATAAATCTCCCAGTTTTGTCACAGGACTCTCATGGCATTTTCTACAATGTTTGGTCAGGTTTTTATAGTTTATATTGAAGTGAGTTTGGGCTCTTTCTGCAAAATATGAATGATGTCACACTTTTCTATTAACCTGCACAATTATAGTTCTTGCCTAACATCTTGCTTGTTTAGTGAGAAGACTGTGTAGTTTCCAGTAGTGAAAGGACACACTTGGACATTTGAGTTTAATCAGCTAATCCTTAATCCTAAACACACTGAAATTTTTGGCCTTTTATCACTTTCCCAGGCAAGAAGGTAAATGTATTGGAAGCTCGAGTTTCAAAGCCTTTTATCAGTTGAAAAAGCTGATTGAAGTCTTGTTAGTTTATTAGACCCTCTGTTCTAGGTTGAGAAAAAAAAAAGGAAAAAACCACAATGCAGTTTTCCTTCATGTATTCAATAGGAAGATCAGGATGAACACTGAATAAATCTGCTCTTGCACTCATTATAGGTTAATGTCTTAATGCTTGGTGACCATTTGGGGGTGTAAAGCTTCAGATTTCCTGTGCTTGTCATGCTGCTGGTATGAGACTCATGCTTCAGGTTTTTTCAAACTTGATGGTTTTGTTAATGGTAGACTCAGATTCAAGAAAAAAGGTTGTGTTACTGGTTAAATGGTTATATCAGTGGGAGAGATTTATAAAGAAATGACATTTAAAAACCAGTGGTTTAAGCCTTAATTAGGAGATCTCTGATTTTTTACTGACCGGCCTCTGTATTTAGCTAGAAGAGCAGCACTGTTACTGGAACATCTCAAGAAAGAAAATTATTTTAGTACAACTTCAGTCTTTTACCATGCACTTTGATCAATGTTGATGTAGGGGGAGACAAGGTAAAAGAAATACATTTTATTTTAAAGAAATGAGAATAGTCATGATTCTTATTTCCCTGGGTAATATTTTAAAGAACGGTGGTTGTGGCCCATGGACAAGAGACTTCTGTGTCCTGTGCAGGCTGGCATTCTGTTAGTATTGAGCAAAATTCTTTACCCAAGGAAACTACCCATTATAAATTTCAGCCTGCAGCTTTAGCTGAGGTGAACACAGCCATGAAGTGCCAGGAATATATGAAAAATGAGATACTGACTTGATTTCAAATGTGATGTAAGCTACTAGAGGGGAGGATGGTTTTCACATAATCCTGATAATTTGTCATGTTAAAAGGATCCATTTTATTGCTGTGCCTGAATTTCCTAAAAGCTGAAGATTTGACAGTTGAGTATCACTTCTGGGGTCCAGAAGAGAAAAGATTCAAGGATTAGTTGAGGGGATATGAAGTGGATCTATCGAATGCTATTCCATGGAACATGACCTTTATCAAGGAATTGGACTCTTCCTGTGCCAGTCTGATCACAGATGCATATTTTCAGCTGAAAGACATAGACCAAAGCCTTAGTTTATTTCATCTACATATGGGTGTCTCTTTTATTAAATCAGGATAGCAGTGGGGTGCCTGTGTGTGGCCGAGGGAGTGCCAATATTCGTTGCCAGCTGTTGACATGGATATGGTCAGTTAAGAGGCTGCCCATGGTGGGGTACTGGGGTGAGAGTTTTTCTTACCTGCTGGCAGAATTGTTGGATCTCATCACTGTATGCATAACTCTCCTGAGAGATTGTCCTGAACTCCTGCTGTGTGCAGTACTGCATGGAGTAGCAATGTTGAATGCCATGGAGAATACGAGGATGAGAGTAGGATGGCTTGCCCTCTGCCTGCAGGCAGGAAGTTTATCCATCTTCTCTGTCAAAGTGCTTCCAATTGCCCTTCCTAAACTCATACAGGTTGCACTAGAACTATGATGTTTGTTTTGGTCATGTGTGTTTAGACAGGCTTTTCTGCCTAGTTTTCCTCTGAGCTTTTTAGCATGTAAGTTTACATAATTTTTCAGGATGTAAAACACAGTAGAACAAAGTTTGGGTTGTCTCCAGAAAATTTCTTCAGATTTGGTCAGATTGTGTGTTTGAAGAAGAAAATAATAATTTTTGTTCATAAATGTACAAGCCACGAGAAAACATTGTAGCATTAATACTTTTAAAAATTATTTTCACCTTAGATAATGCTAGAAACCAAAAGAAAACAATGCAGGTGGGGTTGCTTGTGAGGGAAATTTGGGGAAATGACCCAAAAATAAGAATCACTGCACAAATGTCTGTTTTTTCATTGTGCGTCTCTTGCAAGTGTACCTTTATTTCAGCATTCAGTTGGGTTTGTTTCGTGGCTTTGTTGCTTAGTGACACTGAAAATGAGTATAACATGTATGCTCCAACTTTGGTTTGAAAGCACAGGAGAGGACAGAGAACTGTACTGAACTGTGAGAAAGGGGGGTGTTGATGAGTCCCCACATGACTCATAAATGTTGTAGAAGGCTTGGAAAAATGCACATCACTTTAGTGAGAGCTGTTTGCAGTAAGGAGAATTCCTGTGCTCTGGGTGATTTCACTGGTCCCTTGGTACACAGCAACATTAAACATGCACACTCAAACCACCACTTGCATATTTTCAGCACTTCCATCACAGGATCTAAGGTAGAAAGATACACTGAGACAGCAGAACAGATGGTTTGGATTTGCAGGATTTTACTATTCTATGTGTTACCATCACATTTTGCATTCATTATTAATCAGTGTGAATTTAAAGGTCTTGGGAGCAGAGATTGCCTCTTCTCTGACGTGTGTAGAAAGTGCCAGCTTCTTCATGCTACCTTAATCCTGAATCAGTGCTCAACACGATCTAGCCTATAGAAGTAATTACATCTTTTTAGAGGGGTCTGGGTCATGGGAGGAAAAAATTATCTTGGCTGGTTTGCACCATGTTTCTACATTAGTGATGAGCTGCAAAGTTGATTCTGTTCCTTCATCAAGTATTTAACTACTTTGTAAAAATTTTATAGAGGGGAGAACATTCAAATTCCTTCCATTGTCTGAGGAAGTTTTTTTTCCTTTTTCATTTTTGAGAAACATATACATTGTTGTTTGCAAAGGACTGGAGTGTGTCAGATGTTGTCTGAGTTTGCCAGTTGCTTTACAGGTTCCTCAGTGCTTGTGAGAGAATAAAAGAGGACTTTTCTCCATGCTACTTTTGTGTCAGACCTCAAGACTTGTTTGACTAACGATGCCTTTCAGTTAAACCTTAGGGAAAAAATTTAGTCATATAAACAAAAGAAAACCACCTGAAGTGCTTTGAATATCTGTCAAGAGCCTGTTGCTCTCCTGTGCTAAGGCAATGAAGTCATGCAATGAATTTTGCATAGTTTCTGAGGCAATGAGAGCTCTGATGACTACAGCAGTATTTTTTGTCTAGACTTGTTTTCTCTAATAAAAGTAAAAGATACTGCATTCTGATTCTGAAGGATTACTGAATTGAACAAGTACCTTCCTTTTTTATTTATGCTCTAGGTTGTGGATTAAATTTTTCAGTAAACTGTGCAAGCGACTGCAATTGTAATAACATAAGAATTTTGGGATGGGAAAAAATGTTCTAAAGAAAGATGTGTACTTGAAGAAAGTGTAGTACTGTTTGCCTAATGACTGAAGGGGGCTTTAGTCAATGCAATATTTTTTTAATGAAAAATTAAAAATTTTTAATGAAACCTTCCCTTCCTGTAAAAAAAACACCAAAGACCCCTGCATAGAGAATGTTACTTTCTGACTCTGATGTGACATTCACATGGGAAATGTTACAAATGCTTATGTAACCTTCCACAATGTTTTTTTCTTGCAGAAATAAAATGTCACTGACCACGAAGAACTGTAGTCATTCCAAGTCATCATGATTCCACTGAATCCACCCGGCCTAGCAGCGACGACCAGTTGTTCACGACTTAAATGCCAATACCAAACTCCATTTTAACATCTTTGGTCTATATTCCCTTAGAGTATTTCTTGTTTATTTTTATAACCACTTCTTAACAGTCTTAGAGTTTTGGTTTTTTTAAATGAAGTTCTAGAGGGTATGATCTTCTTTTGCACAAATACTTGTATTTTTGAAACTGATTCTTAATTATATGAAAGTGAACAAAGGAAGTCTGGAAATCATTGTTCACTGGAGGAGGTGGTAATTGTGCAGAAAGGAGGATCTTTACTAATTTAGATATAGTTTTTTTCAGATATTTCAAGTGAAATCTCTTACTGGAGTAATTTACAGAATTTTTTTCAGATTATTCAGGTAAATATATGATATCACATAACGAAGTTTTTTATAAAAATAAAACATTTGCTAAAATTTGAAAAAATATATTTCTTTGGATAAATTTTATACTGGTATCTCTGTAACTCTTTCTTTTCCAAGGTTCTCCTCTCTGCGGAGCAGAGATGGTGTGGCAGTCTGTAGAGGAGAAGGAGTTGCAGACAGATTTCTTCTGACTGAGCACTGTGTTCTTTTTGCACTTTGGTGCCAATGCTCAACTTTTTGCAGACTTTTTGCTGTCTGCAGCATTCCAGACAAGGAAAGAAGGAAGAACAAAATATCTTTCTCTTTTTCCAACAAGAGATGATCTAGGCAGCTTAAAACCGTAGTGCTTTTTTTTCTTACTATGTCCCAATTTCAATACTTCCATTATTTGGATACATGTGTAGAATGCTCGCTTGCTATTAAACCTCACTGTGTCTCCATGTTAGAACTGACATTTCTGTTACAGAGAAGGTATATGTTTCACTTGCTTCCTCTAATGGTTAATGCAGGTTTTTAGGCTACTGAATAAAAGGTGTAAGATGGACTCCACTCATAAAGTAATGAGAGTACCATCAGTTGAGACTGCCATGGCAAAAACCTGTTAATTATATTGGGGTTTATTTTTAATTTGTTCTTGCAGGGGGGGTTGTTTGTTTGGGTTTTTTTTGCTGTTGACTCTGTGTATAGTTAAAATGCCAAATTAGATTTATAGTAGCTTGAAGTTGTATTAAGTGATATTTTGCTTTCTGTAATTCTGTTATAAAATAAAGTTGTTTATTCTCTGTATGACTTTTGGCACTCATACGTAAGCTTGGAGGATATTTGAAATGAGCAGATTACTTCTGAGAACTGCAATTCTAGAGGTCACAGAACTTTGAAAAACAGGGATTAGTGCAAATGGTCTGCAGGGCTGCCAGAAGGGTGGCACAATTGCCTAGTACTTAAGTACCAGGTTTTTTTAAACATCTTCCAATAAACCTCCTGATTTCTGTAGTTTAGAGAAGAAATCTTCAGCTGCTAAAACAAAGGAGATTTGAACATCACCGTGGAAGTTGAAATGCCCCTCTACAAGTGGTTCTACTGAGTCTGCAAGTGGTTCTACTGAGTTCATTGAGATATGATCTACTGTGGTTTTCAGATAACAAATCATAAAATTTCTCATTACATTCTTCTTCACTTCTGAGCAATGTATTTTTGGTGCTATTCTCAGTTTAGACGGTTGCCATCTGTCAGCATGCTTGTGTAACAGAAGTTCTGGTTAGCTTTGGCTCTGCATAGTTTGGATAACATATGACAATGGTAACAGAGATGTTAATTTCTGTACATATGTAGGCATTCTCAATTGCATCCACATTACCTGGAGAATTAGCAGATAACAGATAAGCTTCTTTCCTTCAAAGCCAGAGCTGTTCTGCTTTTCAAAAAGGGGAAGAGAACCCCGTCCAGCCTGATAACATAACACTGCCACAACACTGCAGGCAGGAAGATTGTCAAAGTGGCAAGTTTGGGATATGTAAATGTAGGTCAGAATGGACACACTTGCATTTAGAAGGATGTCTTAGTGGATTTTTCCTACAAAAGTGTAAGAAAAATCTATATAAAAATCTTTAAGGTATTTTTGATATGTTGTAGTATTAGTTGCTGATCTCGTTTGATGGGAGGAAGGCATATTACTTGAGTTCATCAATTTTGGATTGGTCTGATTAGTTAGACACTAGATCAATATTGGTTTAATTTCAATTGTGTTTAATCCTTAAAACTGAAAATACAATATTCTTGAAACAATATTATTTTCACTGAGATATGTCCTTCTTCAAATAGTAATAGAACCTTTTGTCAGTAAAAAATTAATATAATTTTCAGGTCAGCATAGCTTATGCATAGCTGTCACTTGCACTGATTAAATATATACTAATTGAACAACCATTGTCATGCAGAAAAACATAAGTCCTAAAAATAGTCAACGTTTGTGGATTCAGGTTTCATGCATTTGTTTAAATATTCTGGAATACTGTGCAGTTCTGAAGTCTCATTGTTACCCTTTTATATATATGTACAGCAAAAACTACAACATGCAAGAAAGAAATTGTTTTACTTCACAAGCCAGCTTTATAATTCATGGGCAATTTCAAATACAATTACAGTAATTAATTCTGCTCAAATACTTAGAGAAGTGAGTCATGTGGGTTTTACAAAAAACCACTTAATACATCTTCCTTTTTAACAATGATAACCTCGGGGTTCATAATAAATGTTGGACTTGTTCACAGATTATTTCATAGATAAAGCTTTTGTGAAGGGCAAGCATGCAACTCCAATGAAAAGCTCTTTAAACAAAAGATTTATTGCTCAAAGCAATGAGCAACTATAGTACAAAGTGTTTCTTGATGTATTCTCCTATTTGACAGTCAAGCTGAATAGCAACTTTTATTTGGGCCACAGAAGACATCAAACAGATGGAATAAAATAGTGACTACACCTCTGGAAGGTTTGAAACTTCTGATTTTCATGCTGCTCAGCATTTTGGGGCTTTCATACTGCACTTGAAAAAAAGAGTAGTAATATTAATATGAATTACAAGCATTAGAAATGCTTTGATAATTCCTGTTGTGTTAAAATATTCTGTTTTAGGCAATTGTTTGAGGCAATTCTACTAGAGTTCTTGGAGGCAAGTCTATATGAATGTCTCTGTTGGGGACAGCTAAGTGACTTAAACTCTCCCAGATCTGTCTCTGAGGCTACTGGTCTTCGCCTTGGGGTGTGTGTTACTATAATTACTATATTAGAAAGTAGTACTTTCCCAAATATTCTTCCAGTCTTGAGTGATTTTCAAAGACTTACTGGTCTTTATCAGTATTGTTTGCCTCTGGATTTTTGGCTGCTTTTTAAAAATTTCCTCTGGCGGGCATTTTAACTCTTCTGTGTGTCCTAAGGGAAAAAAAATAACCAAAAGCACTTTTGTGTCTTTTGAATCTGCCCCTGTTCTAGCATCCTTGGACAGCATCACTGCAGACACTGGAATAAACACCTATTAATCACTCTCTTCAGTCATTCCCCAGCCAAAAGTGGTTTCACAATCCTTTATTACATTACTATCCCAGTACCTTTCCAGCTTAAATGTTGATACTTTAAATTTCGTTCTGGGAAGCAGTCACAGGCAGGAAGGTTTTAAATGTGCTTTCTGGTTGTAGGTGCAGTAGGATCCTAACTTCACATTATTGCTAGAGACAGGAAGGGAGAGGACTCTTCAGTGAC
The DNA here is from genome assembly GCF_971803275.1 of Cyanistes caeruleus. Taxonomy (NCBI): domain Eukaryota; kingdom Metazoa; phylum Chordata; class Aves; order Passeriformes; family Paridae; genus Cyanistes; species Cyanistes caeruleus. The sequence goes on along the minus strand of NC_141702.1, from coordinate 54,547,460 downwards.
ACCAAAAATTTAAGATATTTCCTTGCAGTTACTCTCTTCATATATATTTATATAATGTTTGTATAATTTATCTAGATAAAGATGTCTTTCTATGGTGTTATTTAAAATATATTTTCCCTTTTTGAAGGAATTATGTGGGATATGATGGTGAATTTCATGCTGGTAGCATGAAAACATATTTCTTGACACTATTCAGTAATGGAACAGAAAACAACAAGGCCTGAGAATTTTCAATGCATGTTACTAAGTCGTGAATGTCAGCTCCTCCTACATGGTAGCAGTTACAGCTCAATAGGCAGTTCTGTCAAAGCCACACAGTGTTTGTATGTAGCATGATTTTTGGTATCCATACCACCATTTTACAATGAAGTGCTGTTTAAGAGTGTTACCACTTCTTGGCATTTCAGATTTTCTCATTCTCAGACACACTGTGGCATTAACAAAATCAATTTTCATTCTGCATTTTTTCATGTGGTCCTGGCCAGTCTTTTCTTGGGCAATGAGAGAGTGAGTATTTGGGATTCTGTATGTTAGAATTCCTTTAACATCTGATCGATATCCCAGATCACTGCTTTAAGAAGACAGCATCCTTCTTAAATATAGAAAGTAATTCTTTGCAGCAGCTGTCTCAACTCCCTGCAAAAGATTGTTTGCAATTTGAAACAATTGCCTCTTTACCTGTGCAATGTATTCCATGTTATTTGCACAGATATAAACCAGTGTGATGAATTATGCCTTTAAATTTGGGTAATGTTAAAATGGGAGAGAGTGTAAGGGTACTTGCTATTTAAATTCTTTTTTTCTCTACAGACTGATAAATTATAGTGTTTTTTTAAACCTGTGGTCATGGCCTCATTGCTATAAAATTATTCCAAGGAGTTATTAAAATTCTATGAAAACTGAAACTGCAAACCACACCTAATCTCAGACAAGGCATTACCACTCTTGCAGGATGGGCAATGACAAACAGCTGTAATGAAAGGCAATTGCAGACAGGGAGAGTAAACACTGAGGACAGTAATGATAGTCACTTCTTATTCCTTGCCAGTTTGGGTTTAAACTTGAGAGCTGGAATCTAGATTAGAGAAGCTAAAAGCCAGTAGTACTTGCAAACAATTTGAGTTGCATTTTTGTGACTGCCACAGGCAGTCTGAGATGCACTAAAAACTGTACAGCTACAGGGGAGCAGGGAGGAAGATTTTTTTTTTAAAAAGTATGTCAATTGACACACCAAAAAGATAACTCCATGCTTATGCAGTTTTTTATTTGAAAAAGTCACCTTTGTCCTTAAAGAAGAATAACAGCTGTTTTGCAGAGTACTGACTAAATCTTTCCATGATTTCAAAATTTGGCATTTTTGGTCAACAGAGAGAAATCCTTTTGTTTCCTGCTACTGTTGTATTTTGCTTCCAAATTCTGTGGAAAGGATACTTTACAAAACCCACACTCTTTCCCAAAGTGTTCAAGTTAATAAATGTCATTTCCCCTTCAAAACCCTTTTGAATTTCCCAGATGTCTGTGCTCGATACCAACTTGTTATTTAGCATCTGAAGGCTGCCTGCCTTGTATGTGCCAGCTCAGCTCTCTCAGGAGCCCCTTATGTTGCTTTCTCCTTGGAAAGTCAGGGAGGGGCTGGTGAGTAGGGCACTGTCCCTTCCCCCAGATCCTGAGTCACGCAGGGGAACCAGCGCAGTTCATTGCAGGAGGCCTCTGGTCTCTGCACAAAGAGCTGCTCAGCGCTTGCAAGAACTCTTGGATGTAGTACCAGCTGTTGCATTAGGACAGCACAGCACTGGCTTCTCCTCTCCTGTTTTGTTTTCCTGTGTGGTATTTATTTACAGTGGTATTTATTGTTAAACCTGCAGCGCTGAGTACTGGGTTTAAGTTTGCTTCCTGAGATGTGAAGCTCCCTTAAATGTCCTTGAGTTCTTGTATCTGTTCTCCTTTTGTCCGGCTCTCCTGGGTTTCTTCCACTGGCCACGGTGATTCTGGAAGGCACTCCTGGAGTCTTGTGCCACGACCATTTCCTCCTCAACTGAAAAATAATCCAAACAACACAAAAATTCCATAAGAACATGCTGATTTCTTACGGTGAGTTTTTATATTAAAAAAAAAGAGCTGGCATGTATTAAGAACTAATTTTACTAAGGTGAAGGTATCTAAAGAGCACACTGGAATTAGTTGGCCCATGATCCTAGAGGGAAGCCTGAGTGTGAGTCTGGGGCTGTTACTATGCCCAGTGAAGCGCTAACATGAACTACTGACATCAGCAGAAATGCTCTGTTTCCATTTGCCTCCACAGCTTTCAATCAGAATAAAATCCTTAAGCAACAGCAAAGAGGATATTTCGTTTATACTGTCAATTTGTGTCCTGCTTTACAGAGCTGTGGCTGTGCTGTGAGAACCTCAAGCTGGCCTGATCCTCCCCATGCTGCCTGTGGTGCAGACAGACCAGAAAAATGCTTGCTGCCCTCATAACTGGACATCTTCAGACCATGACTGTGCTGTTGGAGGCTTGGAGATCATTTGAAGAAGGATGGAGAAAGAGAGAAAATTAAAAAAAAAAACCCCAATATAAAATACTTGTCATTGCTCATTGTTCATGAGAAATGTGTGCTGTTTGTTAGGTGATTTAGTCTTATTCATAAGGAATTTATATATTAATATATTTATGCAGAGCCTCTCTCTTGCTGCACAGAGAAAAATGCCTATTTAACAATGAAGCAAGTCAGCCTTGATTTTAGTAATGAAAAAAGATCACCTTTTTTCCTTTTTTTTTCTTTTTTTTTTTTTCCAAAAAAAGATCTAGGGAAATAGGCAGCTGAAACCTGCAGAATTTCTGTTGTTCTGTAGGAGAGATAGCATTTGAAGGAGTCTGTTCTCTGGCTTATCTGTGGCTGTTTCTCTCACCTGCTGGTCTTAAGCTGAAGCTGGCTCCACTTGCTTGTACAGGGAGAGCTGCTCAGGCTGTTTTGTGTAAGTTGGCTGGAGGCCAAAACAGTAGGTTGGTCTCTGGCAGCTCAAGAAAAAGAAGATCTTGGAGACAGAGCATGGAATGCAATGCCCAAAGTATTGAATAGACAGGAATTCATCTCACATCTTCTTAAGAATCCCAGCCAGAACACCTGTGATCTGCAAACTGAGTGTTTCCTTTCCTGAGGCATTGAAAACACAGATGATTCCCTTCAAGTATCCTTCTTGGTTGTGAGAGAGAGAAGCGCAGCAGCAATGTTCCTTTGGCAAATTTGTCTGCCAACTACCTCATTCACCTCTCTCTTACACCCTTGATTACTAATCTCAGAAAATTTACAAAACCATTGCTTGCTTAAACTCATTACAAATCTAAAGCTAAAATTTCTGTGCTTTAAGAGAAGCAGAATTTAACATCTGGTGCTGTAGATTATTTACAGACCTGCAGAAAGTACCTAAGGAGGATATTGGTGCTGTGAAAAAAGGCAGGACAGTCTATTTCAGCAGTTGATCATGCATCATGAATGCAAATGTCTATGGGTGTTTTTGGATGGGTTCATCTGGCTTAATGAAAGTATTGTCTGAGCCCTCAGCAAAATACCTGAACTGATGGGATCAGTAGCCCACCTGCTTTTCCTGGCATGCTAGCTGGAACAGAAAAGTGAGAACATCACCAGGTAACAGGGAGTTCAGTAGCAGCTCCATATGATTTCATAATAACTAATGTCAGACTTACAAATATGAGCACAAAGCTGATAATTTACTGAAAGGAAAAATCCCTGCTTTTATCTGAAGTCAAATACAATAATGTCACTAGCTTTCATTTCAACCACTTTCAGGAAAGAAAACTACCCTCTTAGTACTTAGCTTTCCTATTTCCTCACAGATACTGTATTGCACAATGCTTTGGCATTGCACAGTTTTTTGTTGTTGTTGTTTTATTAGTGTTTAGTGTGTGAAAACCAACAGCACCTTGCTCTAAGAATAATCTATAACCCAAGGCAGGGCTGGGTTAGGCATGTGGAGTAGCCTTTCCCTTGCAGATTAATTCAGCGTCTGAAAGCACATCTTGAACAGGAAATGTTTGAGTCTTAGCAACCTGAAAGTAACTTGAAGTGTGTGCTCATATGCAAACAAACACCTTTCCTCTGTTAAAGCCTTGGGTCTAAATGACTGGACATGTTACACAAAACAGGAAGTTAGATTATTTTACATTTCTGGCTGCATCTGACCTTTCTTACGTTAAGTGGTTAAATTTTCAGGATAGAGCAAAATCTGAGTGCACAACTTACAGTGTTTGGCCTGGCATCTAAGTGAGATTTCTTTCCTGACCTTGCACTGGTGGGTAAATCCTTCTGTTGGGCTGATGCACCCCAGGCCAGCTCGGTGCTCGACTGATCTGCAGAGCCCCTTGGAGAGGACTGGCCCATCTGCCCCAGCCCAGTTTGTGCTAGAGCTGAAACCTGCAGTGGGAGAGTTGGGAAACATTGTCCCAGGCAGGGTTCTCACCAAGCTATATCAAGAACCATCTGCAGTTCACAGAGAAAATCTGAGCTGTCCTCTTAGCTCTCCTGACACTCCATATGGAAAAAATGTTTGACAGATAGATGATCTGAGGAACAATCTTAGCCCAGTGTCAGTGAGAGTGCGCTTTCAAAGAGGAGAAGGAAAGAATGGTTGAGGTCTCTGATCCGAATGTGCCCCAAGGCTGGCTTTGGCAGCTAGAACCCTGAAACAAGAGCATGTGTGAACCTGCTGCTGCAGCTGGGACCCAAATCTGGAGGGCAGGAAGATCTTTCCATCAAGACTGGATGGTCTGACTAAAAGTAACTCTCTGCCTGTTAAAAGTGTAGCCCAGTTGGGCTCTGTGAGCAGTCTTGATTCTCAGTACACAGATGTGTTAGAATCACTGCACATTTGCATTGGGGTGGGTATTTGTTTTGGTTTTACTCAGAAGATAGATTTTTGAAGTGAGTTTAAGCTGATTTTAAAATAGAAAAGGCAACATGGCAAATGTGCACTTAGGTACAAAGTAGGAGCAAATACATGTTTTGAAAGAACACACACACATACTCAAAGCCCAATTACTTACAGGGTGTAACTGCTGATGCCTGTCTCCCTGAAGACTGGTACACTGTAAGCATGGAAGAAAATGCTCTGAACTTTAACTGCCCTTTTATTTTCTTTTTTTTTCTTTCTGGTTGCACTTTCTATAATGTAAAACAGTAAAATCTCTTATAGTATAGTATATAAAACTACAACATTTAAAGTGAGGGGTCAATCCAAGTTCTAAATGAATACCTGTAGTGTTTTTCAAACAGAAAGTAGTCTAAAATACAGTACAACTTCATGAAATTTTTTCTGATCACAGTTGTCTTCAGTTTTGTTAATGTTGTACCTAAGTAATGTAACTTAGGTACAAGCCTAAGTTGTCTGTTGAATGAGGAGGTTTGTCCACCTCCCCAGTCTTTGTCCCCAAGCCCTGACTCACCTTCTCTCAGTTTGATCCTGAAGTAGGCAATTAGCAGCAGCAGGAGTAAAGTCACAGGCATAAAGATCCCAGCAAAGAGAACATAACCAGGGAGCTCCCTCACAAACACCGACAATACGTAACCCACTGTCATTTTCATCTCTGGCAACCGTGCCAAGCCAGATCCTTAAGGTCTCCAAGTTTGGACCTTATTTATCCTTTCCTTCTTTTTTCCCTGATGGACATTCTGCCCTTTGCTCAGGCCATTATCTCTTTTTGGACTTTGGTTTGTTTGTGTAGGTCTGTGATCCCAGCAGTGCTGGAGTTCACTCACAAAGTTACTCAACAACAAAGTTTAAAAGTGTGTATTGAGGTAATGTAGGGCTTTGAAACCTTTGGATATGTTGGGCTGGGCAGGGCTCAATATGTGAGGCTGCTGCTGCCCTTTGAGCAGTGTGGGTTTTGTCATCTGCCAACACTGTACAGGCCGTTCTGAATAATCAGCACCCTCTTCCCAGATATATTAACAATTTTAGAGTAGATCTCAAATGCTCTCTCAGGGTGAAGACCGTGTTGTCCATTCCACACAGGCACAGGTGTGCTCTCAACTCTGAAGGGTCTTCAGACCCAACTACAAGGCAAGTGGCAAGAGGCAAGAAGAAAGTGACTGGTGGTGCTGCACCAACAGCATTCTTCCCAAAGAGCAGCTGTGGAACAGAATCTCGGGAAGGTTTCTTTCTTAGCAAAGTTGAAATGGTATGATTTTGGGGGCTGGGGGGTAGTTGTGCCAGAGAATTCACCAACCTTTTAAATGACTGAGTAGTTCTGGTTTTCCCATCTAGACACAGACAAAACTGTGCCTTGCATACGTCGATCTTCCAAATCAATTTTTTAAAAGGTGATTAGTCATTTTATAATCCTCTACACCTTCAGGTTTGTATTGAGAGCAGTTCTGTCCAAGCATCCAGAAGGATGTACAAGATTTGCTTCACTTATTGGGTAGGTGGGCAGGCTGGAACCAAGGGGAACTGCAGTAGATTTTTAGACTTTCAGGGAAAACAGGTATTTCTGTGTTCACCTTGTTTTCTTCACCTATTGTTTTCAAGAGGCAAACAACCTCACCTAAAAACTATTTGACGTTTGTAATTTTTTGAACTGTAAGATATTTGAGAGTCTCTCTTTTTAATAAATGATGTATATATATAATATAATGTTTGCAGGCAAATTTCTCGTTTTCTTAATTACCTGCTGTTATAATTGATAAAAGCACAAATGTAGTGTGTCTTATTTCTTGCTTATCCTTGTTCAGCTTCAGCTTCTAACCATTATATCTTATTCTGCCTTTTCCTACAAGATGCTTGACCCCATTCATAAAGTGCTTTATGATCTACTGATGAAAAGCACGGATTAAAAGCCAGATGGTGAAGATATTAATATTATTATAGGCCCATCTGTTGCCAGATAATTCCTTCCTTGAATAGATACCTGTCAGCTGTGATCAATAAATTCCTTAGACTTTTTACTTTGTGCATGAAAAATTAATTCAGTTTTTTTTTAGACTATTGTGATTGTTTTTGTTTGGCCTTGCAAAACAGTTACAGTATTTGATGAACATTCTTCTGACGTATTTTTTAAATTCCTTCCTAACTGATGTTCTTATATAAAAATATCTTGAGTAATCAGAGACCTCAGTCTTTGAGAGTGACTGAATTCTGAGCACTGTGGCACTATAGAATGAGCTGGGGGATACTTCTATTTGATACGCCTGTTATGGACCATAATGACATTTATGGGTGCTAAATACCTGCATGCAAGGGCAAAACACTCACTTGGATTTTTTAAATTGGGTTACTTTGTGTGGCTGTGATACAATTTCTTTCTGTCAAATGCAAGTCGGGGGAGGTGAAGTAAGTAGCTTGACTTGCTTGTCACACCTGCCTCTCATGGTTCAGGCAGCTGATGGATTGGAAACGATTCATTTCTGCCCAGAAAGAATAAGAAAATTCTCAACCCTCCACATTTGTACAACCTCCTTGTGAAATGGCAGCTCTGGTCTCAGCAGCAAGGAACAAAACCTGGCTCGTGGCTGCTCAGTGTGGCAGACGTAATGCAAGTTGCCGTATTGAAGCAGGACAAACGCAGTGGAAACGAGATGAAACACATTTTTGCCATGAAGGCAGCTCATTTCCTACCTGGGCTGGCTGGGATGGTTTGTGTGAAGCCAAGGGGAGCTCTGCTCTGGGCATGCAGCGGTGTTTTCAGCAGCAACGCCTCGCGTGTCGTCTGCCACGGCCAGGGGAACACTGGGAAATGTGGGCCAGGCGTGGATTATTAACACAGGAACATATGGTTTCCTGGCTGACCTGTGGAGCTTGGCTGTGTTGGGGAAAACAGATGGATTCACAGGCTCTATGAACTTGTCACTGACTTTTCACCCACTGGAAAAAGAGAACTGATCGCTTGTTACCCCTACAGCGCTGCAGCGTGGGCCTGCCCAAAGTTTGCTTTATGGTAAACAGGGATTTCAGCCATTTCAAAGTTTTCCTTTTGGCTTGAATCAGAAACTTAATTTCCTGTGAGAAGGAATTTAAGGAGCATTAATTTTATAGCCAATAAAACTCTTATTTCAGCTGTGTCATCTTGATTATTTGCATGAAATGTGAACACAAATGAATTAATTCAAACATCAAATGACTTTCTATTTTCCAAACTTACCAAATAACACCAGAAATTACGAACATCACACCTACCATGTTGGAAGAGATCATTTTACTGCTCATCTTTGTGTGTGTGTGTGTGTTAAGGACACATATTTTCACAGACATTCTTGTTGAATATTTTGTTTCAATCACAGTTTCCAAAGAAAAACGTTTGCTTAAGATTTCTAGATGGCTTTAGGAGAGAATATAAAAAGGTAAAGAAGTACCTATTGGTGCTGAGGGAAAAGAGTAAGATGTGCCTGTGAAGACTGAACCACAATAAATAAAGGAAACCTAGTTATTGCAGGTGCTCAAGAGCCTTTTGGGCAGAAGCCAAGATGCTGAACTTTTGTACAGGCAAATTGCCAGTGTGCACAGCAGATGACCTGGCAGAGCTGAGGTTGCACTTTCTTAGAGAAGACACTGTAAAAATTGCTGTGAGACTGAAACTTTGGAAAAAAAAAAAAAAAATCAAGATTTCTGTCTTTATGGTGGAAGGAGGAAGCAGGAGTTTGCTGCTCAATAAGGACAGAGCCTTCCAGCACACACCAGTGGGTCAAAACACTTGTTCTTCCCTGAGCCAGGGTTGGAACTGGCCCCAGAGGACTGGATGTTCCCAGAGGTGTCCCTAGCCCAGGATAGTATTGGTAAGCTTACACTGCTCAGAAAACACATTTTGGATGAAAAAAGAGCTGTGGTTCCCAGGGCTATCATGACACAAGGTTTCCTGAAATGTATATAAAGGTTATTAAATTAAAATGGTAAATGAACATTTAGATCTATCCTTATCCTGGATGCTTTTTGGAACACCAAATTTGTCTATTCCCCTTTCCAACATAAATTCAATAAAGGTTATTAGATTGGGTAGTTTGATATCTTTATTATTACAGGCAATTTCATTTCCTTCCATGTCCTTTGCGGAATCCAATAAATTGATTGAGGTTTGTTTTCCCAAAAAGCACTTAACCTTTGTTTGAAAACATCAGGAGGCAGAGAATCATCTGTCCCTTTCCATGCCTTGTTCATGGTATAAAACACCCACTTCATGTCTGGTTTAGAGCTTGCTGTGGTTCTGCTTTCAGCCACTTGTTCTGCTGCGCCTTCCTCACTGTGTCAGGGAGTTTTGGAAGACCTGTTATTTTTCCCCTCTGAAAGCACTTATACTTTCAGTGTCATGTCTCAGTCTCTTTCCTGTTAAGATCCCATTCTGGTCTCTTCATTCCTTACAGCAGGAAAAACAGAGGGTTTGCCCATCCTTGAAACTTCCTTGTAGGTTTTTTGTGCTCTGTCTAATTTTTAAAGGTGTCTTTTGAAATGTGGGCATCCTGACAGCTGCAATCTCATCACAGTGTCACCTGTGACACTTCTAGAGCTAATGTCTCTATTCCCGCTTGTTAATCAGTTTTTCATTCATTAGGTGGGCTTGTGGGGCCCTGATAGGGCATCTGGGGGCACTTGGATTACACACCTGCTCTTGGTCTCAGTCCTCTTCAGGATTGCTGTTGCCCAGAGCAAGTTTTAGAGATGACCTTTTAGGCTTGTTTCTAGATGGAAAATTTTTGTTTGGAAATGTTAAAATGGCTTGTGTCATGGTAAACCCAACCTTTCACAAATGATCCAGATCACACAGCCTAACTGCTTATTACTTCCCCTTACTGCTTAGCATCAAGCCTTTGATTATCTGCACCTTTTAGAAGTGTTGATTTTATATCAACTTCCACCTGAGGTTTCTTTTTTTCCTTTCCTACTTTTCTGATTTTCTACTTTGTTGCTTTTCAAATGCGAGTTTTTGTGTCTTCATGGTGTAAGTTGCTTCAAGTTATTGATACAGCTGAAAAGCTGCATTAATTGTTTCTGGGCTTTGAGGGGAAGTGTTAGTGAGATTATTGTGAAACTGGGTCCATTTTCTGGTTGAGTTTGGAAATGGCTTTGCTGCCAAATGCGTAACCATCCCCTCACCAGAAGCACTGCAGCAGCTACCCCGTGGATATGACTTTAAAATCCCTGCAGCAATTCCTAATTCATTACTTGTGTGCTCTATTGATATAGAAAAGTGATTACTTTTTAATGAGCACATCTTGTGCTATTGATTCAAGTGCCTTAGGACTGGTAGGTGAATTGAAGCTGTGGCTGACTTTATCAAGCAGACTTGTAATCTCATTAACAAAGTAACATCTATTTTGCATAAACCGTGCTAAGTAGCTAATTTATATTCTATCTCTTTGAACAATCTTTGCATTCTTCATGGCTTGCATTTAGTTTCCTTACCTATAAATAGGCCAGATTATTTGAACACTGGCATGAAAATAATGAGTTTTTAGGCTTCTCAATATTATGATTGAGATTTATGAAAAATTAGCTGAAGTGGAAAAATGCCAAAACCTTCTTGGCCAACTTCCAGGTCTCTTTCAGGCTCCTTGATTTTCAAAGTTCAGTACAGGTTATTTAAATTTCAACTTTGTAGTTAATCACCTGTACAGGTGAATATTAATCTACCTGTGCCCAAACATCTGGCAGTGGTACAAATGGAGGAGCCTTTTCTTTGAGTACAAGCCAAAACATTCATTTAGAGCAATATATTCTATACATTATTACTTAAACCCCACTGATATGAGCTGCTGTCAACATCTCTCTTGTTTCCAGTACAATTTTGAAAGAATAAAAAAATCTGATTGTTCCTAATCCTCTGACCATGGCATTTTCCATAGAGTCCATTTTTTATATTCATGGCTTGTCATGCTTGTCCTTGACTTGAAATAGACTCGACAGAGATCCAGTATATTTTTCTTTGGGAATTATTATTTGCATTTCTGTTAAATACAAATTTTAAAGTCTGTTGGATATTGTAAGTTAATAAATATTTACTCTTTCCATTGAACAATCTTGCTAAAAATTTTGGAAATGGGTTGATGTCTATTACCCACTTTAGTGTGTACATTTGTGTGTGTGTACAGTTTCTTGTTCGGTCTGCCCGCTGTTCACCTGCATCTAATGAGATGGTTTCCCAATGACTCTCTGTACCCAGCTGCTCTTCACCAGTTCCAGCACAGGGACTATTTCACCTGTACCTGGCATAACCCAGTCCTGCAGCATCCCTCCTGCACAGCTGAATCCCTTTCTGTTAGAAGATCATGGATCTTTAGGAGCCACATGATGCTCTCTGCATGAGACTTCAAGCAGTATATTAAATGGAAGGGTATCCTTATCTTTTTAATTAAACACTGCAAAAAAAACCCCAATCTCTTTCTGACTCATCTCTCACACAGCTCATGGCTGCCTGTCAATGTGCTTTACTCCTTGATTAGTAAAGATAAAATCAGTGTAACCTTTAGGCAGTGTAGATAAGTGAGTGAGTGATGAAAAAGGGTGCTGCTCTGATTTGCTGGAAAGACAGAGCCAGGTTGGCCTGGGAATGGTTGTACAGTGGTAACACAGGGCTGCCTTTTTGTCTTACCCATAATGACTGTGGTGGCAGTTTGCTGTCTCACTGTTTGCTCACACAACAACAAACAAAGCAAGAAGATGTGCTTCTAGAAGCTAGGAGAGCTTTCATTTGGTGTCCTGATGTGTAACTGATCCTGAAATCACTATGTAAAGGTCCACAGAAATAATCACAGCTGTTGTAAAATCTAAGCGGCTTTTTTTTTTCAGCTGGCTTGATTTCAAATGTGTTATGCTATTTGGTTTGTTTCAATTGAATTAGGCCATTTGTTGTCTCTTGGTTACCTAATACCTCATAGTATTACTTTACAACATGTCTGCTTCCTTAGTGTTGCTACCCTACCATACCTCAGGGAGTTTTGAGTCACCGTGTAGCTGTAGAGTAATGCAATGTTTCTTTTCCTGTTTCCCCATGGTAAAAGATGATATAGAGCAGGCTACAGTGGCAAGATTTACAGCTGTGCCCAGCCAGCTGAAGAGGCTGAACTGGAAATTCTGCTTCTTGGGCAGCCTGACCCCAGCCCCAGCTGATTTTTGGGGTTGTTCTGTGCAGGGCTAGGAGCTCAGGATATTCTATGATTCCCTGATCCAGCATGGGTCTGGGGCAGCTGCAGAGTGGAGCCTGCTCAGCACCACAGATAGGTTTTGTACCCTGTGGACAAGCAACAGAGTGGGATTAATGCATGAGCATTTTATTTGGTGGCTAAACATGCACAGCTGTATTGAATTTGAGACACGGCTCTGCAGAGTAAAAAAGTGGCATCTCCCAGATCAGAGTGATTTCTAGGGCACATTGGTTTGTCTGTGCCTACTTGTGTGCCCTTGGTGACCTGAGCCACAACACTTCAGCTGCTTTGCAGGACACCTTAGGATTTTGCAATATCTCTGTGTGTCCTTATTAGGCATATTAAAGAAAGTGCTCAAGTTTTGTAGAGTAGATAGAGCTGTAGAAAACTCAAGATTCACATTAGAAGTGTCTGTGCCACTGTTGCTGGTAAGCCAAGTTGTTTCAAGTCACTCATAAAAGGTTTGGCAGACATTTTATGTGGGTTTTCCCTGCAAGACTCCCTCACAGGAAACTGAGCTGTGACTCCTGTTGCACAGGATCCTTCTCTGAGAAAGAGGGTCCCTCCTTAGAGGGATCCAAGCTGCTGGTGGAATAGGGGCAATCAAGAACTTACTGGGCTAAGGCCTAAAGTGACCCCAGGTGAAAATAACCAACGGTGAAATGAACAGCACAGCGAGCTCCTCAGCAGCTCTGCAGAAGTGAGTGTGTGTGCAAAGCTGCCTCCTCTGGCACAGTGTCTGCAAGGAAATGAAATCTCTGTGTGAGACAAATTTTCAGCTGCTGCCAGCAAAAGCTATGGTTAGTTTAACGCATTTTGTCAGCTATCTAGTACTCAATTAATGTGACATGAAATAAAATGGCATGAGCACATATCATTCTCTGCTATGTATTTCTGGTGAGTGCTAATTAATTTGTCATTCCACTTTCCACACTGTACATTTACACAGTAATGAGTTGTAGCCATCTGCTGGCATGAAATGATCTTTTTTTTTTTCTCCTCTTCCCAGGAAGGAGATAGACAGACCGCCTTTCGTGTTTTTCCTTATACGCTAACATAGCCAGAAAACCTTATGTTTAACACTGACATTGGCAACAACAAATGCTAATTTACACATGCAACCATGTAAAATCAAGGAAAGAGTTTTTAACCCTACCTTTTTGATGATTTAAAACAGTTATTGTGGATGTTCTGTCTTGGGGAGTTTCATGTAGTGGTTTAAGAGAGCAGCAACTGCGTTTTTTCCCTGAATGAGAAAGGCATTCTAAGGTCTTTTGCTTATAAGAATGATAAGGCCAAGATAGTCCATTCTCATCAGAAAACTGCCCCATAGGCAGCAGCTTCTCTAGCATGGTTGTTAAATCATGCAGAGCCATGGAAGTAGAATAAAGGAGCTTCAGACTGGTAAAATAGAAAGAACGGGAAATAATTGAGGCAATAATTCCTGTTTGAAAAGGGTATGGCTGCTCTGAGCATCTGCTGCCCCAACTTGCTGACTTTTCACACTGTATTGAGAATGCTGATAGACCCTGTAAGACTTGACTGATACAATGACAAATATGTCTGTAAGAGGACCAAGACTCTTAAGTTGATTTGTACAGGTACCTCAAGACATTGATTGCACAGTTGATCCTGAAGTGAGAGAAAATGAAATCTCTTTTGCTTAAAATAGCAGTTTTACTAATCTGACTTACAGTGGAGTTCCCAATGTCTCTTGTAAAACTCACTGTGTTTTTACATCATCAAGCCCTGAGATAGCAAGACAAGTTTTAAACAGTTACCCACCATTGTTGGTACCTCACCTACTTCATCCTTGATTTCTCTTAGAAGTCCTCAGGGAATAACAGGCATATGTTAATGTCCATTTTCACCATCAGTTCAGTATCTTTGTCTACAGCCACTTCAAATTTCAGATATTTGCTGCTCCTCCTTGTTCTCCACCAAGGAATTCCAGCATGGGAGTCTCTCCAGTTTATTCCAAAGTGAATACTTATGAAAGGAATTAATTTAGTTTCCCTGCAGTGTCTTGCCAGGGGTTGCCCTTGTAGAGATATCTGATCCTTATTCAAAAAATGCATTTAGTACTCTGACTCCTTGGAGAAATAGAAGTCACAAATGTCAAGAAAATCAAATAAAACAGATAAGCAAGAGGAGCTGCAGGTATGTTTAATGTATTAAACACACTGAAGACTCTACCTCACAGTGTGCCATCAAGCAAACTTTAGTTTGTATGGACTGAAGAATGTATGAACACAGAGTAGCACTCTGGCTACTCAGCCATGTGCCCCCTAGCAGATTTTTACCTGCCCTGTCAACATGTGGTGGGTAATCACTCTCCTGGTGAGCTTGTGCCTGTCTGGGCAGTAACCAGGGAGTAGCTGTGAACCCATAGCCTGCTCTGCCTGGTGACGTATTTTTGTGTTATGTGTGTGTGCAGGCGCAGATCTGAAGGCTATGATTTATCAGTCTTGAGTCCGGGCAGTTTTATTGTTTACAAAAACAGAAACAATATAGCATCTGCAGAGCTGCAATCATCTGTAATTATTTTTGCAGCATGCCTCTTTGGTAGGTTGAAAGGCTTGGGAGAAACTAGTGAAAATACACTTTCTAAAAGGTTTTTTAAAATTATTTTTCTTTTCCAATCACCCACACACTGTTTCTTCCATTCATGCTGTTTTTATCCTGGTGGCATTATCTGTTTTCACTTATAGTTAGTTGTGTGACAGCGACCCGCTGATTTTTCAATGGCTTCCAACAGCACTTATTATCTAACACTCTTCTTCAGTCAGGGGATTGCACAAGTACAGTGCACTCAGGGATACTCAGATAATGGGTTACAATCAAACAACGTTACAGAGACGTGTTCTCCTGTCTTTCTGAAGTGCTTATTTGCACATTTGGCAGAGTCATGATACCGACATTTGAAGTTCTAATAGGGTTTTCTATCTAAGAGTCCCCAAACACTGTGCAAAGCACTGACAGATTCACTCTCTTAAATGTGCTGGGACTTCAGCACCTCCTGGGAGTACTGGAATTCACAATTCTAATTTTACAGCAACAGAAGAAAGATTTTACCCCATCTTCACAAATTTTTAGTAAGAAAGCAACTGCTTTATCTTCTAAGCACTTCCTGAGGTCTCCTTGATGGGGGACGCACAGGGCAGCTGCAGTTGACAGGTTTCCCTGAGCTGGATGGAGGCAGAGAATAATCTCATTTAATCAGTAGCAGAGTAACTTAGTGTATCTTTGGTCATACCCAAAAACCTAACATCTCCCATATCACAAATCAGTGGGGGAAAGGTGGGATGGCACACTGACAGAAGGGAGCTGGGACTTCCTCTGGTCTCTGAACACAAGGGAAGGTAATGGCTGTAGGCTGCTGGGGCCTGTCTGCTGAGTGAGGAAGAACACAAGCATAAGGCAGTAGGCAAACTAGGGAGATTAATTAGAAGAAGTTTTTGATGGCTTAAGCCTGTGAGAAACTGTAATAATGGCATTGTTGGCTACTGAGAATTTGGAAAAGCAAAGCAAGGTCCGCTTATTCTTTGATTATTAAAAAGGGCCATATTTCTCAAATATAAATAAACATTTCTATCCCTACTTCACTTCTCTAAATGATAATTACCTTGGAACTGTTCACTACCAGCTGAAGTGTGAAGAGACAGAAAGAATGTCTATATAACCTACTTGGTAAAAGAGGATAAGGAGCACATATGCTGCTCCTGTTAACTTTGCTTGCTGGGAGTAAGGAAATGGAATTTAAACCTTAGTAGTCAAAATGACCAGGGGAAAAAAGCAGGAAAACTAAAAGCAAATCATTCTGTTTACTGCTCTAGTCATTATTTGGAGTTACTGGGAGTAGTACTAATAATATGGGAGGATTACTCTATTCCAGATATTAGCAATATTCCAGTACAACTTAGGGAAATTTACCTAAATGCTATTGTCACTGTCACTGCTGATTGTATTTAACAAAACTAAGTTACCATCATCAGGCTAAAAAAAGACTTAATTGAAGCAATTTTCTGTACCTTTATAAAAAGTTCACAGAGTGTTGAAAGGCTTTCAGGCTACAAGAGTATCTTAGAGAAAAAACTTACTCTGAAACATTAGGCTTACTTTAAAAGCACTCTTTAAAGGTGATACAGTGACCTTCTCACTGGCTTGTTGTCTCAGTGGATATGAAATACTCTTCTCTCTTTATAAATTTACTGATGGCTCTGAAATAAAAAACCAAAAACTCTTTCCCCTCTCGCATTAACAATTTTATGCAGGTAACTACTGAAGGGAGGCTGAGATGGACATTCAGTTTCTCTAGTAACCATTTGGAGATCTGCTTTTGTTCTTTGCTGAATTATTTTGTGCTGCCTAAGAATATCTCTTCTTTTAATTCCTTCACAAGCACCCCAGATGGTCTTTGTCATTCACTGTCCCTCTGCTATGATCACACATATAACAATCTTTGGACAGCTATAATTCTCACTGTAGGTATTTTCCAGCATTTGAAAGTAAAACACGACATCAAAGAAATATCACTGGAAAAGTTTTCAGGAAGCTGTCTAGCCAATACCCATCCTCTGAGGCAGGGTTAGGAGCAGCTGTGTCTCTTGAACATGTCAAAATAATCTATCCTTAAAACCCCCTGAGGCTGAGGCTCCACCTCCTGAGGTACTGCTTCCCTGGGGTACCATGTAATGAGTGGTGTGCTGAGACTTCCCTGCTGTCTAGCCTAAGTGGCCCTTACTGCAAATTAAGTGAATTATTGTTCTATCTTTCAACAGCAGTCTACTGCGATTTTTAAGGGGGTTTTTTTATTTTTTTATTTTTTTACACATTCTTTGTCCTCTGGTTTATGTGTCCTTTCATCCCATTTTTGGAAAAAGCTGTTCTCACCCTTCCACCTCCCTTCATTTGTTACTGTTATTTCCTTACTTTATTTTTGAAAGCTTTATAATTGTGTCTGTTCTTCTCTGAATTACGCCCAGCTTTTTGGGAATAACCACGATATTTGAGAATAACTCAAACTCCAACTGGAGGTCTTGAGTATTCTTCAGACTGTTTCTGAAGGATGCTTTTCTCTGTCTGCCAATGTTTTTTTTCTAATATAGGACTTACCCAGGCCAGAACTGTTCATTTAGGGTATACTTTCAGTATATCTTTTTTTGCAACTCTGTCTCTTCACTTTCAGGTTTTAAGCCACAAAAGCTGCCAGGACTGGAACATATCTTGGCTATTGTCCATGCTGTATGTGTATCATTCAGTTTTACTTGTGGCATGGTCCTTTGAACTTTGAATTTTAGAATTTTCAGACTATCACTTCAATTGTTCACATTCATTTTAAATCATAATCTTCTCATTTTAGCATGACCTACATGCTAACTCATCACCCAAGTCATTGATAATGATATGAGATAGATTTGTCTTGGGACAGGCTCTGTGACCTCACTTGAATGACCCTCTCGTTTAAAGCAGATAGTCTAACATATAAATGTGCATTTACCTTATAGGCTTTATTTCAAGATATTTTCTGAGAAAAGAAATGGGACTGCATCAAAGGTGTGCTAACATCAAGACATACTGCATCAGTAGTTTCTTTCTCTACATGAGACTAGTCATCCTTTCAGAGCAAAAGATGAAAAGGTTTCTTACAGCTCGTTCCTGACAAATGCAGTGTTGTTGAGGAAGGACCTGCTTTCAGGGTTGGAAACTCTGCAGTGACATCAGACAAAATTGTAGAGCATCAGCTTCCTTGATAAAAAGGTACTGGGTGTTTTTCTTCACTCATATCTTTAGACAGATGCAGCTTTGACATGCTCTTTCCATTTAATTTCTTGTCAAACACATATGCACAACCATTTTGTGAATAAGTTAGCTATGTCAACCCCGTTGACATTAACGGGGGATTTTTTATTGCCATAATTGGCCAGGGGCCTGACTGGATACAGCTGAGAGCAGTTTCCATGCCAGCACAAGCAATAATTGTGCTCAGCAAATATTACATCCTGGCAGCTGCAGCTGAACCCTGTAGCTCAACTCTATTTCAGCCTAAACGGGTTCAGTTAATAGTTATTTTATCTTGCAGTAACCAAGGTGGTTTTGAAGCTATTTTGTCCTTGATATTAAACTATATAAATAATACAAATAAGCTGAAAATATATTTTTTTTCTGTTAGAGATATTCAAGTAAGCACAGAATTAAAGTAACTTTACATGCTTTTCCTGTTCTCCATTAGCCCATGCAATAGCATTGGATGTCCAGTTTGTATGGCAGAAAGCAACATCAAAGCCCAGGCAGTTTTTAAATAATTTCCCTGTATGTTTCCTTTCTCATATATTTCCCATTCACCTTTTCATTGTTGTTGTTGTTGTTTGGGGGATGCTTTGTTTTGTTTCTCTTCTGTTGTGCTGTCTCATGCTCTTGTTTTTCAATTGAATGGTTTGGCTATGGTCTGTTCCCAGTCTGTCACAGAGGCAGGAAAGGAAGTACCAGGAGCTGAAGGAATGGCTCAGCAGGCAGTAAAGCTGCAGAGTTCATCCTACACCCAGGGGAGGGTAGAGGAGCCCAAATGTTCTTGTGCATTTTGGGGTGTGGGCTGCTCTCAAGAAGCTGGTGATTGCTGGTGATTGCTTGGTGCAACTTCTTCTTCCCCCCTTCTGGTGCAGGAGCTGGTTTTTGGCTTCCCAGGAGCTTTCAGGGCTTTCTCATTACTCCTGGATGTAGGTGCTGTCTGGTCAGGGTCTGTGTGGCAAGGGGGTGTGAATGGACTGGAATTATCTGATACAGGTCATTATCACTGAAAGCTAATTGCATGCCTATTCAATCTCACTTTGAGGTGGAATATAACAAGCACACTCTGCTTTGTGTGCTTTGGAGGGCAGCAATGTCTATTTTCAAGATAGACCTAAGGGGTGAAGATCGGGTAGCTTGTGAGCTTTTCTAGGCATGGCTGAGTTCCAGAGCAAGCCTATATTCCTGCCAAAGAGCACACTGCTGCTTGGCATGCCTCTTGTTCCTCCTTTCCCAATGGGTCGTGTTACTGTTATGTTTTCTTGTGTAATATTTACCCTTTGTCTGCAATCACAATTGTTAGGAGGGACATTGGCCTGCCAACAATACATTTGATGGCATAGCATGATCTTAAATTAAGTGTTAGTATTTGCAAGAACATAAAGTGTGCTCTAGTTTCTAGGCCTCCAGCTATCCCCCATGGCTCCCTTTATTCATCCCTTCATCAGAAAACTGGAAGGCTTTTTTACTAACATACTAGGAATTAAAAAGAAAAAGGGAACCTGAATATGTAATAATAGAATTATATGGTATAGCTTGTAAAGTTCAGTGAATTTGAAACTTGAAATGGAAATGTGCCTTCCACTGCAAATAAAAAAAAAAATATAAAAAAATAATAAAATTGAGTATTTCCATGCAGACACATGGTCACCTTCTCCTAAAAGCCAAGTATCAGTTTTGAGCTGAAACATGGTCATGGTATCAAACATCTGGTAAAACTGTGAGCAGTAATGTAGTAATATTTCATTGTTTAATTTTCTTTATTGGTTTGTTCTCTATGCATGGAGTGATTACCTTCTCAGTTCTTAGTTTCGTAGTAATCCCCTTCTCAGTTTTTATTTTCACCTCTTCTTGAAATATGTGCTGTGGGAAATTGAGTGTTTTAGTTTTGCTCTCCAGTATTGTGAAGAAAAGTGCTCTTACCCAAATAATAGTGGAGCTTTACTTTTTAAAATACTTCATAGGTGGGTCAAACTGCTTTTTTACACCAACACCAGCACAGTTTGCAATATTGGTTAAAAACATTCTACTGCATTGCATTAATCTACTGCCCATCATAGACTACACAGACATAGTTCTGAAAGCTTTAAATAGAACTAAATATAAAAGCAGCCTTGGGGACTGTGTAACCCAAGTACAGCAAGAGGAAAAAGCCCAGAGAGGAGGCCACAGTAGTCAATGTAATAATCAATAGACTTAGCAGAGAGACCCCAGCTTGTGGTTGTTGTTGTAGCAAGGCAAGTTTTAAGAAGTAATCTGAACACAATCATTGAGGCAATTTTCATTTGCTGCCTTCTGGTCACCTTCTATACATAAAAGTGTAGTAATTTGGAACCCAGTGGGTATGTGACACAAACTGACAGTGTGAGCCTCTCAGACTCTTGGTGTTGTTCAGAAAAACAAGTCAGTCAGGTGGGTCAGAATGTGAGAAGTCTTGGAAGAGAAAAGTAGTCAAGACTGGATGCTCTGTAGCATACAGAAGCAGCAGTATGGATAGATTGCAAGATGAGATTCCAGACTGATGGTCTAGAAAAGCAGATTTTGCAGGTGTGCTCTGCATGGACATCAGCAGATGGGGAAGAGGATATGGCTGTGCTTTTCTGAGCCAGGGAGGAGGAAGTTGCAGGAACAGAGGCATGGAAATGAAAGCCTCTCACTCCAATCCTGAACACACACTTACAAATGCCTGGTTAGATTTTCATGGCTTAAAGTGCGGACTTCAGCTGTCTCAGTAATCTTTCATGGATTAAACCACTGTCATCAGAGGGACAATTAAGGCCAAGATGAGCTAACAATGTTGGATTCACAATTTACTGTTAAATCATAAACAAGTTGAGATTTCATAGTGGGGTATTTTGGACTTTACTCTTAATCCTAAGAGATTCACAAAGAAAATATCTCTTGAGAAATGTAAATTATGCACAATATCTACATTCTTCTACAAAGCAAATTGCAAAGTTTATGCTAGCTTTCTGTGCTACAGACTTTGTTTTCCCCAGAAGATAAAAATTTTCCTGAACAAAGTTCTGGGGACAAAGAGGGTTTGGGGCTCCCCTAGAATGAGAGGAGCTAATTTCACATTGCACTTGCCCCATAAAAGATCAACAACTGCTGTGCTGTAGGGCAGCATGTATGGTATGAAGGAAAAGAGCCCTCCCTCTCTCTGCTCACTGAAGCTGCACAATCTGAGAGGAAAAAAAGAAAAAAAAAAGCTTTGGGAATGAAACCTCAAGAATTAAAGAAAATTTGGTTCTAAGTGCAATTTCTGATTAAATTCTTGTTTTCATGTTTGTATTTGGGTAATTTTCTCAGCTCCCACATGATGTACATATTGCTTTCAACCATCAGTAGAGCTTTTCCTAGCCATGCAAAGAAGCTGGCAGTAAATTACAAAACTATGACAATATTCTTTTTTCTTTATCCCAGTGGCATCAACCTATTTTACTACCTCCAAAGTCAAAAATGCACCACAGTTAATACAGAATTTCATATTCATACATACAGTTGGTAAAACAAAAAAGCTGCTTTTTAAATTTTTTTTTTTATTATGCTCTGTGAAGTTCTTGGCTTCAATACAAACACCTGTCTGAAAATCTGCATTGACCTAATATTTCCAGTGACGCATTTTTGAATGGACACATATCCTGTCTCAGATTATTGACCTGGATAAAGTATAAAACAGGTGTTAGAAGCTGAAAGCTAAGGTTTCATGTTATCCTTATGCCAAAATCTTGAATACATGTATTGGAACAGCAACTATTCCCACTGTTTTCACATCAGTCTTAAAGGACATAATATCAGTCTGTCTTCTAATGAATATTGCAACATATGTCAAATCAAGAGGCAGTGTGAAAGCTTGATGTTAAGTTCAGTTTAGCTTCAACCACTAGTTACTTTGCATTGGCTTCCAAAGCACTTAAAATGTTTGGAACAGGAACAAAAAAAATTCAGTAAGACTTGGTAGGAATTCAATGAGAGAGGGGAATTCAGCACACATCTCTTATAATTGATGCTCTCACAGGTCAGGCATTCAAGCATATCTTTGGAGATTTCTAAATTTCTGGCAACCACCACTTTGAGACATGAGCTTGATTGGTAATGAAATTATCAGATGAAATTAAAAGACACTACACAATCTAATACCAGTTTCCTGAGCATATTTGATGTTTTCCTTTGAAAAACATCAGTGCCCAAAACTCTCATGAATTTCTTCCTAATTAAATATATCATTCTAAAGTCTCTACTGAATGGCCTTTTTAAATATGGTTTGTCACTTTAAAAAAAAGAAAAACATTTTGTAAACAAACTTGTGAAGAAAATTAAGGAACTCCCCAGGGAAGGGAATGGTTTTGCATTTTTCCACACTGTTAATTAACTATGGGTTTAAAATGACAACAATGTCTTGGGGAGGGTCCAACAGAGTTGGGGAATTCTCCATATTAAGCAGTTAACAGCTGTCCCATTCCAGCTGCACGAAGGACAGATAACAGAGACCAATATTTGGAGAGGAAGTACTGCTATCTCCTTTTAAATGCAATGGACTGGGGGAGGGAGGCTAAATGGCTGGCCAAAGGTCAGATGGGTGGACTTTAGTTAGAGTCAGAAATAGAAGCTGGACTGTAGACTCCCAAGGCCATCCCTGCTCTCTTATAACCCTGATTGCAGCTAAGGTGCTTGTTACATGAAAAACCTCAGAAAGGTTGGCTCAGATAAGCATTCATTCCTCTGAGAGCTTATCTCAGCCTAACTCAAGCTCTCTGACTCCTCTGAGCTTGCAAAGTGGAAGTCTTGAAAGAATTTTTAAAAAAATATGTTTCCGTATTTTAAAATCCAAGCAAACTAACAGGGATAATAAAATTAAAGATAATGTGAAGTCAATAAACTAAATTTCAAATGATTTGATCTGGAAAATTTGGGTGAAAGTCACTGTGGTTTCATTTTTTTTTTTACTTTCCCCCTTGCACTGGAAAGAAATTGAGCACTTCCCCTGACCCTCTTTGGTGAGCTGTCGCACTCCTTGGCTTGTGAAGTGCTGCTGTCCAAGATGTCTTGATGGGATGTGGGAGGAAAGGTTCTTTCACCCAATAAAGTCTCAGTATCAGGCCAGGATACACTAGGGATCAGATCTTACTGCAGGATGCAGCAACCAGAGACCGTGACTTGCTGACCCTGTTTTGTGCTGTTCCAGCCCAAAGCAAAAGCTCATGTCCTGCTCATTGGTGGATTTAGTCTTAACCTTTCTACCTCATCTCAAAACACCCTCACCCCTCTTGTTAGGCATCAGAAATGTCTGGAACATGGTTCTAAGGCAGACTACTATTCTGGAGGGACAAGACAAAAAGCCACTTAGCAGAGAGATGCACAGATGAGTTGGAGTGTTTGAGTGCAGCATCTGCTGAAAGAGGCTGTCCAAAATGAGCAATTTATTTGCCATTGCTGTTGCACATTTTCAGCTGAACTGCTCCTGGCAGGACTTAAGGGGATGTAGCATGGGATGTAAGGGATGCAGCATGACTGAGCTGCATTCCTTCTCTCCCAGCCAACCAGAGGAAGAACTGGATATTGCTCTCTGATTTTTGGGTAACATTAGCTCAGTCCAGTTGTCCAGTTCTTATAGACCTCTTCCTCCTCAATTCGTTACCATTTGAACCATATCTATTGACAGTGGAAGGCTGTGAGTTTTCCTGGGTAAGGATAGGACTCAGGCATTTTTTATCTGCAAATTTCTCTTAGGGGAAGTGTCCTGTTCAGGTATGGTTTCTCTAAGTGCAGACCTCCTCTAAGAATCTTCCTCCACAAAGCCGTTGGGGATACTGAATTGAGATGTGCTCTAATGATTGCTTTTTTTTTTTTTACTATCCTTACTGAGCACTGGCCTTAAAAATAAATGCTTAAAATGATTCCTTGCCTTTTCTGTCCTTTGAATGCCAAGATCTCCTTTGATTATCTCTGAAATATCTTATTTACTTGACAGTTGTATTTCTGGGTGCAGACTCTATGGGATGTTAAAAGCTCTTTCTCTGTGGTCAAGGCCCCATGGTTTATTGTAACACAAGTACATTTAAATTAATAAACCATAAATTCATGACATGGCACTGTATAAGTACTGTTTGTAGGTTGTGAGAGACTGTTAATATTTAATGACTCAAACCAATTGTCTATTTGTGGAGGCTCCATGGTGTTTTGCTGAGGCTGTGTTTGCACCCTCAGTGGGGGGAGGAGGTGAGTTTTTGGGTGTGTGGTGGCCTTTTGTGTAAGACAGAGGGGGCTTTGCAAGTCAGGCTTTGAGGCCAATAAGAGACAGATCCTACAAGGTAGGATGTTTCAAATCCATCTTCCTTTCCCCTTTCCTTTCCTTTCCTTTCCTTTCCTTTCCTTTCCTTTCCTTTCCTTTCCTTTCCTTTCCTTTCCTTTCCTTTCCTTTCCTTTCCTTTCCTTTCCTTTCCTTTCCTTTCCTTTCCTTTCCTTTCCTTTCCTTTCCTTTCCTTTCCTTTCCTTTCCTTTCCTTTCCTTTCCTTTCCTTTCCTTTCCTTTCCTTTCCTTTCCTTTCCTTTCCTTTCCTTTCCTTTCCTTTCCTTTCCTTTCCTTTCCTTTCCTTTCCTTTCCTTTCCTTTCCTTTCCTTTCCTTTCCTTTCCTTTCCTCCCTTCCCCTTCCCCTTCCCCTTCCCCTTCCCCTTCCCCTTCCCCTTCCCCTTCCCCTTCCCCTTCCCCTTCCCCTTCCCCTTCCCCTTCCCCTTCCCCTTCCCCTTCCCCTTCCCCTTCCCCTTCCCCTTCCCCTTCCCCTTCCCCTTCCCCTTCCCCTTCCCCTTCCCCTTCCCCTTCCCCTTCCCCTTCCCCTTCCCCTTCCCCTTCCCCTTCCCCTTCCCCTTCCCCTTCCCCTTCCCCTTCCCCTTCCCCTTCCCCTTCCCCTTCCCCTTCCCCTTCCCCTTCCCCTTGTATATTTTTATGCTGTCACATTGCAATATTGCTATACATAATAATAATCAAATCTGCCCCAAGGGACCCATTAACAAGAGGCTGAGTTACCCTCACCTTCTGGTGACTGTTTAAAGGGAAATACAACACTCTTTGGCAATGATGTAATTGCTGCAGAACCTTTCTCCCTTCTATCACTGTTCCATTTTTTACACTTAAAGAAAAACACAGTATTTTTGTCTTTAAATCATATCCTTAGCCTCAGACAGGTGTTAGTCATTACACTATTAGCATTTCTCATTCTACTGATGTAACTCCTGAAGAGCAAGAAAGGTTATTCACAGACAATTAAGCAGTCAAGTACTAGAGTTTGTCTTAAAAAAGATATTTATTTTACTTAATAAGTAGCTGTTAGACAGATGCTTCCTGAATCAATGAATAATCCCTTTGATTTTTTCATGACTGCAGTGAAAGCTGAAGCTCATCAGCCCCTAATAAATTGCAGACCCACAGAGATCTGCTCTACTAAAAGTCTACAACTAGACTGTCAGCTTCCTAAGAGGAGCTCTGCCCACAGCTACAAGCTATCCTAATCCAAGAGAGAATCTCCTTCCTCTGGCCTCTGATCTAACAATTGTCAGATGATAAAGAAAGTTTGCCTTTGAAATCACAAGTCTTGTATGAAATATGAAACTTTTTATTGCTCTTCAGGGGTTTATTATGTCTTCATCGGCAGCAATAATTGTGTATTAAATGTTGCTCCAGCTTCTATTTAATTTTTGGGGGCTTTACATCAGTAATAGAAGGGCAGGCTAACAAGAAGGCAGCATAATTATGTGAGAAGAAATTCCAACTTATCAAATCATTGAAATACCATCATGGAGCAAGGTTCCTTAACAAGTTACAACCTGGGAATGAAGCACAAAATTTCATATTTAGATCACAGTACTGAAGAATGTTTGTGCTGCTCTCTGAATGTGTTTCAGGTATCTATCAAAACTCAAAGTGGTCTTGAATGTTCTTACTTACCCTTCTAAATGTACTGAGAAATACAGTGCTGAAGCAAGGAGGGGTTTTTTGTGTAGGAAACATGACACCAGACAGACAATAATTTCACCTTACTGTTTCCCTAGACCTTGCTTGATTTGTGTACCTCTCTTCGTGCCTATGCCCACCCAGTCTGAAACTTAATGTGACAGTGTAGAGGGAAAATGTGGTGTAGGGTCTGGGAAGTCAGCCCTTGAGAGCAGCTGGAGGAAGGACTTTCAGGCTGAGAAGGAAGTGCCTGGGAGCTGGATGCAGAGAGAGCTCTGGTCCTCCACTGCCCAAGCTTGACACTGCTCTGAATCCCTGACTCACATGGCAAAGTTTTCCTCTCACCCTGCCCTAACTTCATACTTGCTCATCTCACAGGAAGATCCCCGAGGCAATGCTTTCCTTGGCTGTTTCCAGGCTCAAGCTGAAAACTGAAAGCAAAAGTCAACACATCCAACACAGCTCTGAGCAAGTGAACCCTTGCCACTTCAATGACGGTGGCAGTCCTGGGGATTCCCATGAGTGCGCCTCCTTGGCTCTCTTCTTCTTGGTATCTCAATTGCCTGGGGGAAAAGCTGCTCCTAATTTACCTGTATCACTCTAGCTCACCCAGCAGCTCTGGCAGCTGTGCTGTATGTGTGGGCATAGGAGGTCTTGATGGAGTTACTGCCCAAAAAATGGGACAGCTCATCTCTGCAGTCTCTGCAGTCTCTCGGTGAACCAGAGATGCTGCTTGGCACAAGGTGTACGTGGGGCAATATGGGAGCAATAACTCTGCTCTCTTTCAGAAACTCCTGCTCAGCAGGGTCAGACCCAGAGGAGTCCAAGTGACCTTACAAATCCATCAGGATTAGTGAAGAGATGAGTCTCACGCTGTGGTGTGAAAACCGAGGAAGGGGAATTTATTCTGCTGCTGTCACTGCTAAGTGCCAAAAATAGCGACGGATGCATGAACTGGTGAGAATAACTTTTCCCACAGAGAATGTAGGACTCTGTCCCTAAAAGTCTGCTGTGTATTTCCAGTGTTTCTGCTCTGACTTGCCAAGTTCTGCCATGTGTAAGACTGCATGCTATGTTTTCCAGGCACACTGTTGGGCACGGTGGCTTCAAGGGAATATGTGATTTGTCATCGTTAAGGAGTATAGAAAATACTAAGGGGATTAAATGCTGTTTTAATTTCCTTGCAATGTTCACATTGCAAATTTTCTTTTAGTACTTCTGGGCAAACAGGTCGTAATGTCTAAATAAATTTAGAAAGCTGTAATAATTGCTCTTATGCTTTATATAAATTCTCAGAGCAACATTAGTACATTGGCATCTTAGTTTCGAGTTGATTTGGGAAATTTACAATGTGATATGTAATCAAATTAAGTCCTGGAGTAATGAAAAAACCTGTTCTTAGATCCAGGGAATGACAGTGCCAATATCTGGAAGAAAGCTTTTCCACAGAGGGCCTCTCTGGCTGTATTCTTTATTACAAAAACTACTGTGAAGCAGACGTGTCTGTAGTCTTGTGTGTTGATTCAACAAGGAGGAAAAAATGCATGTTTGAACTTCCATTCCCTAATGATGGTCCCTTACTTTGGGTCAAAGCTCAGCCCTATGAAGGGGCAGAGAATCTCCTGTTGCCATTAAAGAGTCTAAGAGGTCTGCCCAGCCCCTTTAGTTTATCCTTGGTGGAACAATGCCAGGTAGAGCCACAGCACAACTCTGCCTCAAACCATTTTTCTTCTTTCCAAGATTTGTTTTCAAGATATCAAAGTGCAACCACAGCAACTCAGCAAACCTAAGATGTCAACCTCCTAAACTAATTTTGAAAAATAAATTATTAAAGTAACATAAATCTCAGAGCTAAAAAAAAAAAAAAAGCTGTTCTGGGATTAAGTACACACAGCTGCTTAGTCTGTTTGTAATCCAGTTTTCTCTGTAGTATCTGGCAGTTAGAGCATGAAAGACATTCTTGAAATTAAAGTTTTTGTAGGACTCTCATACACAAAAGCATCTGGATACTTGGAACTTAAAAAAAAAAAAAAAGGGAAAACAAACATAACTCAGACACTGCAGTTCTTATTGAAAGATAAATGCTTTCCAGGGATGTATTTCTGGTTAATACAATCTTGAAAAATCTTCACAAGACAATAGATGTAGAGAATGAATACAGCTTTTGTGGCACAACCTCTCCTTGTAATCTGCCCTTGCTTCAAGCAAGAGCAATTGTTTAGTTTTCCAACTAGTTTTCTTGGAAGACAGAGTTCAATTTACATTTATGACTGCCTGAAGCTATTTTGAGGAATCCAAGTAAAAGTATAGCTAGCCTTCAAAGCTGTCTCAGAAATGACACAGAAAATGTTAAGCATGCTTGTGGCTTGCACTTGTGTCGTTAGTTATTATCAAACTTACATTGCCTCTGGTTTTGAAATCTCAGGGGAACATTTACTCTGAAAAGTGAGCCTCAAAATGTAAATGTGTTTTCTGAAATGCATTTTGTTATTGTTTCTGAAATAGTTTTGATATTTTTTTTTTTATTTCTCCTTTGCAAAACCAAAAAACTTGCAGAAAACAAACACATTCGTTGCCCTTACAGTGACAACAGAGGAAAGAAAGAAACCAGCCAATCAAGAAACCTTTTTATGACTTTGCAGTTGAAATAGTTGTCATAATAGCTTTTGAGAAATGACAAATTCTGGCGGCCTTTAAGAGAGATGGATGTGTTTGAAATATGTAAAACCACGTCATCTCGCAGACTGAAGCAGGGCCAGCTGACTGGCTGGGTGTGTGGGCCAGATCAGCAAGAGCACCCCAGCACTGCACCTCATTTTCACTGAGCACCAGGGGCCTGGACCTCTAAAGCCAGTAGTCCCTGCCCAGTCTTTGCCATGCAACCATGGAACCATCCTGTGAAGTGCCTGGAGAATCCAACCAGGAGACTGAGAGGATCTGAGGCTGGGAACTTTGCCTTGCTGAAGTACTTCAGTAAAAATACCTGCTGAGTGCTAAGAAGACAGCAATATATATATTGCTGATAAAATTTACTTGAAGGCTCTGAATTCTTATGAGACTTAGGAGGGGTTGGCCAGTGCTTTGCATTGGGTTTGCCAGGGCCTCCCAGTGCTGTAAGAGTTCCTAAAAGACCAAAAAGTTTTCAAGCTTTAACAAGAGATTGTGACAACTGTGTCCTGGAACAGCTATGAATATGTGCCCACATGTATTCTCATTTCCAGTCAGGAATAAAAAAGATAAAGAGAACGTTAGCATCTGGCCTTCCCCCATTCTCCACAAGTTTCAGTGTACATTTGATTTAGTTGTTAACTCAGAGGAGTTAAAGAGGATGAAATTTGGACTTCCCTTATTTCTTTAAGGTACAAAGATAAAAAAAACCCCTAATTAGCACATCTCTTTTTTGAGATTTTTTTAGCCTGGAAAAATGCTCTGGTATGAATCAAGAAAGGCATTAAATTCTCTGTAATCTCATGAGATATTAGTTTGCAATTTATAGGCTATTGTACAACTCTCTGTATATCATAGAAGCACTAAGAAATGTGTGTCCTCAATCATTTATTCACAGTTTCCTCACTTGGGCTGAATCATCTCTCTATGAGACTGAACTGGAAAGTGAATTGCTGAGAGCATCTGAGTTTATAAAAAACACACAAAACAAACAAACTGATAAATAAGTCAAATCTGAGTTTTGTTCTGCTTTTGTGCGTGGTGAAGATGGAACAAAAAGCATTTGGCTTTGACAGCAAGGACCAGAGAGAAGGCAGGAAGTTCCACAGGCAAAGCAAAGGTACATAATACTACCTGAATTTAGACCTTCCCCTGAAAAAGAGACTCTGGGGTGGAGGGGCAGAGAGGCATGCAACACAACATAGTACCACAGTGCTGACTCTCCCCTTTTAAACTCATCTAAGCTAAATATCTTGTCCACAAGGGGTATCAAACTCAGAAGTTTCAAAAATACTTTAATCACTAAATATGTCTAGTTATACCTCTCCATGGTATTTCCAAGGGACTGGGCTAGGAAAGCATTTGTTTTCCATGTTAATTTATCAGAGATATTTGAAAGTTTACAGCAGCTTTTGGAAAAGCAGAAGTCAAAGGAATAAACTTTTCCTGCCAGCTGCATCAGTTATAAGCTGCTGAAATGTAAGACAGTGAACATTTCAGGGCAGCTCATTATCAGTGTATAAATTCTGACAGACAAAGAGAAGGGACTCAGCACCTTGAAAGCCATCTCATACTTTCTTTTGAATAACAAAAGCCCTTCTGAAACTGAAATTTGTGGAAATGCTTTTCTTCCACTCCTGCCTATCTCTCCATCAACCTTCCAAACACTACCAAGGATTAAAAGTGATCCCCTTGTCATGCTGACAAAATAAATGAATATGACCCACTATTTTCCGTAATAACTATTTGACATTAAAGCAGTTGGTAATTAATCCTCACTCCCTGGTGACACATGCAGTGTGACAAAACAGAGGTAACAGCAGCAGCAGAACCTCTCTCCTTTATTTACTCTCTTGCCTTGTCAAGTGACTGATCATCTTTTGAATTACCAAAGAGCAACTGAGTTACGTTAAAATGAATGTTTGTGGTGAAAATGTTAACTTGAAAGCATCTGCTATGATAGCCCATAAAATAAAATCAATATGCTTTCAGATGCATCACATCCCTCCTGGGTTGTTTTCAAAAGTTGATTTTGCTGTGGTTTTCCAGGAAGCAAAGGCTGCAGCTCAGCTGCTGGACTGAGACTGGGAAGCTCTAACCTGGACAGCTCAGAGATCCAATTTGTTGCATGGCACTGCCACAGAGTGGGCTGCTTTGAAACCATCTCTATTCAATGTTACCTCAGCAGCTTTGGACTGGGTACTTTAGAGCAGAGAAGGCAGTTAAAAGTGGGGAAAAAGGTTGTTTTAAATTATCTGGGTCAGGCAGGTAGGTCTTAGCAGGTCTAACTGGAGAACCATAGTTCCCCAGCTCTCTGGAGGGATGAAGATCTCCCTCCTGTTGGACCAGCTCTGCTTGATGTGTGCCAGATTGTGGAGCTTGTCTGCACTCCTTCCAGGCCTTGGAAAACCAGCATCCATCTGTCTTTTTGCATTCATTTTCCAAATGAAGAATGACATCTGTATCCTTTATGCCTTTTTTACTGTTCTGGTAGCAAAAATGTACACTGCAGTTAAGAAAAGCAGTATGAAATGCTCTATATCCTGAATAAATGCTGCATGAATCAGGACAAAAGAATAGTTTGAGACAAAAGGCAAAAAAGACACTTATTGATGAGTGTACTCTTAGGCCAAAGTAGCTGCTTAAAAAAGACTTTGGAAGATGGAAACTGATCACACACAGCATGGTCAGCACTGTCCTTCCTGCAAAGTGCTGTGGCCACTTCACTGTGGGCAAAGAAGGGAGTCCGAGAAAGTACAAAGTCAAAAGACTCAGAAACCAGGTGAATGGATCCAAGAGGAGTGAGGATGGCAGGTGTTGGATGGAATTACACTGAATCTTTACAATGGATACAAAGAAAGGTTAGACCTTCAGAAAAAATACCCAAGTAGCCATCAAATGAGGGAGGAGGAAACAAAGTTCATTTTAACTTTAGCATAGTTTGGTGAGAGACTAAACTGAGCAGAAACAATCATTTGCATCTCATTGGTGCTCCACAAGATGATGTGCCAGGCAGCGCAAAAGCCTATAAATATAAACATCCATCTCACTGTCTGCTGTACCACAGCACTTTCATATGATTCTGGAAGGACTCATTCTCTGCATGCTTCTGCCTTCTCCCTGTCTCCTGTGACAAAGGTAATAAATTCCTGAAAGTAGGAAAGGAAGATATGGACACATGCTTCGAAGCTTCTGAAGAACTCAGACAGAGTAAGGTATTCTGTGCTGCTAAAATTCCTGTACTCATTTCTAAATGAGCTAACTGGAGTTAAGGCATCACTCATGTAAGCTGAGTGGAAAATAGTTGCTCACTCTAGATGTGCAGCTTCACAAAGACAAGCAGCTTAATTTCAAAGGCTAAGCTATGGCCAGCTGATAATTATACCTGGGAAAAGAACAGCTACTATTGTTAAAAACTGTGTTCTGTTGCTAAGGAAACCTCTATGGCATGGAGTGTCTTATATGTGAATGGTATAGATGAAGAAATGCAGAGAAACATTTTTTTATAGAAGATCAAGAATGCATGGTCTTTCTTTTTGTGCTTGTGGAAAACAGGAAATACGTTTTCATTGAAGCATGAAATTATTTTAAATATTTTGTTACTGGAACCTTTGGTCTGAAGTACTACCTCTTCTGAGTTTTGAGAAAAGATAATGCTATCTCCACTTGACTGCAAGCAGTATCCCTTAATTCTCTCTCAGGGGCCCTTGAAAAGCCTTTACAATACAAAATATTCATTCCCTCTGCTCAGTGTTTCTAAATTATTTAAATGACCTGAGGAAAAATGCAATTTAAGCCACCTCTGTGCTGGCAGGTGTCAAGACTGGAGCTCAGCCAGAGAAAAACACATACAAGAGGGTTTCTATTTTCCAAGCTATTTTAGAAACTGCCTAAAATGGTCCCAGGGAATCTTCAAGTTATGGGTCCATATGCTGATGAACATGTTGGCCATGGTGGGAAGGCAGCTAAGCAAGCACAACCCCCCAAAAATGTTTTAACTCCTCCAACTATTATTACCCTACCTAAAACCTTGCATGAGAAGTGAAGCAATCTGACGTGTCTCCCCAATTTCAGCCCTGATCCACACATGAAACCAGCTCTGTGTTGTAAATGCTCAGACCAAACCCTCTTAAAATCAGATCTTCAAGGAGATATTTGTGGCAGTTAAAATGTAATTCAACTAGAAATCATGCAGCTTCCCAAGAAGACAACCTGACTATTTTCCTTTAGAGATTTGCATTATGCTTTGAATTAGATCTGCAGTGATTTGTAGTCTTTGCCCTCAGGTGACCTGCAGCACAGCTCAGACTGTGCTTCAGTCCATCTTTCCAGACTTCAGTGTGTCTGAGCCATTGCAGGAGGCAAGTGCTTTCTCACAGTCATTAACATCTGGGTTAAAATTGCCTCCACAGTATCAGCTGAGCTGTAATATCAAACTGGGTGTAATATCAAATGCTTCAGCCATGGAATGGGTTAGCTGAAATCACCTAAGGCAGTGGCTTTTCTGTCAAGAGGTGAATTACACCCACAGTGTGTCAGTTTTGAATAACCCTTAAGTTTTAAAGCAAACATTGCACAAACCAAGAGATGCTCAACAGCTTCCTCCCAAGGAAAGAAAATCCAAGTTGTTAATGTTCTATCTTTAAATCATACCTCTCTTTATGCACTTCAGACTATGTTTATTCTAAAATGTTGAGATGACAATCCAGCAAATTTTCTTGGATTTTTAGCACGATCTCTGCTTTTAAGAAGTCCAAATATAGTTGGTCCGTACTAAACTTCTGAACAAAACCAGATTACTGAATACCAAGATGTCAAGGTATGGTAGTTGTGGTTGTGCTGTTTAACATTGTGGGTTATTTCAGGAAGCTTTCAAAGTGGTCAGGTTTGTCTCTGGGGCACCAGAGGTGTCTCAAATTCAGAGGCATCTCAGTGAAGAGAGACACCAGGTAATGAAAGTTTGATAAAGCAGGGAGGCGTGCTTAGCTCTAGCTATCCATCTTCTGGCCTGGTTGTTGCAGGGACCACTGCTGTTCACATGGGGAGCGCTGTTTCAGGCGCTACTGACGCTCAAAGTGTGCTGAGACCTTTTAAGACACAACCCTGGTGATAATCAGATTGTCTGCATACTTAACAGTGAGATCAAACAAAGGTTCTTGGGTGAATTCTCATTTTTGCTGAGGTCAGGGCAAGTTATTCAAAACATGACTTGCAGGCATTAACACAGTTCTTCTCTGCTCTCAAACATCCAAACAGTTGTTTCTCACATATTTTTTTCAGTGTGGTGGAAATTCTTCCAAACCCCAAACCAGTGTATTTCAAGTCATGGTAGCTTGTAAGCCTTTCTGTGTCCTTGGTTTTCTGGACTTTTTCTCTTTCTCCAATAAATTTTATTCTGGCTTTGCCATTTTCAAGATGTTTTCTATTATTTTTGTGGACAGAGGAGGATTTAACACATGCCTTCTGTATTATTGTGGCACATATAATGCACAGTCCATTTCTTTGCACATGAAGAAGTAGATTTTTATATAATTAGCTAAGAAAGCATATGGCAAAAAGCATAGCTGATACGAATGTTTGTAAAAAGCAGGTCAATGCTTGATTTAAATCAGAACACACCTGATTTACTTTGAAACTATTACAATTACTTTTTTGGACACTCTCAACTAACTGACTTTGGCTCTTATGTTCATAAATCTCATAATGCTTCTTGAATGTGCCTTCAATTTTTTCCAAACTTTGGTATGTTGCAAGATGGAAATAAAGTTGGAGGCTTTTTCTTGCTTGTGTAAAGAAAATATTTTCCTGTCTTGTTCAGGTATGGTGAAGCATGGAAGTACATGGCCAGCTTTTAATATTCTGAATGCTCAGGTAAAAATAGTTTCCTCAGCTGAGGTCTGAACAACCATGCTTCTAACAGTCTAGCAGATGCCTGTTGCAATCATTAGAGAGTTTCATGTTACGTGTCTCATCCTTGAGGAGCACCTATGGACATGTCTTACTGATTAGATCCTAATTAATAGGAACCATAATTAGCCTTCTTGGAAAGGGTTTTAATTACTGTTCCTGAAGGGGTTGGCCCCTCAGCTGAGCTCTGGGCTTTTCAACCAAAGATTTTGACATTAAGCAAATGCTTCACACTGGGCAGGCACTACTTTAACTTAGGAAATCCATGTCTTTCACGTAATACTTGCAGATAGTCTACTCTAATAGCATCTCATATTTCAGACATCATAGCTGAAGCTTGTGAGAGAAAAATTTAGATTTTTTATTGAATCATTTCAGCAAGGAAAAGACTAAAAAGTTGCTAGTGAGAGAAGCCCTTTCACAGATCAGAAACTGAGGTTGTGGTTTCTTAAATATTATTTAAGGACAAACTGCTGCAGGTTCAGCTTGAGTATATTGTCTCCTGGGCCACCTGAAATAGAAACTAGTCGATACTATGGAACAGAGTGAGAGATTGGCATGGAGAGAAATAAATGTGCTCATGGTAGATGGCTGAGAAGAATGTATCCTAATAGAATTTTATGTATAAAACTGGTTTTATTGTTTCACATACGGCCTGACTGATGGTGCACAGTGACAACTGACTGATGGTGCACAGTGCTTTCTGGGCAGGAAGGAGAACAGGTTGCATCTCCCTGATCTTGCAAAAGACCAAGCTCATGACAGATTTGTGTTTCCCTGAGCAAGAAGGGAATCTTTCTTGCTTGTTACCATGTTGCCTGCCACTTTTTACAGTGTTGTCAGTATTAAAAAAATCATTGCCATTAGAAGACACAGAAATCACTCTTAATTTTATTATCCAGAGATCCAGGTAAAGGTACGTGATGTTCAAAGACATTTTGGCTTTTTCGTTAATATCACCTTTCTTCTAGTTACTGCAAACAGGAATTGTAGTGATGCAGTTTATCCATATTTAAATCCCCTTGAGCTGATAGCTCAGCTGAAGGCTGAACTGTGATCTCTTTGTGCATGAAGAAAAGACACTCATTTATTTATATTAATGTCAAGCTTGTCTACTGCAGTTTTTTCTTCATCTTAATTGAATGTGTCTGCAGTAGCAGAGAGGGCATGTGCTTAAATAAGAAGGACTAATTGGAAGAAGCTGTCAGGTTAACAGAGAGCCAGAGAGCTGGATATCTTGTACTTCAGTGCAAAATTTTCCTCAGGATAATCTCACGCCATATCATTCATCTGACATGATGAATGCATGAGGAAGAGGGTAGGAAGATACCTGTTTGGGAAATGTGTGAGGCTGCTATGTAATCACAATGGGCCTTTTAATCTAGAATGGATAAAATACTAAATAGATGAGCTCCCTGTAGGTTAGAGGCTTTCACAGTTTCTTTTTCATCTTATTTCAGATCCTCTTTATCCCCTCTGCACTCTAGAGAGAGGAGCTGGTTCATTTCTTGTGTTGCCACTGAAGTAACAGAGGCATAACAGTCAAGAGATGATAGGTTCTCCATCTGTTGTGTCTCACTGCTGTGGCTGCAGGGCTGGGAAGGCTTTTAACTACCATCAACTTACTGAAAGGATATCTAGTGTTAGACTGAGTGTGTAAGCACAGGGTTAGTATTTCAACTCTTGATGAAACCTCCAGAGAAGATAATGAACAGCTCTTAATGTTAGTAGGCCCTTATTTAAATTAAACTCAAACATGTTTTTCCACCGAAACATGTCTTTAGCATGTTTTCCTAATAGCCATATGGTTTAACCTTTTAGTAGTGGGTATCTAAATACTTTTTAAGCCTAACCTTGTAAAACTGGTGGCATTGGTGCAAACCTTCAGTTTGTGAGTGGTCAGCTGCCGCTGGTCCCCGATAGGATATGGGCTGTCTCTAGCACAGGAATTTGTTATTGCCTGTGC
The DNA here is from genome assembly GCF_971803275.1 of Cyanistes caeruleus. Lineage (NCBI taxonomy): Eukaryota > Metazoa > Chordata > Aves > Passeriformes > Paridae > Cyanistes > Cyanistes caeruleus. The sequence continues at coordinate 54,511,037 of NC_141702.1, read as the reverse complement.
AGTACCCCAGCTAGGCAGTGCACCTGGGGTATCCACTGGGGAAAAAATTGCATTGTGTTTCGGGAAAGGGAGAAGAAAAATGGAAGGGGAAGGCAGAAGTACTTACTGCTGACCTTTGAAGAGAACAGGATGACTGTGCCTTCTCGCCAGACCCATCAGCCACAGCATCCTGCTCAGACACTGAGATGTTGAGTAGCATCAGGAGTTACAGGAGAGTGCTTGAGCTCCTCTCAGCAGTGACCTGTCCTTACATGGTATTTATGTCTGGTTTATATGGTGAAACACTTTATTTGTAAACAAGAAAATAGTTAAACAATTTTCAGCTTTCATTTTACAACTTTTTAACAAGTGAGCTGCTCCCAAGCTCTCAGAATAAACAGGTAGACTGAGTGTGCAATTTTCCAATGCTTTTTACATAAATCATAGCTTTTGAGAGAAAACTGTGTTAGTCAGAGCCTTCTGAAATGAGCAAGCTTTTGTCCACTGAGAGCAGACCACCTATTTGCACCCACATTCCCAGCCCTCACTGCACCTACAGATCACCTAGCTGCATTGCTTTCTTTCTCAAAACAGATTGCATGGAAGCCCTCCTGCTCCCAAAGGTTGCTTAGGCACTTCCAATAAAGAAAAACTTCATTTCAATATTTATACTAGGAGATTCCTGCTCTGATATTAACAACATTTGCTGTTAGCTTGATGGATGCAGTGCATTTGCACTAAAACACTAGCAATATTACTTTTTTTCAAAAATTGCAAACAGCTATTGTCTGCTATACATAATTCCATCTGGTGGATGTTCCAAACATAAATTCATGTTCCAGAAATGTATCTATGTTTATTTCTCCATAGATCTAGAGGAAAACATAAAAAAAAATCATTCCAGAAAGTCATCCTAGAGATTATTTTATGTTGCACTGAGATCTGTACCACTTTCCCTTTATTTACAGGTAAATTCAAAAGAAACCTGAAAAAGCTGAGAAAATACTTGTTTCAAATCATGCTGCTGCTTGCCATGATGACCTCCTGGTAAAGTTCATATGCTTACAGAAAGTATTCAGTGCTTTATGAAACTGCAGCCATGGTTTAGTATACTTTAAGACTTTTTGTCTATGTTTTGATTTGCAAATTTTCATGATTATATTGTTCTGGGAAGAGGTGAATATTTTTGCTCCCATTAAATTATAAAGGCATGTAGCATCAGCCTACTGGAAACTTCACCTTCCACCCACTGATTCTCTGAGTTAATTACCGGTATCGTTGATTCCAGCTCTGCAAGTCACACCTGGTGAGCAAGATATGCCAGCAAATGGTCTTAAAATTAAATATATGGTTAAGCCATCTTTCTCCTCCATGTGTTTAGCATTAAACTGAATAGAACCTTACAGATTTATATACATTCAAAGTTTTTCTCGGTTGTGAACTTATGCCCTACTTGGATCATTTAACAGTGAAACAGAAAACGCCCATTATCCTTTTCACTTCCAAAATCTTGCTGCCTTAGATTGATGGGGGGCTTTTTTTTGCTCTCCTACTGGCAGCAAGATTTCTGTTCCGGTTTCTTCACTGGTCAGAAGCGACTAAGGAATAAGGCATGGTTAAATTCTGCCACTTGGTGGCACTAAGAAATAACACAAGTGCCCTTACAAAGGATGCTGTAAAATACTGCCAAGTGCCGGGTGATAGCTGGGCCCAGTGGCCCTCAGAAAGGAAGACATCAGGAAGGGGTTTCTGCCGGCAGAAATCCCAAGGCCGTTTTGTTTGTTGTAGATGTTAGCAGGATTTCAGTCCGGAGCGCGGCCGCTGGGATGCTGCTTGTGCTCTGGGGCGCGCACAGCTCGCCGCTGGCTCTGCTGGCAGATGTTCTGTACACCTCCTACATTGGCTACCAATCAGCCCTACCTGCCTAGGAGGGGTTTTGCTGGTAGCTGAGGAGAAAGAAGTTGCAAACCCCTCATTTCCAGTGGCTTAATTCAGGCAACATCAGAGAGTTTCTCTTGGACAAAAGAATTTGCATGGATCTCCCTGGGGATCCCCCCTCCCTTGCAATGTAAATATTATTGCCTACTTGGTTAGGAGAGACACAGTGAAGCCATGTAAGGAATAAACTCACTCCAGAATGTGTGTATGGATGTAGGGTTTTTGTGTGTGAGAGTGTGTACTATTTGACTAACTTACCACCACTTCTAGTGCAGAAAATAAAGAACTGGACCCAGAATTTTTAAGGATCTTTTTCATCTTGGTTTATAATACCCTGTAAAGGTCAAGAGCCCTAGAAACTGATTTCATTTGTGGTTACATTTCCCTCGTGCAGCTCTTCTTTCAGATGAGAACTGAAAATTTGTTTTTCTCTTTTCCCCTGCCTAAACTTTTTCTTGCTGGTGTTATTTATTCACCATTTATTCAGAACTTTTTACAAGGGAATGCAGGAATAGGAAAAGGGGGAAGGACTTTAAACTGAAAGAGGGTAGATTTAGATTATGTTTTAGAAAGAAATTCTTCACTGTGATGATGGTGAGGCACTAGAACAGATTGCCCAGAGAAGTGGTGGATGCCCCATCCTTGGAAGTGTTCCAGGATAAGTTGGATAAGACTTTGAGCAACTTGACAAAGTGGAAGGTGTCCTGCCTATGGTGAGGGGGTTGGAACTAGATGATCTTTAAGGTCCCTTCCAACACAAAAAGTTCTGTCATTCTGTGATTCTACGAACCAAGAGCTGTTTTTCTGTCTGGTCTTTTCTTCTGTCGTTACTCCTTGCATTCATGTTTGAGTCTGTGCTGGTTTGGACTGGAATAGAGACCATTTTTTTTCACAGTAGCTGACATGAGGCTGTGGTTTGGATTATGCTTAAAACAATGTTGACAACACTGGGTTGTTCTATCTATTGCTGAGCAGCTCTTGCTCAGAGTCAAGGACACTTCTGCTTCTCAGGTCACCCCTTCAGCAAGCAGCTGTGAGGGGACATATCTATGACAGGCTGACTCCAGCTGACCACAGGGATATTCCATACTACATGATGTCATGCTCAGTGTAGAGCTGGGGGAAGAAGAAGGAAGGAAGGACATTCAGAGGGATGACATTTGCCTTCCCAAGTCACTGCTATGTGTCATGGTGCCCTGCTTTTCTGGAGGTGGCTGAACGCCTGCCTGCCCTTTGGAAGTGGTGAATGAATTACTTGTTTTGCCTTGCTTCCTTTGCACAGCTTTTGCTTTACCAATTAAACTGTCTTTATCTCAGTCTAAGAGTTTTCTCATTTTACTCTTCTGGATTCTCTCCCCCAAACCACCAGCGGGAAGTGAATGAGCTTGGTTGTTGACTGAGGTTAAACCACAATGGAGTCCCATTAAGACTCCTATTAAAGAAAGTCAAATTGTAATCATTATTCCCAGCCTTCTCAACTGGGAGAAGTTTTCAGAGTGAAAATACTCTTGGGACAGAAAGGAAACAGCCATCTGAAAAGCAGTGCTGTTATTTAATTTCCCTGTATTTCTAGAATTACAGCTATGTCTACGCTATTAAATAGTATGGTTAAATAGGATTACTTTTACAGAGCAAAGGAGCTGGTACTGAGGACTTGCTGTGCACTCCACATAGCTTTTTAGGAGGGTGTTAGCTCAGGCCTGGGACTGCCCTGTGGAAGGACCACACCTTGCAGATGGAATTGTCTACTGCCTGCCCTCCTGTGCTGCTCAGCAGTGTGAGCTGCAGGCTGGCATGTGAAGATCCCATGGACATTTACCACAGATGTTGCCTCCCAAGCAGAGCAAAACTGCTCTTTTCTGAGACAAGAGTCAAATTCCCAGGCTATAGGTGCTGCAATGGAATCATAAATTGCTGCTATCCCAGTATATTAGTGAGGATAATGAAATAGACAGGCATGCAAGCATATTACTGAAAAAAATATTCTTCATCAGTGATTTAAATGTGGACAACTGGAAGTTGTTTCCAGCATCTAAGTGAGTGTCTTGCTGGGTTAGCATAACCAGTCCAGGAGAATGATGCTCATGTAATACATACCAAGTGCTCCTGGCAGTGATTCTGCCCATTCTAGGAAGCAGATTATTGTTTCAAATGTCCTGGAAAACTATTTGGAAATTGGAAGAGCCAAAGATACTGACTTGACAGACTCAAGGAAGGGAAGGGACAGATGTCACAAGTGATAGGTGAAAAGAGGTAAGGAGATGCTGAGAAGCTGGATGGGAAGTTAAACCAGAGAAGAAATCTGAGATTTTCTTCCATCCTCAGCTTGAAAACTGAGGGAATCTCTACCCTGATAGATAAATGCATGGTCAGGAAAAGCTGTATCTGCACAGAACTGCCTAAACTCAAAATAGAGATGATCCAAAAGTGATTGAAGCTCTCCAAGCAGAGGTCCAAATGGGTCTCTGTAGGCACAGCCATTATCATTGGGAGTGTACTGCACCTGAGAAGCCAAAACAGCAGCTTATGGTTTTCACCATAAAGATGTTTGGAGCCAGATAAAACCAATCAGATCAGATCTGTGTTATTTTTTTAAGAAGCAATAACTGAGTGAAAAACATTCTTTCAAGAGCTCCCCAGGCTAAGTGAGATTTAGTGCAGTTAATCACTTTATTAATTTATTCACCTGTGGCTTTTACATAGCCCATGATAACTGACAATACCACTAAAAAACATGTCAGAAAGACAGTCATATCTCTGAAATACAGACATGAAATTATGACTCCTGGGTGCATTTCTGATGTGTCAGTGTCTGGCTCCTAAATATTATCAGAAGCTCAGTTTTTGAGTTTGACCACAATGGGCTATATTTCAGTCAGCAGCAAGCCTCAGCTAAGAAAAAAATTATCTTCATAGAAAGGCCTTTCAGAGGTTAACTTTAGTGCATACTGCTGACACTATGAAAAATAACCAACATTTTGTAAAAATCACACTTTAAAAACAAAACCCAATCAAAAATATCTATTTACATTATTCACTCAGCAAAATCAAAATTGCTGAAAGGTATTCCTGTACAACACCCATGCAGTATCAGGTGTACTTGCTCATAAACAAAGGCTAAGGCAATCATTTTGCTAAGCACCACGTCAATGGAGCAAACTGTCTTTAATAGTCAAAAGTAGTGAAACAGCAGGAGGGCTCTCATTAAAATGACATTCCTCTTTAAAGCAGACTGCCATCCAAGGCAATAGTTATTTGGCAGTTATCTTAAAAAAAAAAATATTATAAAACTTTCTAACATTTGATGTTTACTGAGCATGAAATTTCATCTGACATACTTGGGCCATGACTTTCTCCAGTGACTTGATTCTTGTTTACATTTGATTTACATCTCATTTACATGGGAAATCAAATGTGTGAACTGCCTTTGTGTAAACTTCCAAACAGGCAGTTTTATGTGTTGGAAGGGTTCACGTTACTGTGTGATCATACAAAAATAGCAAGTAGACCACCAGAAAAAGATGCTTGCTGTACAAACTTCCTCCTTTTTGTTGATGGTGGTCAAAACTGCCTCCTAAAAACTAAAAGAATTACTAAAAGATAGACCGCAAGGTTACATTCACTCTGCTGGAAGTCAGACCCATCATTAACCTCAACAAATATCAGCACTGAGGTATCATCACTAGAAACTAAGGGTTGTCACCCTTGCTCTATCACAACTCTTTGAACAAGAGGTGGGAATAAGCACAGCCCATTTTTATAATGGCCACCAGAAATGAAGGAGCAGTCTCCAGACAGAATTGTTATAGGAAACACAGTAAGATAAGATACATTTTTTCCAGCTAATTGACAACCATGTAAAGGTTAATGCTAAAATCAACTCTCAGCAAAAGCTATAGGTAATTGCTGTGAACTTGAAAACGTTAATTACATCTCACATCGTTCTCTACAGAGCATCCAATTAACAGATGAAAGATTAAGAGATTAACATCCTCATCCTGCTCATACCTAAAACTGTATCAGAACATCACTGGCTCCAAGGTACCAGAAGCTTCAATATGAAAGGAATGGAAGGTGGGAAGTATGAAAAAGATTTAAGCTAGCCACTATTCCAAAGCAGAGATCATTAAATCTGACTTTCATACTAGCAAATCTTCATGAAACCATAGTAATACAAAGATTTTTGCAGGGACAAAGCAGAATAATGTAATAACTTCAAGAGTTCATTGTGGAAATATGTTGCAACCTGTGTTCCAAATGTTCTTGAAGAGAGAGAAAATAGAGACACAATGACATTTTTACTATGCAAAAATTAGAGTAATCCCAACTAAAATTGATTGAAACTGCCTCAGAAAAGTCATGCAATACTGAATGACTGGATTAAAGAAAACCAAAAAAAACCCTAGTTGAAACATAAAGGGATACAGATGGAAGGAGAAATTATGCTTTTGTGATGACAGACTTCATTAGCTGTTATCAGTCAGGAAAGAGATCTTGTCATCATTGTAGAAGCTTCTGAAAGCATCAGAACATATCTTAGCAGTAGCCAAATGGACGAACACAGTCCTATTAATTGTTAGGAAGAGAGGCAGAAATAGAAAATACCTCAATTCCAGCACAGAAATCTCAAGTATTTCTTACATCTTCAGTATTGTATATACATTTCTAGTTGTTTCCATTTCTGAGCAGATGGAGAAAAAACATAAAGAAGAGTATAGTGGTGATTAGAGGTAAGGAATCTCTTCTGTGGATGCCAAGATTTAACCTCATCATCTAGAAAGATTCTCTCTGAGAGACTGAGAGATTTATTAAATGAGATTAGTAGGAAGAACATGATCAAGAAACTATGCACCTTTCATCTCAGTACAAAGTTAGAGAGGTACTAAGCAAAATAGTTTGGAAGCAAATTTGAAAAAAAAGAGAAGGAAATCTTTTCATACCTTGTTAGTGAATTGCTGAACTAATCCATTGGCACAGGAAGTTTTGGAGACCAAGAGAGTAAATGGGCTCAGAAAAGTGCTCAGTTGAAGTGATGGAAGGAAATTTGTCAGAGGCTGTTAAACTCAGCCATGAAACTGCTCCAGCTCCAGAAGCCTCTGAACAGGGGCTAGCAAGGGGCTAGAAGTGGCTATGTTACTATGTTGTCAGCTTGTGCTTGTCATATCTCTAATCATATGCTGCTTCCTTCAGTATCCTCCCTTTGACAACAACCTGTAGACAGACCCTTAAATGGAACAATATGAACACTCACAGGGTCCCAAATCCACATTTTAGCCAAGAACATGCCATTTTTTTCATACTGAGCGTAGCCAAGAGTCCTGACTGTTGAGATAATTTCCACTCGCTGGAGGGTGAGTAGATGATATCAGAACTTGTGTTGGTGTTTCTCAGTGGATTTGGGTTTTTTTTTTCATTTTGTTGGGTTGTTGTAAATAATTTTATGCATCTAGCTAGTTAGGCAAACAACCTTATTTGTTTATATCCCCTGTAATCACAAGCTGTATTAAATAGGATGCCCTTCACCTAGGATTTTCAGGAATGGAGTGTACCCTATGCTGTAATTATTGCCTTAGTCCTTAGGTATCTGACATTTCCAGTAGAGTTACAGAATCACGGAATGACTAGGTTGGAAGAGACTTCCAAGACCATTGAGTCCAAACTATGTCTTAACACCTCAACTAAACCATGGCACCAGGTGTCACACCCAATCTTTTTTTAAACACAGCTAGGGATGTGTTTAAAACACTCCACCACCTCCCTGGCCAGACCATTCCAGTACTTTGTCACCCTTTCCCTAAAAAACTTTTTCCTGATATCCAACCTGAATTTTTCTTGGCACAGCTTAAGACTCTGTCCTCTCGTTCTGTCAGTTCCTGCCTGGAGAAAAAGACCGACCCCACCTGACCACAGCCACCTTTCAGGGAGTTGTAGAGAGTGATGAGGTCACCTCTGAGTCTCCTTTTCTCCAGGCTAAACAACCCCAGCTCCCTCAGCCGTTCCTCACAGGGTTTGTGTTCCAGGTCCCTCACCAGCCTCGTTGCCTCCTCTGGACGTGCTCAAGTGTGTCAGTGTCCTTCCCAAACTGAGGGCCCAGAACTGGACACAGCACTACAGGTGTGGCCTCACCAGTGCCCAGTACAGGGGGAGAATGACCTCCCTGCTCCTGCTGGCCACACCATTCCTGACACAGGCCAGGGACCATTGGCCTTCTTGGCCCCCAGGGCACACTGCTGGCTCATGTTCAGCTGCTGTCACCAGCACCCCCAGGTCCCTTTCTGCCTGGGCACTGTCCAGCCACACCATCCCCAGCCTGTGACACTGCACAGGGTTATTGTGGCCAAAATGCAGCACTCAGCACTTGGATCTATTAAACTTCATCCCATTGGATTCCACCCATCCACCCAACAGTTCCAGGTCTCTCTGCAGAGCCCTCCTACCTTCCAACAGATCAGCACATGCTCCCAGCTTAGTGTCATCTGCAAATTTACTAATGAAGGACTCAATTCCCTCATCCATGTCATCAATAAAAATATTGAACAGCTCTGGCCCCAGCACAGACCCCTGAGGGACACCACTGGTGACTGGACCCCAGCTGGATGTGGCACCATTCACCACCACTCTCTGGGCCCAGCCATCCAGCCAGTTCCTAACCCAGCACAGAGTGCTCCTGTCCAAGCCTGGGCTGCAGCTTTTCCAGGGAATGCTGAGGGAGACAGTGTCAAAGGCCTTGCTGAAGTACAAACAGACAACATCCACAGCCCTTCCCACATCCACCAGGCAGGTCACTGGTCATAAAAGGAGATCAGGTTGGTCAAACATCACCTACCCCTCCTAAAGCCATGCTGGCTGGGTCTGATCCCCTGGCCATCCTGTGTGTGCTGTGTGATGACACTCAGTATAAACTGCTCCATTACCAGGTACTGAGGTCAGGTTAACTGGTCTATAATTACCAGGATCCTCCTTCCCACCCTTTTTGTGAATGGGTGTCACATTGGCCAGCTTCCAGTCATCTGGAACCTCACCAGTGAGCCAGGACTCTTGGTAAATGATGGAGAGTGGCTTTGCAAGCTCATCTGCCAGCTCCCTCATCACCCTAGGATGGATCCCATCGGTTCCCATGGATTTATGAATATCCAAGTGTCTCAGCAGTTCTCTGACTGCCCCATCCTGCATAGCAGGGGGACCATTCTGCTCCCTGACACCATCAACCAACCAAGAGGACAGTTGTTCTGAGGACAAGCTGTCTTCCCACTAAAAACTGAGGCAAAGAAGGCATTGAGCACTTCTGCCTTCTCCTCATCTGCAGTTACTAAGTTTCCTCCCACACCCACGCAAAGGTTGGTCTTACCCTTCCTTTTGCCATTAATATATTCATAAAAACGTTTTTTTATTTAATGTAGTCTTCAATATTTTTTGTGTTAAAACCTTGAAATTCCATTTGAGAATTATATATCTCCTTTATAATGCTCAAGACAATCTTGCTGTTGCTTTAGGCTGGGGATAAACCTGTTCAATTTTTATTCTTTGCCATTTTTTCAGGTTATAATGTAAATAGTGTATCTGTCACTGAAGAAACAGGCCACTGTTGATTTCAGCATTGAGATTAAAATACTTAAAAGAACATGTGTTTTAAACAACTGAACAATTTAGTATTTGCCCCCCATTTATGGAAGGTTTCTTCCCCTCTAACCATAGATAATATTCATGTTGTATATTATATTCTAGACTGTTTAAATCAAACAATATATTTGTACCTTGTATTAGGACAAATCTGTTGTTTGAGTGTAATTATTAGCATAAGACACACTTATGTGTGTGTATGTGTGTATCATACTGATGAATCATTACAGCTGACATGTAGACCTTTATCTCTGGGCATTGCCAAAACCGAAGATTGAACCCTTTGATTGTTAGTGTTCAAGGTGTCTGTGTTGGATAGGAGCAAGACCCAAACCAGCAGTGCTGGAAGTACTGACCTTCTGGCTTTTTTCAATTTACCTGGTGGCAGAACAGATTAAATTATTTAATCCAAATAATCTCAAATTATGCAAAAACAAGCAAAGAGATTTGAAACCTGGATTATGCTTTTCCTTCTTTTATCTGATCTCAAAGATCTCTTCCAATCTTAATGGTTCCATGGTTTTATGATTTCCCCATTCTCTTCACATGAAGAAGCAAAAAACAAAAAAATAATCAAAGTCATGATATTGACTTTCTGTCAACCCTATTTTAGGAAAAAAACAGGCTCATATTTACATCTTCCAATCTCCTGTTTCCTTCATCTTCACTTTGTTTACCATCTCCAGTGGTGCCCAGAGTGCATTTTCCACACAATAATATGTGTGTAGGCCCTTCCCTGTGCTGACCAAAAAGAAAAATCCTGTATACCATCAAAATATAACGCCCTTCTGCAAAACAGACAAAAGGGTTCAAAACTACAATCTTGTCTAGTCTAAATTATTGTCAGTGTGTCTAAATTAAAAATGAAAGCCATGGGATAAAATAATCTGTAGCTTCTTCTTTGTTTACCTTCTTAATAGACTTGGAGCAAATAATAGGAATTTGTCCTTACAGACCACTTTCACTGTCCAGGAATATGAAGGAGACTATTTGAGTTTCCACAATATACTCCAGTGATTGAATCTTGTATCCTTATGCAAGTGACTTTCCTAACAGAGCTGATAGGAATTTTGCCAAGATATTGCCTTGAATTGAAATGTTATGTGTGGGAGGACTGTGGAGTGACACCCCGAGCATATTTAGGCATGGCAGATACTTATTATGCAGTCAGAAATATTTCATAATGAAATGATATAAATTACAGATGGTAGTATTTCCTTCTATACCATTTAAAAAATAAAACCCAAAGAAATTTATCTTTAAAGTTGCTTTTTCAGTCTTTGTCCTTCAAATAGGTCTGTGAAGTATTTATTTCATAATTTGAAGACGTCTTAAGCTGACTGTTTCCCCCCTTTTTATCTCTTGTTGGACACATCTATTTAATGCAAATTCTGGGAATGAGGGAAACATCAGGCTTACCAACTTAAAAGAAATCCATGCTCAGCTAATCAGCATATCACTCTGAAAACCTATGTGGCAGGAGACATTTTTGCCTCACATTAATTCTGGAATGTGCTTGAAAGCTGATTTTTTTCTGAATCTTATTGTTGGAGACAGTTATCTTGCTAGAAGGTGACATTGTCTGTGGCATGGGCAGAGAGGGAGCCTCACTGCAAGGAAAAGTTGCCTTCCTGTTTTATAACAAGTTAGCTGCAGTGGAAAACATGACTTTATGTGATTTACAAGTTTCTCTGTAAAACCCCGTGGGGTTTCTTCCACTGAGCTTCACCAGTGGCTCCACTGACTCTACGGATACAGGAGAAGTACCCTCGTGGATCAGTCCCTCAGGTGCCTTCACTGGCTGAGATGGCAAAGTTATATAATGCATGGGAAAAGAATGGGCTGGTTTGCTGTAGGACATACTTTTAGCTCTTGGCTTTGTATGGGCTACAGGACAGGAAATTTAAGGACAGCTTGCTGTTGCACACCAAGCAAGCATGCTACAGGATCCTATAACAGCGTGCAATGTTACCTTGAGAAAAAGGATTGAAATATCAAATACACAGAGCTCCACTATTTCAAGTAGGATAAAGTAGTGTTTACCCTCATGAGAGCATTGTGGGTGCCAGATGTTTATGTTATTTAACACTGAGAAGCTTAATAAGCACCTCTTGTCTGAAACTAATGTTTCAGTGCCTCTCAGGTAGAGAGCCTAAGATAAGCACTGATTATGAGGTTTGGGAAAATGATGGACATTTGAAATGGAATGAGATTTGATGCTGAGATGTTCAAAATAGATGACACAATTGTTTCCTCTGATTTTCTAGGTTCTGTGAAAATCTGCATTCCAGCCTGCTGCTGCTTTGGCCACTTGCACAGCGTGTCAGCATCTGGCTGCTGAAGATTTGTATGCCTTGTGAAATATGGTTTGTTTCTTTTAACTTGCACAGATAACCAGATAACTGAGATAACCAGTTGTGTCTTTCTGAAAGACTAAAAATACTAACAAACTCAGTGAGATTCTAATTTAAATTATTCATTATATGACTCATAGGAATTGGTCAAAGATATAAACTTTGATAATTCCATAACACATTTATCCATGTAGGCAGACAATTTTGATAGCAAGGGATATAATGAAAGAGGCAAATTTTTGTACGGGTTTTCCTTCTTATCAGAATTTCTCCTATTTTGCCTGTTTAAATAATAGCTTAGATGTACTGTTCCTTCACATGACTCATTGCTAAATTTTGGGTAATCTGAAAGATCATGCTGTTTATATTTGATACAATGAAGCTGTAGGGCTCCATTGGCAGTGAAAATACCAGAACTAGAATTCTGGCAGTTCATCTCCTCACAGGGCTTCAAGCAGGCTGGGAGGATTAAACTAAGTGAGAGCTTTGGTACTAAATGACCCAGTTTGTCCACAACAATGCACAGAGTTCCATTTGAAAGGAGGAATTCAATTTCAGGGCATTTCTGTTGACCCCTAAAGCTCCTTAGAGCTTGATTTATTTTTTCCTTTTGGCCAATAGCTGTAATTTGTTGGCCTGAAGAGATACAGGAGGTAATACGTATTTTGAATGATCTCACTATAGGAACAAAAACAAGTACACAATCTGCTTCATGTTGCAGATGAAGGTGGACATCTGAAGTATCCAGAGCCAGTGGAGGATGTTTAAAACATTCCAGATCTTCCTTTGGTTTTATCTGTTTTAATAACTAGCTACCATGAACAGTGAAGATTTGGGTTAAAAATCTTCAGCTTTACATAATTTGCAAATATCTTTATCTCCTTCTGTTTAGAAAACACCACCCACATAGATTAGTGATTATGCTACCATTCTTTTTCTGAGAAGCATGCCAGGACATTATTTTAGTATAAAACAGATGTTTAAGTTGAAGAGTTTTAATCTTGCCTTAATTCTTTAAGGAATAAAAGTGATCATTGCATCACAAGGGAACTATTCACATGAAGTGCTACAAGGGAAATTTACAGAACTTTTGAAGTAGAAATGTCATCACTGAATCAGCTTCCATATATTTATTAACAACTACAGCTGAGGAATAGCCTTTTTAGTTGCATTAAACAATATGAAATTTCTTATAGGGAAGAAATGCCTTAAAGTAGCTTGGAAGGTAAAATTAAAATTGACTGCCAAGCAGAGCACTACCTCCCCTTTTTACAATTGGCAATATAGATACTTTCAGCTGATTCTGCTCTAGGGTGTATTCATGAGAACATAATTCAAACAAAAAAAACAAAGAACTTGATTCAAAACCAAAAAACACAAGCTTTTTAATTCATCTGATTTCAACCCTGCCAATGGAGGTATGGGAAGGAAAGTTACAGGTCTTCTTAGGGAGACTAGACTGGACTTTGCTGTCAACAAACTACAAAAGACTCAGGAAAACCTTGGAGGAGAGAGACTTAGGGATGGTTCACCAGCAGTAAAAATAATCCTCGGTGACCATGAACGACCAATTATCCACTGACTATTACTGAAGTTGCATAATATTGCTAAAGACAAATAAATATAAAAGAGGTTAAATTTTCTATTAATTAATTATTTTAATTAAAATTCTCTCTCATCTAGAGAAAAGGAGCCTGTAAGAGCCTCAGAGATCAATATGTCTACCACATGTATTGACTTCTCAAAATCTAGTTAATGTAATCTACTCTAATGTAATGTGTTAGAAGAGGAATGTATTATTCACTTTTACTTTGTCCTCCTGTGCTCATAAGAATATTTTTTTCTTTGAAGCTTTCTCTTATAATTATGTTTGTTCTCCTTGGGAAGCTGGATGTACTGAGAGGAAATCTGTGGAAATCATGGATCTTGGCAATTATGAAAGAGATTATTGAACGGAAATCAAAACTCTTTGGGACGTGGAAAAAAAGAAGAAAAATTGTAATGAGTCAGTACTCTGCACCAGAAAGAGCTGTGTCATATGTTGTATTAACTGAATACCAATACAAGTTTTCTGACTGAAAACCTTCCAGCATACAGCTTTTGTCCAGCCTTGAAATAAGCTTAGGGATATAAAGTAAACTGTGTGAAAGCCTGGTTCTGAGCTAGATGATTTTGCCCAAATGATTAATGCATTCTTTAGACTGGTCAAATTTATTTTGATTGCTGAAAGCATTAGCTATCTCATTCATTCCAAAAGTATCCTTTCTCAGGTAAAAGAAATAATAATAAAAAAAATTAACATAACATATTACAATTAGACATGAATCTAGCCTGAGACTTTTCCTTCTCATTTACAATCTCTTAGTATCTCTTAGGAAAAACCAATTGGGTCCCATTTTCATAAATAAATTTCATACTTAATTGCCCTAATTATTTTGGCTTACTAAGAAAACTGATGTAGGTTTGCAGCTATTGACTGTGTAACTACTCATATGTACCCAATTACACCACTTCTGAACTGCATTTTCTCTCTGTGGCTAGACCTAATAATAACTCAGGAAGATCACAAGCAAATTCTGTTCTTAAAATAAACTCGGTTTCCATGATAATCTTTTGGGTATATATTTTATGAAAATTACTCATTTATTTTTTCCCTTTTATTTCACAAGGGTGACATTCATGTACCACATTTATCCAAGTATCATACCGAGCTGGTTGTGCTGGTTTAAAAAAAAAGATTAGGAGAAGTGTTTCACATAATACTTGAACATATTCTTACACTTAGAATCAAAGGCCATGAGAAGAGGCAATTGACATACAGAAGGGGGAAAGTGAGGAAAATTTGGGCTTAAATGAGCCTAGGAGCTCCCCACTTCCAGCTGTCTTGTGGGTGATAGATGTGGTCTCCTTTACCACCCATCTGCTCTACCTCAAGTCAGCATTGCTTATGAGGTGCTTGGCTGTATCCATTTCAGGAGAATGCCTGATAAACCAATCTTTTTCCCATTTAGGAAAGACCAAAATTGTGGCATTGCTTGGATAAATATGCTGCTTGTGTTTCATGAGTTACTTCTGCAGGGTGGTGTGATGCTCCAGATTCTCTTTATAAAGTTCTCTCATATTTCCCTTCTGTCATTTGCTCCTGCCCCATTGACACTTTGGATTTTTAATTTAGTTCTCATGCAATAAAAGACTCAGTCAAGAGACTTTTGCTACAGCAAGTTTTTTTTTCATCAAATCACTGTGAGATTGTCTGTCTTCCGTAGGAGAACAATTTAATCTGCAAACACTTCCACTAAGAAGTCTCCTTATCCTATGAAAAACAGATCAAAAAGAAACAGATGCAGGGATCTGGACACTGAAAAGAAAAATCTCATCAGAATCTATAAATTATGATTTTCCCTTCATTGCAGAAACCTGTACACAAACCCCTAAGTTTCAACTGTTTGGCTCAGCATTAGCTGGATGTGGTGAATGTGCTCACCCCTGTGGTGGTCCAAACCTCACTGACTGAGCCCTTCTGACACCGACTGCAGAGCTGCTCCTGCTGCTTGTGGCAGGAACAGGGGAAAGGAGGAGGGAGAACAGCCATCTCTGCAACCCTCCAGCTCCCTCAGGCCAGCTGCAGCCAGCTGTTGAGCTCTAGGAGCCAAAATACAGTGCTTTGAGCTTGTTAGTAAAATCTGCTTCTTGAACAGCTGAATTTCATCTTGTCTGCAGCACTGCAACAAAACAGGCCAGGCTGACCCTTCTAGAATCTTAAATCTCTTACAAGTTGGGAAATGAGGGCAGAGGTAATGTTTTGGAAGACATCTCTACAAAAGGTAATTTCATTGCAAGTCATAATTTCTTTTCTTTTAATCATCTTTATTTGAATTAGATCTGGAGGCGTTTCAGAGAAGCAACCTGAAAGTTAACATTATAGGCATTCTACATCTGTTGTTGTGGTTTGTATTTTAGTACTAAAGGGTCAAGATGTTTTACAAAAATGTATCTGATTATTTTACTTGGAAAATTAATGAAACCCTGACAAAACACTGGTGGTCTGGGTTTGTGGAAATTACCTAAGCAAGTCTTCATCTGAGAAACACATGCATCAACATGGGTCCCTCACATGCTTCCACAGTCCATTGAATATCAAACAAACTCTTTTCCCTGGAATCTTATTTGACCTTGTTTTCCTTTGAATTCAAGACAGGTTTTCCCTCTTCTGCTTTAATCTTGAAAACAACAGAAAAAGAGTTTTCTGTCTGATGTCATTGTATTTTTTAATCAGCTCTTTCATTATGAGCTGCCCAAAACCAAGTGTCTGCTTTTATAAAATGACAGGTAGATTGAAAAATGACAAGTTGACAGGTAGACAGAAGAATGACAAATGTGATAAAAGGTTTGGAGAGTCGTATCTCTTAGTCTGAAGGAAAGACAGCTGTACTGGGAAAGGCTCATCTTGGAATATAAATAGGAAAATCAAGAAGGAGTAGACTTCAATCACAGTAATTACATAGAAAATGGACTTTATTTGCTCAATAACAAAGGTAAATGAATAAACTTCATGAAAGGATTCAAGGAAACATTGAGGGGATTTTTTATTTTTGTAACTGAAAAGGGGTATGTCAACAAGATGCAGAACTCCTAGAGAGAGATACATTATATTGTTAACAGAACAGATGAGAGTTATAAAAATGAGATAGGAATAATCAAACTGACAGACTGTAAATGCAAATTTTACAGCTGTGAAAGCTCCTGTCCATCCATATTCTTTTTCTATTAAGCCTCACCATTGCAAATTCAAACTGATCTTTCAAGAAGGTACCTGAGATAAGTGATGAGGGCCATGGAATAAAGCCCATGTCCTGGTGGCTTCCAGGATTTTCTGTACAACATCCACACAATGCAGTATTGACAATAGATCACTCAAAAAAACCCCAAAAGAACAGTAAAAGCGAATACACTATCTTGTAGCAATTATGTATGCTGGCTAAATATGAAAAAAACCCCAAAAACCTTAATTGACAGATTCATGGTCAAAGAGTGATATCTGCCTCACCCAAATGCTATTCCAAATGCTATTCCACAGTCTGATCTAAAGCCCTCTGGAACTAGTGAGTCTTCATTTATTTGAACAAGCCTTCCATCAAGCCTTGTATGTCAAGAGAAAAGGTATATACATTGTTTTATATATATACACATACACACACACACACACAGACACACACACACATATATATATATATATAAAACCCCTGGAAGGTATCTAGGTGCTCATTACATGAAAAAAGGATGGGAAAACATTTCTGCACTTTACATTCCCAAGTTGAAAACTGATAGGAAAAACCAGTGGTGATCTTGGATATTTAGTGGAAAGTAAAAACTGGGTCTGACTAGCATATTCTTATGTAACCATTACAGGCCATGGGAAAATGCAAAGATTTGCCAAATATTCACTGCAGCATTCTGTTGTCAAGAGCTTTATGCAGTGAGAAATGAGGTTTTCATGAAACTGAAGTTTATAGGTAAAAAAAAAAAAAGCTCAGTTGCTTGTCACCTCAGATCGAACTTCACTGCGCAGCACATTTTCAGTGACAGCTTGTAACACGGATCAGATAATATGCTGAATGTCATGGAAATGATTCAAAGTGTCAAAACAAAGCATAATTATTAAAACAAATCAGAGTTAAGAGGAAAGCGTTATAGAGCACAAAATGAGCATACCTATGAGAAGTTATTTTGGTCTATAATATTTTTTGAGAGCAAGATCAAAATGATAGCACTTTAGACTGTATGTTTCTTCTACAGCCCTGGCTTCTGATTTTAACTTTGCAGTGTCTGTGAGCATAATTATACTTAAAAATGTTTTGGAAGAAGCAGTTTCAGGCATTTCCTCACTTATACTTTGCGCTGCTTTTGAGTTGCACATACTTTTCTGTAGAGGACTGACCTTCATGATTTAAGTGGGCACATTGCCAAAGCTGTACAATATAGCTGATAATAACACACACAGCTAGCCCAGAAGGAGACATGCATAGCTAAAATGCTGTGCACAGTGCTAGGCTAAGTGGAGATTATAGGCCATCTAGTCAGGAATTTTTCTTAGGGGATAACACAAGGAAATGTTTGTCTCAGAGAGACTTAAAATGAAAATAAGACCCCCCATATTTTATTTATATATATTTGATATAAGGGAAACCCCATCTTGTCTTTAATAATATTGTGAGAATTGCTGAGGCAATGTATAAGGGTTTTAGGTCAGCAAAAAAATTCGTTGCTGTTTTCATGGCTCTACAATAATAGTGGACAAATGATTTCCAACATTCATTCTCCTTGCCTGTTATGTCAGTGAAAGGATCATGATTTCCTTCAAATATATCCACAGCTATATGCATGCAGGCTCCTGTGCCATGTCACATACCAGAGAACCTACAGTAGGCACACGGTGTCACTGGTCACCAAGGACAGAGAAGTCTGTGGGCCCCGTCGCTGGGTGCTGGTGTCACCCTTGTCTGGTGCTACTCTACAAGTGTCAAGAACTCCAGCATTAGAAAATTTATTTTGAAGGAATCTCAGCATTTACACTGCCCTAGATGCCCACAGGCTTTGTTCTGTGGTGAAGTTCTAACCAGGGGCATGAAACTCAGATCAGTACATTTAGCCTAGTAAGTGTCATGTCAGGAATTGAAGCTCATGATCCTGTGACAGCACTTTCTGTAACATCTAATGGTGTTTCTTTAACCCACTAGAGTCACTGTCACATCTCAGTCCTCTTTTATAGTAGATTCACATGACACAGAATGTTACTTTCCATCCAAATATTTGTTCATAGACTATTCTGT